>NC_042512.1:11748720-12087784 GCF_900963305.1 Echeneis naucrates | reverse complement strand
AAGAGCTGGTTCAGACATGTTTATGTGGTTAATCACTCTGTCTTTAATCAATGGTCTAGTTGGACCCCTCAATAATTCCTCGATCAATGCGCTGCTATCGTAGATTGTCTGTAAAAATGGATGTAGAGTTGACTGTGAAGAAGTAACTAGGGAATCAGTAAGAGGCCATTTAGCATTGAGACAAAATCCTTGCCTCTTTCAGCCAAGGTGAAATCTTGGACAGTGTCTTATTGTGGAATTAGAGCCTCTTTTTGTGTCTTTGTGTAGAGGCGTCATCTGTTCTGCAGGATGGATGAGGACACGCGGTGGATTTGCCGCTTACTAAAACTGACATTCCTCATGGCTGCAGCACCATATGTGGAGCTGCTCACTTCAGCTCATGCATGGCTGACTACAATCATTAGCGAAGAATAAAAAATAAATAAATTAGGCCTTGTGTTTTCAAGCATTTGTCTTCCCCTCCCTCGAGTAAAGATCCAGCAGTGTTCATGTGGGTGGGTTCTGATCTGTGCTGGCTACACAGACGTGCAAAAATCTGAACAAGTGGCATAATTTAAATCGATAGGAAAGGAAAAAGGGTTCGGGTTAGACTGAGAAGCCAATTCAAATCAAGACAGTGACTCATTCAGACATTATGAATTAAATGGTTAATTAAACAGCATCGAGGGTTTGGTCCTTTTCGTTATTTCTTTGAATTTGTATTCACATTCATTACTGATTGTGTTAGTTATAAATGGTTCAGCTGTGGGTTTCATTTGAATGCATTTTTTTTTTTTTTTCTGTCATCACTATTTCAGGAAGCATTGCGTAGCCAGTATTTCAGCAAGAAATCATAACTCCCCACAGGAGCGTCTCATCAAACGGTGACTTACCAATCCTTGGTTGTCATGGTTACAACAATAATCACACTTGAATGTCGATCAAGTTTTAAAATTTGAGAAAAAATAGTTTTTGTTTATTCGGTCTTTTTCATTATGAGCACTTCCAACCTCCAAGTTAGGAGCCAGTGACACAGGGTTGTTAACAGTTAATTGCTGCCTTTTTGCTGGGTTTTTTTGTTTGTGTCTTTAGCGCATCCTGCTGTTGCCTTGTTAGGATTGTTTTGGTGTGTGTTGTTTTCTCTTAGCCATCATGTAGTTAGTTCGAAGAGCCTGACAGAACAGCACTCACTGATTTCACTGATTTATACCTTGAGATATGATACCACACTTGACCCCAGGGGGGAGTTTTGACCCGTTCTGTTTTCTGCTGAAGGAAGGCAGACATACTGCACTCTGAAGTTGGTTGACTTGTGTTGCCAAAGTGTAAGTCCTTTTCTGCAGGCAGCTGGCTCCCCTTGGTGGCCGAAGTCAGTACATCTTTCTGATGTACTGAATGCCTTCATAAAGATGTGGAAATAATTTAAAGATCGGTCTGAGACATTGAAATCAGCTAAAGACTTAATTATTAATGCATCTGTTATCAGGTCATTTGCAGTCAGTCACCAAATGTGATAATTAATTTCTCACTGAGATCAAGAGCTTTATTTTTGGGCCAGACTGGAAATAAAGCTCAGCAAAATGAGTTCAGATTCAATATATTGAAAGCAAAATGTCAGCTTTAAACTAGTCAAAGAGGTTCCCAGCAGGCATTTATCCTACATTGTGTGTTATTCAAAGCAGACACATCCTTAATCCCTTCACTCTGCAACTTGACTTAAGGGCTTGACTTTTTTATTTTTTTGCCTATATACGCCAGAAGCACATTTGCATACAGCACTAAACAAGAAAGTAGAACTTGCCTGATTGTTGCCAATGAGTCCTCCTGGGAGCAGAACGAAAGCACAGTTCATCAAGCGTGAAGTAAAGGGGAAATTAAACAATAAAGCAACTACAGTTGCCCGTAAAGTGTTTTTCAATCTCAGTCATTTCAGTTCATAATAATTTTCTTGGTCAGACTAAAGATTTTAACATGAGCCCAAACTGAGTATCTAGTCAATACATGTGTCAGGTCATTACACCAAGATCCATGATATATATATATTACACTGTTACTGCACTCACAGTGAAGAGAGCAAACCCAGGTAACTCCTGCTACAGATAGTTCAATGAAGGCCCTGCAGCTTGTATACCTGTGCTGCAGTTTGCAGATCAAGCTGGAAGCCTTTATAGATGCTGCTTTCTCACTTTGTGTAACAGAAGATTCCCTTTCTCAGCCCATGATTCAGGTTGTCCTGAGGCGTAGCCAGACCAGATGGGGCACCTAAACCCTCCAGCGTGTTCGTCATCTTCCTCTCTTGTCTTCTCCCAGTTGCTCAAGATATCCGCCACAGGGAGGCGTCCTGGAGGCATCCTGAGCAGATGGTTGATTCCCCTCAAAAAGAGAAACACCGCATAAAGTCCTTCATAGATCTGCAACCTTCAAAACTGTAAAGCTCCTCGACTGCTCAGGTATTGGAACAAGTCAGTCTTCGGTTAATGTCGATATTGAGCAAAGTGCAGTGATGCAAAAAGATCAATAAAGTAAAACAAAAGATGACAAGTTCTCAGTACAAACTCTGGCAAATATGATCCTAATTACAGTAGCATGTAACTAAACAGAACAATGATTAAAAAAAAAAAAAAAAAAAGATTTTGATTATGAACTAAATGGCCACAGCTGCAAATGATCAAAAACAATGGGTGGTGCTGAGCAAATTTGATGATGATTACGATGAACAAACCTCATCACTGAAAACAATCTGGATGCTGCAGCAGTTTGGTTGATTTCCACCTGTGCCCATTCTGCATGAAGCCCTCTAATAGTGAAATGAGTCAATCACTTCGTTTAAAACGGTTTATTTCGACATGTATAACGTAAGTATCTACTTCATTTGAGAGTCCAAATGACCTGAACATAAAAGTCAAGTGCCATAAACCAAAACATCCCAATCAATCCAAGAAAGGAGGTAGTAAACATAGTTATGGTTAAAAGAATATGATTTAAATTTTTATCAGCCGTTGCCAAGAGCTAAAATGCAGAAATGTGTTTGAAGACGAGATTTAAAGGATGATAAAGAGTTGGCGCGCCTGATGTGTGTTAGAAGCGGCTCAGAGTGTTGGACGCCCTCAGTCACATTTCTTGACCTTGGGGTGACCAATGGAAAAGCCTCCACACTGTGCCTCAGGTGTTAGACGGGCTTTTTTTAAACTGGTGTTTTAGGTAGACATCATTCGGTATCTGGGACAAATGCCAGTTTCCATCATAAAGGTTCGAAGAAGGTTGGCAGCGATGTCTTTTGTTTGAGTATATCTTACAAGCCAAGGTTGTCTTTTATAGCTGCCCAACTGAAATTTCAGGCTAATATTGCCAGCAGAAAATAAATTGGTCTCTGGGTTTATAAGGTCAAATCTGTTTGACCCTAACCTTGATCTTGGAATTTGAGTATTTCTAATACGTCAGGCACATTATACAATAATGTGGCCCGGATTTATAGTGCTGTAAGGACGACATTTGTCTGGTACTTGGTTGTGTACTGAAAGTCTCCCACTGGTGGCCATGACACTGCTAGCAGGGTGGATAACTTTACATTTTTTCATGCGAGTCCTATCAAAGGACTGAGGGACTGCCACTTCCTCCTAGTGATGATGTGTTTGAGCTCGCAAAGCTGAGTATTTGTAGGGCCGCTCCTGCACACGCCGCAGGACTGGCTGTGTGGATACAGGACTAAAACTACATGCACATCCAAAACCAGACGTATGAGAGTCACAAAGGCTGTAACTGCATGATCCTTTTATGAATCTCATTCATTGATAAATTGGATACAAGTGCCAACGGCGGATTTCCACTCCCGTAATTAGCCATAAATGGATGAAGACACTCCATTAATATGTCAGTTTGCAGACAAAATAATTGCCTGAGCTACCAGTTTGTTTTTTTCAGACCCTGCTGAGAAAAAGAAAGGAAACATAATTTGACAGATTGTTGGTCTGGTTACAAATTGAGCACACTGGTAAACTGTTACAGCAAATCTGGCTGTTTGGTTTTTGTTTTTTTACCCACCCCTCTGAACTCACACTGAACATTTACGGCATCTTTCGCAAGCTTTGATCACGAAAATTTAATTAGTATATTAAAACCGAATGACTCACAATAAGTAATGAGGATATGATATTAAATAATCTTAATGGAACTGCTGAGCACACAGTTGTCAGATATTCTTTGCTGTGTGAGCAGTAAAATCCATGATGATGATGATGATGAATGCTTGATGGAGTTGTCTGATTTTTATTTATTTATTTTTTAATGTTAGTTACGGTGGAGTGAAAATGTAAGGAGGTGACACTTAATTTAAACTGTGGTCAGGAGAATGAGAGGTGATCATAGTCTCAGTGAGCAATTTTCTCTGCTAATGGTTTCTACCAATTAAACAACTGTCACAGCTTAAATGAGACCACGACGTAAAGTGTGTTAATGGCTGTTAACGCATCGGGTTTAAATACTGGGAGCTTATTTATGTCACCAGTCACACGATAAATTAAGGTTTTGATCCAGTAGTGACTTCAGCAGGTACAGAAGTAAATTGATAAGGTTTGTTTGTTTTTTGTTTTTTTTTTTTTAAACCTGCCTCCTTTTGTAAGGATCAGTAAATGATAAGGTGATCAACAGTTGTGAGCATCAGTGATGAAGCGCACTCTGTCCCTCCTCTTCCTCCTGACAGGATGTGAAACGTCAGCGGCGGCGGGCAGATCTGTGTTTATTTGGGAGGGGGGAGAGAGAGAGAGAGAGAGCTTGGCTGGAGGCTCCCCGCAGACAGACGTTTTTTCCCCCCATGATCAGTCGGATCTGTGCGCCCCTCTCCCTCCACCCGTGATTTTTCTCTCCCCTGCCCTCCGCAGAAATGACAGCCGGCCTGCCTGCGCGCAGTCCGCGGCGCTGAGCCGCCGTCTCCAGCTGACATTTTCTTTTTTTGACGCAAAGCTGCGCCCGCTGGCCAGAGAGGGAGGGGGCGGACTACCTGTTAGCTTCTCCGTGCCACCCCAGGCAGGGGAGGGAGGGGGGGGGGGGGTGGCCGGAGACATGTGCGTTCATTTTTGATTTTCAGCCAGCGGAGGCTCATTTGAATGCGCAGCAGCAAACCTGCTGAGCGACTTTGTGCAAGTTGGAAGTCAAAAGGCAGCGCAGCCTCACCCCCCCCCCCCACCACCTCCAACTCCAACTCCACCCGGCTTACAGAGGATGAAGAGTGATGAGGAACCAGCGGTGATCCAGTGGGAAGACCTCCAGTAAATCTCCTGAGGGCTGAAGGAGGAGCAGGTATAAAGGAAGCAGGAGGTGTGTGCGCGGAGACACAGGAAGGTTATGACCGCGTCTCCGCAGCTGGACCTCGGGCTGCTGCTGCTGCTGCTGCTGCTGCTGGCCTGCTGGCAAACCCCGGGGATGGTCGGAGCAAGTGAGTCCCCCTCAGATCTTTGGCTTAACGATCAATGGGTGCAAGCAATTTGAATGATCCACAATTTGCAGCAGAAATATTTCCCACCAATCAGGCTTATTTAAACGTACTTTATTTTGCAGCAAGTCCAGAAATGTGATTTTTCTCTCTCTCAAGGCTGAAATGACAGAATGACACATGCAATACTGCATTAGAAAAATGCAATAGTTATCTCTTCAATTGAATAAAAGCAAGAATTAATGGAAACATTTTCTGAAGCGTTAATCAGTTTGTCTCAGCAGTCAGAGCTCCCGAAGATATAATGGTTGAAAAGTGCAATGATCATTTTCAGAGCTGTACAATGAATCATAGCTATCAGTAGTGTGTAATGTGAGGATCAGATGATAATTCAAAGGCTTCTGAGTTGAATCGTTACTTTAAAGGTGCTTCTTCTCCTTTGAGCAGGATCGGAATTGAATTTTTATTTCTCTGCAGATTTTTTTCAGACTAAAAAAAAAAAAGCACAAAACAAATTAAACAGATGCGATTTCTATGTCCAATCTATACATTTCAATATTCTCAGTCCAAGACTTATAGAATGGACAATTTTTTTTTTTGTACATAATTCAACCAGTGACATGAGAAATGTGTTTAAATATTTGCGTTGTTCAGGACAAAAACGGACTGCGATTTCTATTTTTCCAGTTTGCAGTGTAATTTTCTGGGCACTGAGTCAGCTAAACCCTTCACTCAGCGGGTGGTCAGATCACCACCGAAACTACTGCTGTGTGGCCACACATTGTTCAAACCCACTTCAATTCTTGTTATAGTGTTGACCCAAAAGTTTCAGAAAAACAGAGAAATAAGTCAGGTGGAATTCAGAGGCAAGCTACGGAAAAGGATTAAGAAAAGTTCAGTGTGGAGAGTAAGACGATGCAAAATCTGAGATTCAGTCAGGCAGTGTGAAATAAGATTATCTTCTATTTTAAAGTGGAATAAGGGGGGAAAACTGGATGTAAAGTGACACAAAACCCCTCCAAATGTGACTGAATTGAAACCGTGCTGATTGAAAAGATACTTGTTTTATCGCAGGGCAAGTCTCCGTCCAATGGATGATTTTATTTATTTTTTTTTTTTTTTTAATGTCCCAGAGCGTTAAGTACATGACAGCAGCGCTTTACATTCACATTTTTCTCTGATCTGAGGTGAGTGGGGAATCACAGTTACATTCTTTACACCTTATATTTCAACTGGACAAACCACTGTTGTAAAGCAGTCAAAACCTTGATATAATGGCCATTAGGGGATTCAAACTCCAAAGCAATCTCCTGCTCACTCTTGGGTCTGTTTAATTAGCTGCAGAGGGAATGCACTGGCCTCTTAAATCATCTGACCCACTGGTCCGATTGTGCTCCCTCTACCTTTACACAAGGCTCTGAACGTAAGGCAGCCTTTGGCACACGGAGGCCAGATCAATGTGCTTCGCCTTGGCTGGGTATCAAGAGGCGGCTAATCTGCGTTTACGATGTACCTTATTGATCTGGCCAATGAAGCATGCCTGTATATATTCCCCCCCCAGGCCTTCACCTGCACTGCTCTTTATGGGAGCTCATTGGCCACGTCGTATCTTACTGCTCATCACCATCAGCATAGCTTCATCATGAAGAGCAGCAACAAGAAATTTTTTATTTTTTTTCAGCACAGCAGTTGAGTTTGTCACCGCAGCTGGGTTTTTTTTTTTTTTTTCTCCCTCTCTCCACAAACTCTTCGTAAACTTGATGTAACAGGTGGCTTTGTCAGATGAAGGCTGATCATAACTTTGTGCTCTGATTTGAGCTTTTCGACATTTCCACAATGACAAACCATTTATTTTATGATTGGTGCTCTGCCCCCACTGCAGATGTGAATAGTGTTTTTGTGTTTGTCAAATATCACGACAGTTGATTCTTTATTGCAGGAGGTCAAGCCACCACAGTGTCCATTTAGTAGCTGTTCATGGAGCTTTTGATTGCACCCCTGAATCTTCTTCATCGGGCGGAATTTACTCAGTTGTCAGTGAGGTTTGAAGCATTTCTAAAGTCAGGAGTGAGAGTTGAATTTCATTTTTGACAGCGTTAACACACATAGTAAGGCAACTTAAGCATCAGTAGATCAGTCGAATTTGCAGGAGTTTTACGTCTTTATTGGGCAGAGATGAGGAGAAATGAGGGATAGTGGCCCCTGGCTTTACGGTTCACGCTGACTCAGAACACATTTATTGCCTTTTTTTTTTCTTTTTTTTTTTTTTTCCATATATATATATATATATATGGACTACAACTATATTCTTTACTGCACACCTGGTGAGTGCCATGGGCTACTGTTTGGCCATGAAGTCAGACCATCAAGGAAATAAAAGTTTTTTTCCACACAGTAGCTGGCTCTGGTTGTGTCTTTCCGTTAGACTGAGAAAAGCTTTTTAGTTTAGCCAGAAAGTTCTATGGGAATATTTTGGACAGGAGCTCAATAGAGAGAACTGAATACTTGTAGCATGTAGAAAATAATATAAATGCGCCAACAGTGGCCACGGGAGGTCTTTGTTGAAAAGAGGCAGGGCAAAGTCCTTCTTTATTCATGCTGCGAAGGCTCCCTGTCTGTTTTGCTTGGCCTCACACTGCTCCTTGTTTCAGTGTTGCAGCATTGCTGTTATTATGCTGTTCAAAGAAGCCCAGGTTGATTAGTTCTTGTGGGATGTGACCCAACTTGTTTGGCCAGCAAAGTTTTCATCTCATCCCTGATATTTGGCTCCAGTTCAAAGATCTCTTTCATGTTTTATTAATCAGAGTAATATAGTTTGCAACTTGGAATTGTGTAATCAGACTCATTTAAGGATGAGTGACCTAAAGGATGCAGGCTGAAAGGTCTGAGGGGTCGGGGAGGGGGGCACAATGTTAAGATTTCTGGTTGCAAAATCAATCCGATGCCACAAACTAAAACACAAGCAACTACAAAGAAACACAAAACAGCTGCAGTAAGATGCACACAACTACAAAACAGAACGAGGCAAATAAGGCACCATTTTGGGTTATTCAGTTTGTCTCGCTCCTGTGTGTGGAAAGGTGGCATGCCACATACACATCTGCATTCAGGGCTCTCATAATGCATCCATTCCTTCTTGATCAGCATGCTGTGGTTGTTGCTGTATCTGGAGCGCGCCCTCCTGCACAGACACCCATCCGTCACAGAGAGGGGTAGGAGGCCATTAGCCAGATTAGCCTGTCTGACTCTATCAGCAAACTGTTACTTTGCTGTAATTTACAGCCGCCTGTCCGGCTCCAGTCGTACGTCACAAACTACTGTACTCTAAGAGGGGCGACGTAAACAACTGCTGTCACGAGGCTTGTTTTTGTTTTTGTGGAGGTGAGGGTGCCGCGAGCTTCTTCGGTTTGACATTCAACTGTTTGCATGGTGGAAGCTTTTGTCTATCTCTGATACGATTAATTAATGACTAATACACAAGTTTGTGCTCAGAATATCCTGGATTTTCCCTTCCTCTTCTTAGGATTATCATTTTAATTTGTGCTACAAGTGTGAAGATTTGGTTTTAGGTTCACCCTTCTAAATTTTTCACCTCTTCTCAGGACAGCTTCTTTATCTGGAGAATAAGCTTGTCCTCAGATAAAATGGGAACATAGCATCTCAGCAACTAGAATCATTTTGATAAATGACAAACGTTCATTTACTTATGCTCTTATTTTGTTTGCTCATTATTGAATTAAATTAATTTTTAATGAGAAGCACTGATTCACTTAAGACCAGAGCCCCACAAACAACATTTGATTTTTATCAAAGTTTTCCAAGTGCAAACTTTGAATATCAGAAAAAGCTGCGTTATTCCTTTCACCGAGGGAACTGGATGAGGAAGCAGCAGTAGAAAAATTGGCAGTTATTGTCATTTATGCTCCTTTGGACTGTTTCTGAACGAAGTCAGACAATGGCTGACCTTTCACAGTTCTAATCTCTAAAGGTCCATGAAGCCAGTTTGCACAAATGGCTTCCCAGTCTGGTGCACAGTAGAACCAATGCCATCTCATTTAGAACAAACCAGCTTTACAAAGCAGTTATTGACATTTTGCCTTCCTGCCAAAAATATGATGCCTCGTCACCGAAAGCTTCAGACGTTACAGGGAAAAAGTTTGTCTAAGAAAAAAAACAAGTCTGTGTTGCTTAAGGATGGAAAACAATTGTTTGCTGTGTGTGTGACTCTGTATTTGAAATACCTTAGTTTTTTTTTTTTTTTTTGTTAAGATAATAATCTAAAAATAAAAACCCAGCTTTGTCCTGTTTCAATTCTACAATACAGCTGAAGAGTGTCTGAATGTGTCATGACATCTTGAAAATATAAGTAAATTGCAAAAAGATGAAGGACAAGCAAGGACACAAGGAAAGCGCACATTTATGTGGAGCTACATCCAAGCTGAGCTGCTATATTTCATCATTTAATCAATATCTATACTCTTCTTCTCTGCCTACTCCCTGTTTCCCTCCACCACCACCCCCCCGTCATTGATCGTTTCTCCTTCCCTCCGTCCATCTATCTCGCTTTGCCCTTCGTCCGTCTTTTCCCTCAAATCCAAAAGATTGAAAGTTCACTCGCCTTTTCATGATATCAACCCAAGATAATTGCCCTCCCTTCTCATTGTTCTTTTTTTTTTTTTTTTTTTTTTTTTGGTCCTCCTGACTCATTCATCCCTCGCTCTGTCATAGTCCTGTCTGCACTGTTTTTCTCTCTCATCTCCATCTGTTTTCCTCTGTCTTCCTGACTGTATCTAAGTCTCGGCTCTCTCCTCTCCTGGTGTGCATAATGTATTAGCAGAAGTCTATTCATTGTGTGTGCACTCTCTTGCAAATGTGGCAGATTAAAGTGGTTTGGGTTTAGCAGCCGTGACGTGAGGGGAGTTGGGGAATCTTGGCTGTCATTGGAAGAGACACGTTGACATGGATTTGAATGTGTTTTTCTGTGTGTGTGTGTGTGTGTGTGTGTGTGTGTGTGTGTGTGTGTGTAGGTGGAGGTCTGGCTGTATGTGAATGTTTTTATTCAGTGTTTTCTGAAAGTCTTACTCTTGTCCCTGGGGGGAGGGAAGAGTTGCCGTCACAGTCCTCCATGGAGATATTTTTAATCGTGTCGGATATTGGCGAACGGCTGAAGGACCACATTCTCCAGGCCCGTCCACCAGAGAGCCACAGCCTAAACCAGATTACATTGTTGCCGTCCAAGCTCTGGTCTCTGAGGATGTCTACTGACAGAACATCCACCAGTCAATGTGTTCTCATCCAGGTTGGAGCTATTATTGAAGGCTGAATGTGTGCAACCTGTTGAAATGCAATCTTTATGTGAGGCTTGTCTAGTCCGTTGTTTTCGGTACCTTTTCAGGTGTGTCTGACAAAGCAGAGGGACTGTTAAGAATCCCTAAATAAATATTCCTCTGTAAATGGCTGTGTGGCGTAGAGCATGTGTGAATTTATTTCTGATCACATAGTTCTCAGAAAAATACAGCTGTAAACACGATGTCCTCCCTTTTTAAAAGAGCACACACTTTTAAGCGCAGACCTTTTAGTAATTGCACGGGGAGGAATAAATGAGAATGCTGGCCAATTTTTACACCCACAGGATCAAGAAATAGACCAGAATGCATTGCAGCCGCAGTGCAGGTTGGTTTGAGACAGAAAAGCTGCTTTTTTTTTTTTTCCCCTCAACTGGGAAAACTCCCACCTTCTCGCTCTTGTTCTGCTGCTCCATTCAGTCCACCTACACACACCGGTTGACTATCCCTCCCTCTCAGCTGTCATAGGGGCACTCTAGGAAATGGAGGAAGTGAAACAGACGAGCCAGACTACCACCGATTGAAAGTGGTGGTGTTAGTGTTGGTGTGCGTTTGGACTTTTGCTTGAGAGGACTCTGTATTGGTTTTGGCAGGCGGATTGGTGTGACCCGCAGGGAGCAGGAGAAGTCTGGCTTGCAGAATGAGTTGTTGAGGTTGTTATCCTGAGATAGAGCTTGACATTCACGGTCAAACTCCACTGAGCTTTCACTGGATGGTTTCGCTTTGAAATTACACTGATTAAATCACCAAATGTTTGGAGAGTGAGTGCCACCACCACCTTCACCTGTCTGGAAATGAGCCGAGGACATTATATTGTCATGTCTGTTTCATTACCACTGCTCCAAACCAGGTGCCATTCATTGGTATCCTTGGACTATATAAATCACCATGATGCTGGGCAGACTCTGCTCCTTCTGCCCCTGCAGCCCTTTTTCTTCGCAGTTTCCTTCGGCCCCACTCGCGACTTGAGTGCTGATCATTGACTGTTGCCACAACTGAATGGACTAACAAGTGGTTCAGTCATTGGTGGAATGTAACAAGGTCATGCTGTCCCGAATCAAACACCGGAAATGATAATCAGCCTGCAAATTGAGTCGGTGTCTTGACTTGAACGTGAATATTATACTGTTCGTGTCATAACGCGTGGAAATGAAGCTGCTGTTGACGGCGAGGGCCCCTCCAAATGGTCCTGCTGAACTATGATGGCGACTGTTGAGGAGGAAAAATGTTTTTATAGTGCACTGCATGCTGGGATCATTGTCAGTGTGAACAGATTTCACACCAAACTGAAAAATGTGAGTGTATAACTGCAGCCTGACATCGTGATTAGCTAATTGGCTTGTGTGTGTTTTTGTTGAAACACACACACACACACACACACACACACACACACACTCCTGTTGTGACTCATATTAATTGCTTTCTGCAGCCAGGCAAATTGACTTGTGATGAGCAGTGCTATTCTTGTTTTGCATTTAAAATAAAGTTGATCAAGTGAAGCCATCAATAATTCCTGACTTCCTGTAAAAATCCAGTTTTTGATTCCATTAGATGTTTTGGTTGGAGGATCCCTGCTCGTTTCCTTCCTTCCTTTCCTTCCCTGTCTTCTGTTTGATTTAAAAACACAGAAAAGGAAAATGAGGACAGTCTGTTTTATTTAGAGCCCGTCTCCAATCTTTTCCTTCTTGCCTTGTCTTTGTTTCTCTCTTGTCTTTCGTTTCTCTTCTTTAATCTTGTTTTTTTTTCTCTTTCCGCTGTCTGTGACATTCTCTTTGCCATCCCATCTGCTTTCGTTCTCTTTGCTCTCTTTCCTTGTCTCATCCAGATTTTGACCTTGCATGGAAAGCTTTCTCTTTTCAAGCTCTCCTCTTTCTCTCCATGATCGTTTTGACCTCTTCAACCTATCATTTATTTCTTTACCGCATAAATATGGCTTTCTCGCTCTACATTTTTACTGATAATGTAGAGCAGTGAGAAGCCAGACTCAGAAGAAGCAGCCCCGTGATGACACTGAACACATGCCTTAGACTGTGTCAGTAAAGGTTCAGTATTTCATCTTTTGTACATGATCATTTAACATGATCACATTTCAGCCATGTGGCTGATTCACAGCCAGTAACGCTGACAGAGGAGACGCTGAAATCATTCTCACCACCATCTTACTCAAGGACACCTCCAACTGCTGATGGGAACTCGTGCTGACAAAGAGCGTGTGGACATGATAGTGTCTGTTCATGTTTTATTGTCCAGGACGTCCAGCTGGAGCAGGACACTCTAAGGACTGTGTGTATTAGCCAGGGAAGGCTGTTATTTCCAGAGACTTGTCCTTTTAATCCAAATACAATTCTTGTGTTCGATGAGTGGCTGCTTTGACCAAATGCAGATTTTTTTTTTTTTTTTTAATTCGTTATCCTCGGGGGGAAAAGACAAAATACACATCTGTCTTCTCTCCTATGCTGTCAGTCGTCCAGCCCCCACCCCTCAGATTTATCTAGTGACCCACTGGATATGTCCCAACCCTCCAATTGGGAACCAGTCCATTAGATGATGAGCAGCACTTTGTGCGCTTCCAGCAATTTAATCAGAGTCTCTGCGGCTGGCTATTCATCAATAGATTCAATCATATTTAGATTTACTGCATTTATGTGGCTTCATTTCTCTGGTGATGGATTTTCAACTCAACTTTATGGAAAATACAAAGAACAAGTGCAAGTGAGTATAAGTAGAAGAAAATAGCCAACAGCCAGTAACCAAATAACCAAAGACATTATGAGACTGTTTTCACAGCTTTTCATTGAATCGCTTCAAGAAAATTATATCACATTCATGTTAATTGGCCTGCAATGTAGCCACATATAGTGTGATCGCAGAAAAGAATTTGGTTTGGATGTTCTTACTCTTCTTGGCCTCATGGCAGCCATTAAAAAAAAAAAAGTTTTGAATTAAGTCTGTTATTTTGAAACACTGCAGCAGGACACAAGCATACTGGACTCCCCAGCCGACAGTCCCTAACACCAACAACTCCTCCTCTGTGTGTGTTTGTGTTTAACAGCTGTGCCAGCGGCCCCGGTGAATGTGTCAGTGACCCAGCTGAGGGCACACTCAGCCATGGTGACCTGGAACGTCCCTCAGGGAGATACTGTCATCGGGTACGCCATCTCACAGCAGGTACAGTAGAATAGCTCTTATATCATCACTGTGTGTTTCCTACACATGGCACATTGAGCTCAAAGATGGATTTCTCCTTAATTGGTCTAATCCTCAGAAAGCTTAATTTTTCAGCTTCCCCATTAGACTCAGTCAATCTGCCTCATCAAATTTACCCTGATCTTTACATTTTTTCCCTCCAGACCCACGTTTGGTTGAAGGCCAATTAATTTTTCAGGGATACAAATTTGAAAGATTATAAATTATAAATAAATTGCCCATAGAATTTGGCTTCCTGCCACTATCTTCTGGGCCAGAAAAGAGCTTTTTCAAACTTGAATTATGTATTTTGTGTGTGTGTAACCCGTATACATTTCTGGAGGAGTGCATCCCACCCACCTTTTTTTTTTTTTTTTTTTTTTTCTCTCCACCCCCTTGCTGCTGTCTGCAGGGATTTTTAAAATGCTGCATCATTCAGAGAGCCAGCAGACGGTCAGCATCTCAGTCCAAGACACTTTGACTCACAGCAAGCCTGACGCGAGTCCTTAAAAACAGGTCTGGAAATGCCAGGGGAATGTACTCATAAACATTTAACTTGAGAAGCCCGGCTGCTGGTTGACATCAGGACTTGGAACAATACTAAAAAAACGAATTTGCTGATTACAAAAGTTTCCTGCCAAAGGAAGGTGTGCGAGTGTTTCAGTGTCCAATTAGCAAGACAGAGCTGAGTAATATTGGAGACGGAAAGATTTAAGTTGAAATATAACTCTGGGGAAAGTCTGTCCGAGAAGGATTTTGCACTGTTCTGCGTTTCCAATTGCAGCACAGGTGTTTCACTGCACTCATTATGTAATCCTCTTTTTCTAAATTGGTTTTCATTTTTTTCTAATAAGCTATGTTGCTCTACACCTCTGCAAAAAGTACCCCCGGTTGCACCGGCATAATAGACACCTCACATTAATTCTGATCATATATCATCACGTTTAGTTTTCTTGAAACCTCGGCTCACTCTCATCAGTTTTTACCGCCCATGGTTTGGCAAAAGGAAAATCAGACATTAGCCGAGCTCTGAGTGGGAGTAGTCTCCATTAGTGAAAATTATTTGGCCGGAACAAGCCTCACAGGAGGAACATCCACAGCGACGATGATGCCAAGCAGCTCTTTTTTTTTTTTTTTTTTTTTTTTTTTTTGGTTTGTCTTTTGAAGTCGCCTCACATCTGACTCGGAATCCATCAACTTTGTGGCATCTTCTCAAAAAACAGAGGGATGGTGATGTAAAACATCTCCTGCCATAACCTCAGAAACCACTTATATAAAAACCTCCTTAAATATTGATAGGGGAGTTGATGGAGGCAGGTAGATGCATGAAGCAGGTTTTATTTGAACTGTTCATCGCGTTGCTCCAGATGAGGGAAGAAATGCATGAAAGGGGAGAGAAAATCTCAGGAAATGGACTCATCCAAAGTTCCCCTGCTTTCTGTCAATCATCTGCAGCTACCTCTGCTTTTAAAAATGAACAGCAGGTTCAGCATCTTAGCTTTGGATACACATCCTTCCAGGCTGCTGCCGCTGCTGGCGGAAATTCTAACATCCACATGGCCTCTCAGTAACAAGCTGAGGCTTCTGTTGGTGAAGGAGAAAGAGGACGAGTTATTCTTCGCAAGAATCACTTCACTCGGCTGAGGGTTCTCCAAATCCAACAGTCCCAGTTGCTGAGACTCACACATGCAATTTGCACGCACACTCACACACGAGGGAAGCCGTCTCGTTTAAGATTGTTCGTGTCACACTCTTAATCGTCCTCATTCTTATTCATAAATCTCAGACTGTCAAAAACACAACGTTAGTTGATGTGTCGGTGAACCAGGATGAAATAAATTCCCATTTCCTGCAAATAGCCTGTTTCAAACCTTTTAAAGTCTGAGCTTTGACATTTCTGAACTTCTGAGCTGCCTTCTGTCTGAACCCAAAAAATGTTAATAACCACACCGAGTCCTCGCCCGTGGACTCCAGCGTCAGTCTTCACAGGTTACCCTCGCCATGACAGCAGAGACTTTCCTGGAGTCTACTGTACTGAGCTTATACAGAGCCCTCTGCAAACTTATTTCCTCCTCATTTAGCTTTGGAGGAAACGGTGAAGGCTGAAGAAATGTGGGATATTTAAACACAAGCTGCAGCAGAGGGTGGGGGACAGTTGTCGAGGTAGGAGGACTTGGAATTTAGTGGAGTACAGGTCTGACTGGTTTTTATGCAGCAGCATTGAGATGTGCCCTGTGAAACATAAATAGTGGAAGGCAATAAAGTCCGGACCGTTGTCTTACATTTAGTGGATTGCTTTGGTTTAGTCCCAAAATCCCGTAGATTCACTGAGTCACTGCACGACAATGTTAACCTGCAGTAAAATGTTGTGCAGTTCCCAGTAAAGCCTCCCCAGCTGACCTGCTGTTCGACAGGCTGCTCGAGGAGCAGAGGACAGCACCCTGACTGAGACATCTGGAGGGCCTGGAGCATCCTGCCAACCTCCTCTGCTTTTAGAGCTTTATAGCCACACTTACTCTCCAGGAAAGTTGTCTCCTTCGGAACTAAAGTTTACTTTCATCTCATTCGTAAGTCTTAATGGACTTTTCACCATGTAGCTGCTGACTTTTATATCTCAGGGTCACTACAACAGAAGACTTGGTAGCGGTTTTAGAAACTGTCAGAAAGGAATCTCATCACTGTGCATCTATACACCTACCAGTTTTTTCTACCATTTATAAAGTTTCAATTTCTTAATAAATTATGTGTTAAAAGCTCCTTTTTGTACCAGCCGAGGATCTGTGCCTGTACATGTTTTTTCTGTTCCTTCCAAACAATGATCGCTGATGTTACCTTGCCGCTGGACCTAATTTCCTCCACTGGGGCAGGAAGCGTTGGAGCTGAATTCATATGAGAGAAAGTGCTTGTCAGAGAAGAGACTGTCTGCATTGAAAAAGTGAAATAACGCAGCTCAAAATGATGCCAAGGGGGAGACTGTATTCTTGAGTACAACTGTGTTGTGTCCTAAGCCGCACTCTGTCCGCATTATCCAAGTTGTCAAGCTTTTGCAGTGAACACTAAGAAGTTGTGTTTATATTCTTTGTGCGTGTGCGTGCTGTATAAAAATGTTCACCAGATGGCACTTTGTCCCTTCCATGTAACATGTCTCGTCCTCAGAGGCAGGACGGCTTGATGCAGCGCTCCATCCGCGAGGTGAACACTTCCAGCCGCTGGTGCGTGCTGTGGGACTTGGATGAGGACACACACTACAGTGTCCAGGTGAGGTATAAACACACACACACACTCCTGTTAGTCTTCAACAAAAACCGCTGCCTCAGTGAATCAAGTTTAGACCCTGACATAAAAGCTGCCCTCCAGAAGGACCCAGTGATTATTGTCTTGTACTCGTCCCTCCTGTGAGCACAGGACTGTGGCTCAGCAGCTCATCAGGCCTGTGGGTTTTCCGCCCACCAGCCTGGACACTTACCAGTTGGCATAATAAAAAAAAAAAAAAAAGAGGCGATGCAGCCGTAATATTGTTCCAACTAACATCACAGCACTCACTCATCTAGAACAGGAGGGCCCGCTTCCTACAGACCGCCGCAACATTGATATTTCAAATGCATCGAGGCCAGATGATGCTGTGGCCTCGTGTTTGTTTGACTCTGAAAATCCAAATCCGTAAAACACAACATGCTTCCTTCTGTGTTATTTTGTGCATTAGATCATATCTGCAGTAAAATAACAGCTTGAAGCGTGACTCTTTTGTATCTGCTCAAACTGGTTCGCTAAGAGAATCTGGCTGAATCTGATCATTGGGTCCCCCGCACACATTAACACCAGGTCGACAGCCTTCTTTCCCCCCCGCCATGTTGAAGTTGTTGACTTCTTCACACGCTTCACTGTCTTCCTCGGCAGATCTTTGTCACGAAGGTCGCTCAGCTCTGACCTTGCCATGGATTTCAGTTATGTGATAGCAAGTGGTCATTTGTCCGGCGGAGGAACTCGGGACCTGGTGGTGACAGCTGGGCCCACGAGGAATCAACTAGATTGAGTTGAGACTTTGAAAGAAATGAGAGAGATATCTGCGGGGGAGCGTTAATCAAGGAACGCTCCTGATGATAAATGGCATTTTAGAAATTAACTTTTATTTGTTATTAATCTACCCCCAGTCATTAGGGGGAGATGAATAAAAATGAATGTGCTAATATACACATTCTTTATGGCTGATCTCTTTGGTTCAATCAAAAGGAGGCACAAACCACAGCTCCTCTCTGAAGGAGGACTGTCTGTGGCTCCATTATCACGACTCTATTAAACTTTATAATCCATTATGGCTTAATAGACCAATGCAGATTGTCCTTCAGCTGGAGGACTCAGTTAAATAAGCTTGTCAGCAAGCGTATGCCCTGCAGAAGTGTCAGTGTGCAAAGCAGTGGGGCCTCACCAGCAGCAAGGGTAGGAGGCTGAAATTTGATCTCTGACCTCCCTGTAGACGAGAGGGGAAATAAAAAAAACAAAACAGGATTTCCCTGCAGTCTGATGAGCAAGTGGACAAACTTGGGTCCCTGCAGATTAATTCAAAGACTTATTTTGTAATGAACCGTTGTGGCGTATCCACTTCTGCTGCTGTTATTTTCCCACAATGACTTGCAAATACCTCCACAGAAAGCTCCCAACCTAAATGTGCAGGGTGTCTGCAGCACTGTAAGAGCTTTTGTGGATGCTCTGTGGCGGATTTCTCTCTCTCTCTCTCTCTGTGTGACCCTTTATCTTAACCAACTGCACCGCCGCTGCCGGAAACATCTCTGCTCTCTTTGAATGAGGCAACTTGCAACAAGTTTATTTCTTGAAAGCAGCTTCATTTTTAATGGGCTTTCACTCGAGCTCTGAGCCTCAGATCTGTTTTCCTCTCTCTGCGTCTGCATTTACAGTTCCACTCATCCTCAAGTGATCATTCAGGATCTCGGCCAAGAACCAAGCACCATTTGCTTGCTAAATACACCCTCGCCAGCCAGTTTCTTATCACCATTACATAATGTCATCCTCCGTTAATGACTGGCTGGAAATGTACCCAGTGTTCTGAGAGCAGCGTGATTGCAGCCTCCATCTTTTAGCCCCAATATTTCCTCAAGTAAATAATCGAAAAAGTTTTTTGTTCATTTGCGTGCTTGTTTTGCTGAACTTAGGTGCAGTCTGTCGGTCCCCACGGCGACAGCCAGCCGAGCCGTGCTGTCCACTTCAGAACCCTGGAGAGAACTGACCATTATCCAGCCGGAGTCTTGGACCACCGTAAATGCGCTCTCACGGACACACCAGTCATCTCTTTCAGAAAATAAGTAGAGAACACTTTCCCTGTTCAATTACATTTAATGGTCATAAATGTTTGATGGGGCTTTGTGGTGCTCTGTCCTCAGATGAACCAGCGATGGAAGGTCTGGGTATGACTCCACACCTACAGACAGGAGAGCTGCTCATTATTACCACTGTGCTGCTGCTGTGGGCAGGTCAGCCTGGATGTGTTTGTGTGGGTGGACGTGTCCGTTCATCAGTGATTAGACAAGGATGTATTTGGAGGATTATGGAGGAGACGTCTGTCCCCACCCACCCACGCATCTCTTTGGTTGCTTTGTGTGTGTTTGTGGTTCGTTTGATTTGCATTTGTTTTGCTCCTGTTGTGTGTCTGTGGTGGATTTACCCTCCACATGCAAACAAACAAGCTGTTTTTCTTTCATGGGTGCTGACTCTGCTTCTCCTCTCTCGACCCGCTCGCCTTCCTGACCGTCTATAGCCGTCATCGCCCTGTTCTGTCGACAGTACGACATCATCAAAGACAACGACTCCAACGGCACTAAGGAGAAACCCAAGAGGCCGCTGGTCCGCGCCACTTCCTCCTACTACAACGCCTCAGCCGGCAGCTCGCCCATCTACCACAACGGAGCCGTACACAGCAGCAGGGTGACTCATCTCTCCTCCAACCACTGAGTTTCATTTAGAAAACTTCTTCCTCTCCTCTGTAGCTTTTGTTTAGTTGCAGCCTGACTGTATAATGCTTGATCATTCTTAGCTGCCAGGAATGTTTTGTTTCCTCTGAAGGGCTTTTGTAGTCGCATCACAGATCTCCTAGCAACCGGAGCTGTTGCCATCGTGTCTAAATATAAAACAACTACACTGGAAACAGAGCTAGCTGCAAACCCTTGCTGGGTTTGTGCAGTAAAAGTGAGCAATCTGACAAAATCCATGTGTGTCTGCTAAGCAGTTCAGCTCAGCAGGCGATCGGTACTGAGTGAGTTTGAAGGAAGTTGGAACATTCTCCATGTTGTTTGCAGATTCCTTTTATCTACAAGCCCAAATTTAAGTTCCCTGAAATGACACGAAAAAAGCCAAATCTGTGGAAAACCTGTTATGCGATATGATTCATTTCATGACTGCTTGCCTTAACAACTGGAAAAATCTCCTCATTTTCCCAACAGTCAGAGGTTTTTTTTTTTTTATTCAGCCAAAATATTCAACTCACCCCAAAAAAAAGGAAAAAAGTGAGCACGGCAGCAGGTCGTTGATCAGTTCATAAGCCCATGACAAACATCACATCATGTCCTCCTGAGATTTCTGAGTCATGTTCATGGATGTGACCTCCCTCTGTCTCTTTCTGACTCTGACTCATGTGTTTATGAACCCATGTCCCGTCTCACTGTTTGCTTCTTTTCCCAGCTCCACAGAGCCTCCTCCTCCATCAGCATCATTAGAGTCTGAGAGCGGACGTTGGGACAAAGACTCACTGTGCTTGTACGGCTGGATGACGTGCGTCTGCCGGAGGATCTTCAGTGGGACCATCACAAGAATTGGAGAATTGCTGGGCATGAATGGTGAGACTCTAACTTATCGTGAAACACGCAATGCAAATCTGATTCAAATGTCACTTTGGAGTCAGTCTGGACGAAGTGGATGACTACTGCTCTCTAGTGGCGGATGACGGCTGCATTATGACAACTGTGCACTGCCCTCCTGTGGCCTCACACTGCAGCAGTCCAAGCAGAAGACGACCGTATTTTCAGCTAATTTCCTGTTGTACAAAATGTTTCCTCTCTCTGATGTCAAAGACTAAATAGGAATATTTGCCAGCATGTCAAACATTTCCTGTCCGCATTTGTGTGATTTCTACATTTTTAATTCCTAATCAATAATTCTAATAACGACTAACATCAGAAAGGGTGTATTATATGTAATTAGACTGTGTACATAACTTGAAATGAAGAGTAATTTAAGTGTAAAGAGTGTAAATGTTGGACATAGAACTCGCACTCGTCTCTCATCAGCAGTTTGTTTTACCGTTAATTCTAACAAAGTTTGGCTGTATTGAAAGCTTCACTTCTTTTGAGTCATTAGGTTTTGCGTTGACTGTTTTACTTTCCACTCCAGAAATTTTTACTTACTTGCTGTCTGCAGAAAAAGAGAGCAGCCGTCTTGTGTCTGCACATTAACTCCACCTATACGGTTCACAACTAATGTCAGAAAAAGTTTAGAGGTTAACGCTGGTCTGTGTGCATGGATTGGTCTACGGTCTGATTGATGAGTGTTAATTATGTTCTTGGACAGGAGGTTGATATATTATGTATAATGTAGGCACTTCATCATCATCTTTAAGCCAAGAACTCAATTTATATCTTTGGAAACGCCTCTCTCTTAAAAAAAAGAAAACACAACCACACTTCCATAATTTATATACTCCTTTGATTTATTTGGCACCTTCTTGAAGGACAAGTGTTTGGTCTTTGTTCGATTTACTTCCCGCTCTGGCTGATACGTGTCTGTTTTGTTCCGGTCGTTCATTGTGTATCTGACTCTGCTTCCAGTTTCTGAATCTCTGTATTCTCCCGTTTCAATAAAAAATAAAATGCACTCGCGCTGACACACCATGAGGATGATGAGCAGATAGCCAAATAGCCCCACAAAAGGGGTAATGTGACCGATGTGATGCCACCATTTGTGTTGTGATTTGAAATGGCTTGATCCATTTTTCATTTATTTTTTTTTCTTTGTTGAATGCAAGAATGTAATATTGGTTTTTCACCTACTGTGACATTACAGTTTGTGGTGTGGACAGCAGATGGCGCCTGAACTCTATCAGAGACAGACGGTTCTACAAGAGTAGGAAGGTGGATGCATCAAGGCTGCAAGTAATAGTAAGCCATTATAAGTGTAGCTGAGTGCTTATTTAAACGTGACATGACGGCGGGGAGATGAGTCAAATTGATGTTTCTATTAAGAAGCAAAAACGACATTCAGCAAGTGATGAGCCTATTTTGTGCGTGTTAACGACGAAGTCCAATGAAAATGGCCAGGTCAGCATGGAAACGAACCACATTGATCAGGTATGCCTTTACAAAGGAATGCATTTATTTCTGCTTAATTTGGATAAATGCACTGCAGCTCCAGGGTCAGGGGTCAAAGGAGGGAGTTCTTAGAGGCCTCCTGCCTTATGCCATTGAAAACAAAAGGCATGGAAGTGGAGGAATCTGTAGCAAGGGGTGAAGTAAAGGGCAGGTCACAGACTGAAATATCACAGTCCGCCTGGGGCTCGTCCGTCGTCTCTGATGCTCTGAGTGAGTGAGTGTGGGGCGGGGGGCTGCGGGAGTATAACGTTGATCAAGCGTTTTTGACTGACTCACTCACGCCGTACCATCAGATTTTCCTTTGGAGGAAACAGAGCAGAGGATCTTACTCTGAGATAATGAGATTTTGAGCCAGCATGTATAGCGGCCCCCTCCACAGTGACATTTAAAAAAAAAAAAAGTCATGAAGTGGTGATGGATCAAGTAATAAGAAATAACTTGTCCCCCATGTCCTGCACACTGGTAGAAGTATCAGGATATGCCAATCAATATCATGTCCTCTGCTGCACTTAGACCAGTCCACTTCTCCCTCTGTGGACCAAATTGGAGTCTTGCACTTCCTGTTTGATGATCTGCTCGCTCACCTGTGTCAGGGTGGCAGTGCATGCTACAAACATTGGTCTAAACTGCAAATAAATATCAGTAACTCTTTCTGCTGCTGCTAAGAGGCTTTTGTGGACTTTGACTTCTTGGACTAAGTTGGTTCATGTTGTTTCAGATGGAACAAACCTAATTCATCCAATCACTGACTAGGATTTTCTTTAACGCTTCAGCTTCATGTTCAGTCATTGTAATTGTGGGGAAAAAAGTTTTACTTCAAATTCAACCAACAAATTATTGAAACCTAAGCTAGGTGGGTGAAAACAAAGGCATTTAAAATGAACACATCCTCCTAATTTATTTCACTGATGACGATAAACATGCATCAACTTTGATGAAGGTTTTCAACAAAGACGTCCAAAACTCAAGTTTTGTGGAAACCCCTCATGGAAGTCATTCGCTGAGTCAGAGAGTTCAATTTCACTCAAGTAAATACTAAAGCTTTGGGTAAATACAGCTGAATATCAGTAAACAGTTCCCCCTTCAAATGTTAGAGCCAGTGTTCATACTGACAAATAGAAGAAAGCAGGAAAATGTCAAGAACAAAGGCAGATACTGGCTCAACAAAATAAATATTAACGTCAGGCATCCAGATCCTCGGCAACACGGGACTCGAAGCAGACTTTTCTTCTGCTGGCACCTGAAAGTCGCAACTCAAACCACCGCTCCAAAAAGTCACCCTCACATCTGGAGCAGATTTCGGTGCAATCTTAACATTAAATTGATGTTGCAACCTGGAATGGAACCCAAGACCTCAGAACGTCACACCCCAGATGGAGCCTGCTGAGCTACAGAATAAGAGCAGCAGCAGAAAGTCTTTTTGTTGCTTCTCCGCCTGAACTCACGGCCTCTGACACTGTGCCTTCCAACTTTAACTGGCTTTCTGCCAAGTGTTGGTCTCTGAAACTTAAACAGTTACTGGGGCTTGAAGACACAACCCTGGAACTGAACGCACAAATCCAAATGCAGGTTTCTAACTGCATGAGCCATTCATCTTACGGCTGCGTGCTTGACACATCACTCTGGACTTCGAGTGAAACGCCTGGTGACAAGATACACGAAGGACTGAACCAAGATCCTCAACATCTCCCGCGTCTTCTAACACCCTGAGCCAGCACACAAAGGGACTGTTATTGGATGAATCAGTCACTTGGCCAGTGTTTCCAGTATCGCCTGACTCCCCTCCAACATTAAGAATCTCTGCTGAAAATCTTAAGCATCATTTTTTCAGGCCAGAAAACACAACGTCCAGTTCTATAAAGACAGAGAGGTTGACATCATATCTCCCAACAAATTTGGTCAACCCACTCAAGATCAGCCACAGACAGCCTCCCCTCAATGGAGCGACTCAAGAGCGTGAAAGGACACATTGTCGTCAGGCAGAAACACAACAACCGAGGAAGACACTGATGAGGAAACTCTGCCTCATAATTTTTTGTGCGTGGGAGGAATCAGAAGGAGCTGCTCACTAAACTCACTGTCACGTCTGTCCGCTCACGGAGGAGGTCGGTCAGGGTTGGCGCCAGTTGGCCGCGCTTGGAAACAAACTGCCATTGTTTTACACATTGTAAATATGGTAATAACCCTCCTGTTGTCGGGTTGTATGAAGACCACTGAAGATCTCCTGCTTGTGTCGGGTTGATTGGCAGGTGTTCATTGAAATTCAGCTCAAAGAGCTTCCTGTCCTCACAGTGATGGCCACAAAGCCTGTGAACAGCCCAGGTAAATGTCAGGACACCTCACAGAATGGGGTTTTGTGAGACCAGAGGAGATTCAAGAGCGTTCCTGAAAGGTCTGAACCATTATGCCCGTCAATAAAGTGGAGATATTTCAGAGTTCACCTCTCTACTGACACATTTCCATCCTCTCAGAGTCTGATTCATTTCAGGCTTTGTGTTTCAATAATAACCCCATTTCATCAACAAGTCTTTAAAGCACAAAAACACAAAATTGTGATATTAAATTAGTCAGTCCTTCCCTCTCCCATGTTAATATTTGAACTTTTCCTTCCTTGGAAGAGGTCAATGTGATTAATTTCTTGGGGCATCATTTAATTATCATCTTATTTACCATAATTATTAGCCAAATAAGTGCTGGTTTGCTGAGCAGCGGTGGGTCCCAGTGCTCTCACAGTTCTAATTAAAACTCGAAACATGATTGTTTTGCGGCAAACTTGTTTATGGAAACTGGGAGGAGGGCTGGTAATTTCCACTTAAATTTATCGGTGCTGCCATTCAAACTCAAGTGCTGCGGAAGGTAACATTAATGCCGCTAACAAGGCTGCAAGGCACAGCTGGATGTGTGCGGGGGCCACATCTTCCAAATAGGTTAAAGGAATAATGCAAACCTCTGAGCAGCCAACAGGTGGAGAAAAACTGAAAAGGCGCTTGTACACCTTTAGTCGTCATCATCAGCTGCTCAAAAACCAAGTAGAGTCACTTAGATCAGACATTCCTCTTGGATGAAGAAAAGGATGAAGACAAAGGAGAGGGACAGCCGTTGACATCAACCCCAGCCCCTCCATCATCCTTGCACTTTTCAATTAGAGTGCAGGCCGACATGTCAGCATCGCTGTCCTAATCCTCCAGAGAATAAAGAAAGAGCATTAGCAGTCATATGCCCACCAGATTTGTCCCATTAGTCATTGCAGTTAATTGCTTCCCTGTACTCCCGGCCTTTCCCAGGAAGGCAGCGCAGCACGGAGGTCTCGGCTGTAATATGAGCGCAGGACTTAAAGCTGTCATTCAAATCTCGCTCTGACCTTTCGGGGAAAAAGGATGTTTTTCACCTAGTTCGGAGGGATGAAATCTGGCGTGTGTTTCTGTACTTCTATCCTTGTGAGAACCAACGGGAGCGAGGATGTTTTGGATGTGTGCAACCTGACCCCGTGTTTTACAGTTACAGACAGAGGCAATATTAAATGGGAAACTCAATCCTCCTGAACTCCACCTCCGTCTTTGTATAAAGATAAACTGGAGGTACTAAAAATATCCGTCAACATATTTACAGTGGCCTCATAAAACAACAGAGGTCAGCAGTGAGGCAGGACGAAATACCGAGCAAGTCCCGTCAAGGGCCATTTAGTAGCTGATCTGGAGCTTTCAGCAGGAGCTCAGTGTTGAATAAGTTTGAAATAGACTTTTTTTTCTACAGCCACATAATCGTAATAATCAAAAAAAAAGGATGATGACCAGATATTGAGACTTTCACTTTAATTCGCACAAAAGAGAAAATCCGTGAAATGGAAAAAAATAGAATCAGACAGGGAGAAGAAAAGCCTCCCCTCCTCTCTCCTCTCTGCTGTTGTGACGCCAGGTCTCAATGATATTCCAAAGAAACACAAAAAGCACACGAGGCTTGGCAGGCAACCAGATACATTTAATTAGATAATTGCTTTGTTTCCTTTTTTACCTGAAGACTCAGTATTCTTACAGCAGAGGAGCAGAAAGAAAACGAGGAACATGATTCTCTTTGAGCCTGGATGAAGCTGTAATTTCATCCAAAAGCAGACAATCAAAGATGAGGATTTAAGTCGTGCTGCCCACGAGCTATTCTTGATGGGCCGGCGTTGGCAGTTTTGACGGGTCCACAGTGTGGATGTATTGTAGTCCAACCCGCATGTGACCAAACACAGACACACACACACACACACACACACACACACACTACAGTAACAGTTACAGTGTTGGGTCCATGGGAGGAGACAGCATGGAATGATTCAGTTCAGAGCATAAAAAAAGTACAAAGAAAGAGCCCAACGACTGCAATTAATCATGAATATGAACCGCAATATGAAGGCAAAGAGGAAGCACAGTGCTCAAAATCAAATCCCTGAACAGAGGCCTGTGGTGAGGAGGACAGAGGGTGGACGAGGGGATCGCTTTCTTCGACCTTTAAAAGCTTCTTACACTTACATCGTTTTTCAAAACGTAGTCACAAAAGTCATTTTTTCAGTAACGCTCAATATTCACAACTAAACAAGCAACACTTCAATCTAAACCTCCCCAATTTGTGTTCAGTAAAAGGACTAAATTCTCCGGTTCCTCCCAGTTTCCATTGTGGTTACTTTGGAGCGTCATCCTTGACAGGCCAGTGTTCTCACACACATTAACAATCAATGCAGTTTACATACTACAAGTAGAAATGTAAGAAATTCTACAAATATTTCAAAATCATTTTCTATATTGTTGAACATGGCGTGTTTGTGAATATCTGAAGAACATCAAGGCACATATGATACATTCACACAGTTCACGACCTTCCAGCCACATGTAAAAAAAAATCCCCAAACATGCTCTGTGCTGGATTAAAATCTCATTCCTATCATATAAACGACTACATCAGATGACAGCATGCAGGATTATATTTTTTCGTCCGCCGCCAGACGAAAGACTTGGTGTGCATGATACATGAAGTAAAAATAAAGATTGTGCGTTCCATTATTTAGAGATAATGTTAACATGTAGCATGCGATTCCACTGGTCCCTTTACAATCCAGTTTTTTGTGATGCCACATGATCTATAATCTGCCTCTGGCGACAGAAGAAAAAGGAATAAATACGTTTTAAAAATATTAAATATATGAAATCGAAGAACAGAAGTGATTCAAGAGCATCACAGTCCACAAAGAGTAAAGCTGGAAACCTCATTAGTCATGTAAACCTCAGGATCAGTAATTTGCTGGTAGTGCAACAGCGGATGGAGAGAAGCATGTTTGTCTTTAAAGAGCTTTTAGAAATGACCTGACGCTAAGAGCAGAAACTCACTGGAGTGGTCGGTGAAGCTTTATTCTGGAGGTACATCATTTCCTGGAGGTGACAGTTTCCTGCCTGTGGCTTTCACGTCTTCTCTATTTATTCCAAGCTGCCTATTTGCACTGTGGGTGTAAATACTAAGTGATGAGTGAGCCACCAGTGCTTGAAAGTAATGTTTGAGGCATGTTTCACGTATTTCTAGGATGCTGGGTCTTAAAAACAGTCCCAGTTGTGTGAACGCCGCCTCTAATTTCTCTATTTTAGTTTTCTACCAAAAAAAAAAAGGCTGAAGAGAGCATGATGAAAAATTTATGGGCCTGTAAAATAAAGTGAAACTTCTGCATGGCAGCATTTAGACAACAGTCAGCGTCAATTATGTTGAAATGAAGAGGTTTAGAACTCACAGGTAGTGTAGAGACAGTGTGTGCTGTGTAAAATCAGAGGCCCAATCACTAATCCCAGTCATTAGATAGGATTTCACCACAAACACACTCAGGAGTATCGCTGGTCTGCACTTGATTCGGCCATATTCATCCCGCCGCATTCTTGATTGCAATATTGTCATTCAAATGGTGCCATTTCTGTGAAATCCTCTCCTCTTGTTGCCTCTGCCGCACTCACACTCCGCCCCCGCTCCGGTCCACCGTCACCGGACCTCTCTTATCCAGAGTCTCCTCGGCCGTCCTCATCAGAATGGCCAGGCGGCTGGCCGACACGTGCCCCTTTTTCACGGCGGACATCAGCTGCAGAGGACACACAGGACACACGGCCTCAGCCTTATAGGGCTCAGCAGAGCTACGCTGTTTGCTGTCCCTCAGCGGGTCGGACGTTCACACAAGCAGAAACAAATATGGACACTGAGCATGAAAAAACAGCGGCAGCTTTTACTGATGAGGGATCAGATTTTTGGTCCATAGAAGAGCTGCTTTCTTCACTGAGGAAGACTCCCTAACGACGACTAAATCAGCACCTGTCAGCAGACTGCTGATAATGAGAGTCATTTGGCTGCAGACCTGGACGCACTTCAGGCTCATTACACAAGTGGCTGACAAAGACTCTCTCTCTCTCTCATTTACACTTCACACCTCCAGCAGGCAGCGACCGATCATCAACCGTTCTCCTGTCTCAGGTGGAGGAAAGAGTCATTTGTGCTCCAGCTTTAGTGACCAAGTGGAATGTTACAGAATATACAAGGAGCGCCGTTTGACCTCTTTCCTGCAGGATGAAAACATTTCTCTCTGACCAGAGGGCGCTCCCCAGAGCGTCTATTATCCAGCCTTCATGTTTGCTGCGCTGGTGCGCGGGGGCAGACACTGGCAGGAGGTGTTAGGTGTTAACCATCCCCCTCCTCACACACTCACGCCACAACGTGCACTATCCACCAAATGTTACCTGTCAGTTTGGAGATCAGTGTGCCTTGTTTTTCTCTTTTTCCAGAGCCATTTTTAAAAATCACTCGTCTCTTACAAGCTTTTCCACCTTCCACAGAATTCAGTTCTTCATCAGTAAATGTCGATAACTATCAAAGAAATGGATGACGACCGCTTTCTCTAGTGAAAGAGTATTAAATATGAATGGGTATTTATTGTACTTTTGCAGCTTTCCTTGTGTGAAACTGCCACTGTCTTTTTTCACCTCAGCCATGTTTAATTTCTAACTCTTTCTTAATGACGGAAGAAACGTTATTTTTCGACTCAACCTGCTGCACAGGAAAATTGACAAGGAAGTGTAAAAATCAATAATGTTCATTCAATTGGAATTATGTCATTTTCTCCTAAAGCAGTTGCTCGAGCTCGGAAACTGTTTTAACTAGTGATGCCTGATAAAACAAAGAAGCGCAGAAGAAGAAGAGGGCAGTGCTGACACGAATATTTGTTATCTGATGTAGCAGCTCGGTCTCCTCACTGTCTTATCGTTGTGTGCCTGTGACGTACCTGCAGGAATTCATCAAACTCAACTTGTCCATTCTTGTTTAGGTCCACCTCATTAAGGATTTCATGGAGCGAATTCTCATCAATGTGGATATTGATGCTCTGCAGAGATGAAAAACAACCGCAGGGATCAATAATCGATAACAAAGACACGTGAGTAAAGACAGGAAGAAAAAGAGGCTGAAAAGTGCAGCCGATCAAGGGAAACTCACGTCCAAAACTTGCTGGACATCGACAGTGGTGATGAATCCTTTGCTCTCTTTGTCAAACTTGTGGAAACGTTTCTTGTACCTGTCAAATAGACGAGCAGTTATTCTCTCTGACCGTTATTAGCATTTGACTTTAGTAACTGCAAATAGACAGATCTCAACAAATCTCTGCTTTCTTGAAACGACATCAAACATACAACTTAAATTGCTGACTGGGGCTAAATAATTCTTTACATTCAGCAGAGCAAAGCAAACTGAACTGATGGTGGCTTTTTGGCTGATGCGTAATAAAAAGGAAGGGAAGTACGTACCTGACCACTTCTTGGTAGTCTAAGTTGATATCAGTGGTCCTGGTCAGCTGCTCAGAGCGAGACCTGTAGCCCATCTCCTGGTACAAAAACTTCCTGGCTGCGTCCAGCTCCGCCTGGATTCATGTCAGCAGAGAGAGAAAGACAAAGACAGAGGAGTTAGAACCACTGAGCACTGTTCAGTCTCTTTACCCTCAAACATATAAAGCACACTCGAGAGCAGGCCTGTTGTCGCTGTTGCCTTGGTTACGACGTGGTTCGATGGCAGAGACAAAGAGGACGAGTGTCACTAAATGCGTGAAAGCGGGGGAGCTGTGTGTGTCTGAGTACACGCTGAGTTTATACAGACACCTTCAACACACAAACTACCATTTTAAATGACCACTTGTTGTTGGTATGTGTAGTTTTATCTACGGCTGCAGCAAACAAATTAATAATGTACGTTCATTTCACCACCATTTCCCAGAATTCATCTGCCCATGGATGTGGTACTTGGAAAGTTAGACAGAGAAAAGCAGCAGATCTTTATTTTATTCTGGTCAAACTGGTGAATAGATTTGCCATCTGTCTCTCCACAACCATTCCTCTTGTTATTTCAAAGACACATAGATTTAAAAAAAAAAACTCTTCAGCTGGAGTCCCTCTCAGTGCAGCCTGCTGCAGTAACAGGGGTTTTGGATTACTGAGACTTTAATAATCCACTAAAAACAAGAGCATAGATCTATTCACTGTACATTTGAATTCAAGCTGAATTCATGAATTCTAGATGACTGAGCTGGATTCACTTCGTTTCAGTTTTATTTGTGTGGCATTAAATCATAATGTGGTTTTTCTCAAGGCTCTTTTCAGGTGCCACACTGAGCAGCATGAAACAGATTGTAGAGTTCAGCCTTCATGCACTTAGTAAAGAAACAGAAAACTATAGAAATCATACCGTCCTCCTCTCCTGACTCCAGTCCAGCTCTTTCCCCATGATCTGCACAATGCGTGGCAGGGCCTCATCGGCCGCCTGCACATTCAGGAAGCCCAGGCGTGTTCGTCGGGCGATGACGTCGACGGCAGTGCAGGCGTACTCCTTAATTGCGTAGAGCACCTCGCTCTCTATGTACGGGAACTCCGACACCAGTCTTTTCCCGACAATCGGCCACCTCTGCCCAGTGACATGAGCCATCTTTGCCACGTCAAAAGCCTTCACGCCGTACGTCGAGGCCAGATGCTGTGCTACCTGTGCACAGAGAAAACGATAAACCATCAATCCCAAAGATTCAATTCGAATGACCTCGTCAGGCTTACATTTGCATATTGCATTTGCATATAAATATTAATTCATGTGTTAACAATCTCTACTCAATTCAGGGCTAAACTGAAAAAGAAAAACGTCCGAAAGGGGCTGAGTTGGTGCGCACATGCTCTAACTTTTGAACAAAATCTGTGTGATTTCATTGAATTCAATAAGTATGTAGTTCAGTAAAGTGTGCAGCCCTCAAATAAATGACAGTAGTATGTTGTCCTCTCATGTGAAATGTAGCAGCAGCCCCTGATGATGGATTTCACCTCTTCGGAGTTAAACGATAAACGTTAGCACCACGTTGTCAGTGAGGTGTCGTATATATTTACAGAACACAAGAGGTCTATTTGCCATTCACATCGTCAGCTTGCCGATCATGTGGAAAGGGCAAATGCTGTCCAAATATCAACAGTGACCTTTTAGGAATATTTGAGAGAACAGCAGCGCCGGCGCCGAACGCCTCTAATGAGGAGTAAGTACACTGTAGGCACTCAGCGCACAAGTACTTTTTCTTCATGAAACAATGTCCTATTGGACTTAATGAAAATGCTCAGGCTAATTATTGGAAAGATGGCAAGTAGCTGATGTAAATCAATGTGCCCTTACTTAATGCCATTGATAAATTGTTCAGCATACAGTGTGTTTCATCGTGTGTCCAGTCTTTTGTGTAGCAGAAATGTCAGCTTTGTTACAGCAGCGTCTTTAATGTCAGCCCTGCTGCTGCTGAAGAAGAAGAAGAAGACCACGGATGTGTCTGAGGGAGCAAACTTTTACAGGGTTGTTAGCTGGTGAACGTGTGTGTCTGTGTGTGTCTGGTCTTGTGTACGGTGGGTCGTTAAAGGTCTCTTCTTGCCGTGCTGAGATGTTTTAGTGAGGAGGAAAAACCACTGATTGGGGTGTGACTGGAGTTATTTAATCAAACACTGCAGAGTTCTGTCAGGTAGGCACAAAATATCAACCTTACAATATTTGCGGTAACTGTCTGAAAACATGGACAGCGTCCGACTGTACCGACTCATTCCAAAAACCAGAATGGGTCATAAACATTCTATAAATATTGATTCCCTCCTCTGCAGTCCACCGTCTTCTGACTTTGGTGTTAGAAAACCAAGACAGTGTTGGCCAAATGACAAACTGGAGGTTGATGACCTGACACTAGGAGGAACTAAGAGGACGTTTACGATGGAGATTTAGGTTTGAGACTGCGGTTTCTTTCTCTCTCTACTGTTTCACTTATGTATTTATTTATTTTTAGCCAAATTGAAATTAAAAGCTGTGGCTCTGTCTGCTGTGTTCTTACCTCGTTCTCCAGGCCGTAGTCCTGCACCAGGCGGATGTAGAGGGTTGGCGTCCAGCCTTTGGCCCCCTCCAGCAGCAGACCGACAGTCTTGCAGGGCGAAGCTGAGAGGTTGTGAGCTTTGATGGCTGCGTCCAGAGTTTCTTCGGCCATGGACCTGTAAGTAGTCCACTTCCCACCTGGACACAGACAACATTTCACATCACATGTCAAGAAAAGGCATTATTCGTCATCTCTAGAGGTTCTAAACACAGAAAAACCAGCCGACCAGCGATGGTGACCAGTCCGCTGTCACTGGTGCTGACGATGTGGTTCCTGCAGATGGACTGAGTGTCTTTAGAGTTGGGGTCAGTCACCAGGGGCCGGATGCCGCTCCAAGCTGCCAACACGTCTCCTCGGCGCACTGCACACACCACACAGGCACAAACAAACCGTCATGTTTGTACTTCTCACTAAAGCAGCGTTAAATTTGTTTAGCTTAGATGGAAAGATTTTTCGGTTGTAGAATCTAATGTAGAAAATGTTTAGAAATTGAGTTTTAATATAGTAGTGATGATTCATTCAAAAAGCTGCAGCTTACAGGAGTTGTAAGTTGTAAGTAAATATGAGAAAAAAAAACTGAAATGTCTCTTCCACTCTCTTGAGTTAAAGTTGTGAGCCAAAAGCAAGCACAGAAACATTTTGATCTTTGATGACGCAAACAGTTTCTTCTTTTTAAGCTGTAGACTTCAAATTCTCAAAACTAACAAAAGCCATGTTCCAGAAAAGATCAAAACTGACACACAAACAAGCACAACAGTTCACATGAGCTGCCTCTGGGTGACATCACATAACCCAACAAAACTGACGCAGTTTGAAAGTGAATAAGCAGCACGTGACTGCTCTTCAAAACAGAAACTATTGCACCTTCTACGTCAGGGCTGAGGTAGCTGCGGATCTCCCTCAGGATAAAGTTGATGTCATCCTCTCCGGGGATTGGGTGAGCCGTCACATTGGTGGGGGTGTCAGTCGTGCCGGCGATGGTCATCTTCTCCCAGGGCAGGAAGAAGATGACACGGCCATCGCTTGTGGCCGGATCAAGCAGACCCATGTTGTCAGGGCTGTAGAAATGGAAGACAAACATAAGATGAGTCCTTATTACAAAAGCTCACAGAGCTGATAAAAGTGACAGCAGCAGCTATGACAATAATATTTTACTGTTCAGTAGATTATCAAAGTCCATTTCAGTGAATTGGTGTCTGAAAGATGAATTAAGAGCCACAAAGAAGGAAAAGAGAAGGTGGAGACCAAGTGAGGAGGTGAGGCGTCAGAGAGGAAGAAAATAGGAGGGGGGGGGCAGAGAATACGGGAGAAACGTAGGAAGAGAATTAGGTGGTTGGCATTTCTGCGGCTGTTCAAAGGGCTCGCGCTCCCTTGGGTTTCACTCAATAAGCTTCGATGATCTTTAAAACCTCCGACTTGAACAAAACCGTTCTATTGCCCTGCTGTATCTTAACCGAAGAAGAGTGTCCTATGCATATAAGTATGGGTTGGGTAGTTTATCCACATTAATATTTACAAAGAGCAATGGGAAACCAGAGACGAACAAATATGTACAGGTTCATGCATTGGAAATAGCAGTGGGATGTAGTACCTGTAGTAACCAGGCATGACGACGTGAACACCAGCGCTGGGCTGGCAGATGTTTTGGGTCTGCTGGTTGTCCATCTTCCTCAGTGAGTCTGTGAAAGGTCCGGTGGCGTTGATAACACACTTGGCCTTCACGTCGAATTCCTGTCCTGTTAAAAAGAGGGGGGGGTCAGGGTTTCTTAGGGCTTCAGTGGAAAATGCACTGAAATCAGTCATTTGACTCCAATATTTATTCATTTTCATGCAAACCAGCAACAATTGAAAAGTGCTTGATTAATAATTTCACCTCTTCAGACAGACAACTGCTCAGCCGTCTCTTTAACCCTTGATATCTATCGACCCTTTCTGAGCCAATCACATTTATCTTGACTCTCCTCACGCACTGGACATGAGTGTGGGTTCTCTGACAATAAAATAAATCCAACCTAGAGACAATAAAAGCATCTGAAAAGGACCACGCGTGACTCACCTGTGATGACGTCCCTACAGTGAGCACCACACACCTTCTCCTTGCCCGTCTGGGGGTCTTTTGTCTTTAGCAGGTGAACCACCTCAGTGTAGTTGGCAATGATGGCGCCGTAGCGGGCGGCAGAGAGGGCAATGGCCAGGTTCATACGGGCGTCATTGTGTCTGCCTAAAGGGGACAGAGCAGAACAGTGACAGAGCGCTCCAGACTTTTTGATATTTAAGTTAATACAATGATTTGCTTTATGATTTACTGCCTTGTTATAGCTGTGGCCTGCCCTGTTCTCGTCTCGATTGTCTCTGGAAAAGCTATAAAAGGTGAGATTTTGTTTTCCTTCCACGACACACTTCCGTTACACTCCTGTGAGGAATCTGTCTTCTATTGTGCAATCTATTTTTCTAATCCTCAGCCAGCGTTGTGTGTGCTTATTGTGTTTACAAGCGGCTTCCGTGTCAGCATGTCTTACCTAGACTGATCTACAGTGTGTGTCAAAGTAAAACAAGCTTTGTTTCCAAAACCATTTTGGGAACAAAGAGGAGAGGTAAATTAAAACAACAGTGGACAGACTATACAGGGAGGCGGGATCAAACTCATTTACCCATCACGGTGATGTAACTGAGAGCTGAATCTGCTCATATGAAATAATCAAGCATTTTTCCGCTGAATTCATGTCATTAATATGTGAGTTGAAGATGTTAATGAATACATTAAAATGAAGTATTTTTCATTGTTCCCATAAATATGCAGGAAAGGGGGCGAAAAATTAGGAACAGCCAAGGAAGTGCACCAGCAGTGAACCACTGGAGGGAGAGTCATGGCTGCAGCATAAACACAGTGAGTGTCCGGAGCGTATAAACAAATGTACACACAGCTAATTCAAACTGATAAGGATACACATAAGGCCCACACATTTGCCGTGTTTGTGAGAGTAAAAAGAGCCTCTGCTGTTGCTAGTGGTGGCAGGAGCAGCGGTAACCAAGACAGCGGGAGAAATAGCTGCTGCTCAGCTGGTCAGACGGACGACAACACCGCTCCTCTGCGCTTTACACCGCCAGGAGAGAAGGTCAGATTTCGAAATGTCACGGGCGTGATTGTTCCAGACGGCGTAATTGGAGAAAAGACGCCCCACCCCTCCACCATCCTGGTCCTGTCCCCCCTCAGAGCAGATGATGGTGGGGAGAGGGAGGAGGAGGAGGAATTCAAACATATGCTGCTTTGCACCAAGCAAAATGCTCTGTCCTTTTTCCAGGCTGCAGTAAATCCAGTTATGCAGGATTACTTCCATTTAACATTTGTGGGGAAAAAGGATGTTTTTGTTTTGGTTTCAAAAATGAAACTTCAAGCTTCGATGTGATAAATTGACTGGAAAAAAAGCCTCCTCCAAAACATTGTTGTCATGGAACTGAAGCAACGAAAAAAGTTAGAACCTTGTCAAGAAGCACAGAGTTTAATTGTTACTCATCAGGAACAAGCAGATTTTGATGAATATCTGATTTGTGAAAATATTATTAAATGAAGCTGTGATTGGTCAAGAGTAACAGATACTCAGTGAAGCCTACAGTAAGAGACGAAGGAGCCGCGGATTTCAAGTTGTTATTTTCAGTGGCGGAAAGGAAACAATGCCCGCGGTGTGAATCTCCTCACGCTCAGCTGGACACACAGCATATGTCTGGCTCTCCTCCGCACCCACCCAGGCAACACGCAACCTTCACTCCCACGGGGAGGGCAGGCAACCTACCAGCCTGTCAACACATTTCGCCGGGGACCAGTGGACAAGTCAACGCCACCGGCAAGATCTACATCTGAGGGAGCTCTTGGTTGTACGCTAAAGGAACAGCATATTTAGAAAAATTCAAAAAGCCACATTTTCAACGAGTCACTGAGACAGCGTGCAGTCATTTGCCGCAGTTGCTAGTGTCTATGTGAAAGCATCCAGTTGAAAGCAAAGCCAACAAGGGTGCGCCAGCTCACCATCGTAGTAGACGATCGCTCCCACCAGCTTGTCCTTCTTCAGCATGGGAAACAGCTCCAAGGCCTTGGTCTTACTGAGGATGTAACTGCTTTTCAGGCACTGAATCCCAGCCACCAGGTCGTACATCTTAATCCCTGCCCAGTAGTAAGGCAACTGCCACCATCTTGGTAATTTAAAACAAGCACATATTTGGTCGTCAAAGGCCAACAAACAGAAATTAAATAACATTTTTCGGTAAAGAGCACGATGCTGTGTCTTTGCTGTTCTTCTCCTTTTGTCCTATGCTCACTTCTAGTCTGACACTTACTTGTAGATAGGAAGCATGATGGGTAGCGGCGCTGATAGGTGAGGTGCTATTTCCAGGAGGTTGGCTCGCTCATGGAGGGCCTCCTTCACCATCATGTACTGTTCCAGAAGAAAAGTGAGCATTAAAAAGTGCTGACAGGAGAGCGTGATTAGAAGACGGGGCACACAAAGATGGAGGGGAACCTGTTCGTAGTCCAGCTGCATGATGGCCTTCTGAAGATAGCGGACTCCTCCATGGATTAGTTTGGTACTGCGGCTGCTTGTACCTGAAGAGAAGTCGCTCCTCTCTACAAGGGCGGTCTTCAGGTCTGAGGACAATCATGCATGATGAGCTGTTTGGTAGAACTACAACACTGTTGAAATGTCTTATCCCAAGTCGCTTTATATGTAAAATCAAATACGCATTCAAACTATAAACTGAGTTGCACTCATACAGGTTATATACTGTATGACCAAGCTCTTCAAACAATGTGCAACTTTAACTGCAAAGCTGTACAAGTGTAGGGGAGAAGAATGCACCACATTTCTATGAAAAGTAACAGCTAAGAGGAAAGTTGCATAAATATCTTCACAAAACATCGAACTGATAGTTATGAGTATAAAGTAACAGCTAAGAGCATGTTAACATCCCATGAGGCGTTCCCCTCCTTCCATCATAGCCTGATAAGGACAATTACAGAGCCGGAAACCTGTTTGATCCCAGGAGAGCAATGTGCTTGAAAGCAGATAGGACCTGTTTGACAGCGAGCTTACTGCGTGTGACAGCATCTAAGGCACATCCTGCTCCCGTGGCCCCTCCCCCAACAACCAGAACATCAAATTCCTCAGTGGTTCTCAGCGCCGTGAGCTGGGCCTGCCGAGAGGGGAACTCTTCGGCATAGGGGACGTTCAGGTCCGCCACTGCTGCCACATTGTCTAGCCGAGCCTGGGTACGACACCAAAGAAAAGCACAAAGAGCAACACAGAACTTAGCACATTTAGTAAAATAGCAAGTTTCGATGTTAATTTCCATGTTTAACTTTTAAAGAGACATATAGCAACACTTGCCTTGAGTCGCACATTGAAACATTATAAGCACACTGCATACACATTCACGGTGTAATGTGTTTCTGCCTTTGTCTTGCATTGTAATCGACTCATAGAATAATGTGATATAATGACTTGCAATCATTTTCATACATTATGGATTTGGTATGGCTGTGTAATGAGATTACTGTATGACATACAGTGGTATGCTTCTGTACAATATGTTGGGAACATAATGTATATACAGAAGCATGTTGTTGGAGTGACAGGGCGGTGACTGAGCACTTTGATACTTTAACAGTATTAACATAGAACCCAGACCTGATTTATAATCAAAAAAGTAATGCAGGTCTACCTTTAGACTGTTTGCAACCTTAAAATATATTTTGCAGGACTTTTAACGATGTACATGAGTTGAACAAAGTACATAAAATGTTTGGCTTTCTCAAAAGCTGTCCCTGGTGAAATGATAACGTGCTTATGATGTCTCACATTCACTTTTAGTTTCCAAGTGAAGTGTTGCTTAGAAAACATTCCCCATGTGGTTAGTAGAAAAGAAAAGTTTACTAGCGGTTGTTAATGGCTACAACATGCTACTCAAATTTGGAACCCCCGCCCCCCCAAAAAAAAAAAAAATCTAATTATCTTCTTTGAATGTCATTTATTTGATTAATATAAATAATTACTTTAAAGAAATAATCACAACTTCAATAAAAAAATAAAAAAATAAACACATACACACACAAACAAACTCCACTTTCATACAAGGATGTGGGATTTCACTTCTAATGAAATATTTATTCATTTTTCTATTTAGCAGTTCAGGCTAAATGATTGCATCAAGCTTCTTTGAAGCCAGTATAGCATTTGACTTGCAAATACTAGCAGGCATTAGTAATTTAGCTCTGCAAACGCAAACAACACGATGATATAATCATTGTCTGTTTTTGATGATGCATGGAGGCAAACATTGCCGCAGAATTAAGTCCCAGCGTGCCACCCGTAATCAAGTTAAGTCAGTGAAAGGCACAGCAAGGCCCATGCTAATAGCCAATCGGCCGCTGTCTTGAAATCTTCTCCAAGCCATGTGCCCTTGCTAAAGGAGACAAGACGGACATTCATCTCATCAGCATTGCAATTACTGGGATTAGATGCATGCATGATTACAAACCATTGTGAAAATAATTATATTTCATCAGGGTTGACTTCTTGCTTACCCATCCATGCTTGGTTGAGAGGACCGGGGCAAGAGAAGACAATATCGTGCCAAGACACAAAACAGAGTCCACATTAGGTTGTACAGTTAAATAACGGCCTGGTATGTATTGTGACAAGTCTCAAATAGCCCTACGTCAGGTCAAAGGTCAGGGGGAAACACAGCTGTTTTTTTTTTTCTCCTCACATGAAGCCACGGGGTTATTCATGTGCAACTCAACATGATCAGCGGCTGAGTTTTGGAGCTTGACAATAAGACATACGCTGGTTTATTTCAAGGCCAGCGTTCAGTGTCATCAGTCATGAGACTGCCATTAAAAGTTTCCCTGTTGTTGCACCTTCCTGTTAAAGACTTGAGTTCACCTGAAAAAAGTCAAATATAATTATTTGTTTTTATTTAAAAATGTTCAGCTTTCTTTAATGAGTTATGATAATATGTCACTCACAAAACTAAATTATTATTATTATTATTATTATTATTATTATTATTTTAAAAGCTACACAGACTAAAAACCTGTCACATCCGGTGAGGACTGACCGTTAGCGCTCATTCTTTTCAGCAGGTTTAAACGGTTTAAAAGGATGTGGAGGCAGAAAAGCCCAAAGCGCGGACTTCAGTGGGAGTCTGTGGCTGGCGGAGGCTTGTGGATGTGGGGGAAGAAGGGCACCGACCCTGCTGTCAGCACTCTGCGGCTCCGGAGCCTCCTGAGGCCGCTAACAGCAGCAGACTAACGGTGAGTCCAACATGGCGCCTCTTCCCTGTCTGTTCGTACATTTGGAGTTTGAGGCCAGTGTCATTTCCTTATAGACAGCTCTGTAGAAGGGAATAATGGCTGCCGGTCCGGGTCTGCCTGCTTTGAATAAGTAGCTGTGAGCTCTCATTGACAAGCTTTGTTTATTATGCACCTTACTGGTGACTGGAAACAGTTGTGATTGCGTACTACGTGTTTTTGTGTTGGACGAGTGTTCTTATTGGACAGGACTGAGACGTGACTGTTACTTTAGCGCACCCTCAATAAAAATCCAAGCTGTCCTGCAATGACTTTCAGAAAAATATTAACACCTTTTATAATTACATTATATGGCACCTAAAACATTTTAGAATTTCCTCAGCACGCTATGATCTAATCCAAGTAAAATGCTGCCCTCTGCAACAGGAAACATGCATTCCATTATCTAGACAGGACATGCCCTAAAAAGCATTCCTTCACAAAGTAGACTTTTTTCAGCTCTTCTCTAAACCAGACTGCCATGAGGTGTTTCTATTCATCAACCTACCTGCGCCTTCCTGTACTCGATTAGTTGTGAGAGGCCAAAAACTGTGGCGACCGCCCCGCCTCCAATTACGGCTGTCCTCTTCAGAGCCTTCCTGAATGCCATTGGGCCTGCTGAGACAGTAAAGTGCAGTGAGAAGGCTGTGCAGCGACACCCGGGTTATAAAGCTCTGACATGCCAGGCGATCATGTGAAGGAGGCATGCAAGCTCAAGGGAGGGAACTCTATATGCCAGGTGGGGCAGAGAGTGGTTGCTGCAACAGCATGACAAAAGTTCACGTGGAGGAGAAGTGGTGTGGCAGAGGAATGCTATCACTGTGTGTTGATGCCTGTTTCACAGAATAAAGTTGATCTGTCATTACTCAGGGATACTGAGCAAACTTACCATAAAAATATTGTTAATATATTACACATCTTAACCAGGAGCTGTAACTAACAACTGTTTGCACTGCATGTCCACTAAGTCCATTCAATAGTTCAAAGGTGTTCAGTTAAGCACAAAAAAGCTGAATATTCTCACATCTGAGAAGTGGAAACCATCAAAAGTTTGGCATAGTTTCTTTAAAAAAAAAAAAAAAAAAAACTAACTAAAAAGTTACACTTTTTGTGCCCTATCGTAATAAAATCATAAACTGTCAAACTAAGTACACACTTAAAGGACACTGCATTCCCTCTGGTAGCCTGTCATGGTTGTTTGTTATTCTTTCTGACATTTAAAACACTTCATGATCAGACAAATTGATGAATTGAAAAAATGAACCGACAGCTTAATCAATAATGAAAATGATTGGTTAGTTCACAACTCTTGCAAAATCGTTATATGTCCAATGATGCAACATTAACACATTTCATTAACTGTCCTTTGACAATTAACAATGTCCAATGCATCCATATTGTAGTCACTAATAATGCAGATGATATTTTGGTTTTCATAGTGATACAGGATACTTAAAAAAAACACTGGACTGGTATCAGGGCCAATACAGAGCTTATTAAGCTGATTGGGTTTGGGGCAGATGCACCTAATCAAAATTAAATCGTTACAGCAGTCAGAAAGTCTCAATCTTATTGTCATTCAAACTGTCGCTGTAGTATGAGCAACAGTTGAAATAAGGGAATTATATCAGAAGGGAAATTGACAGTGAGTCACCCATCTACTGATAACAGGTTAATAAACAGCAAAAACAGGTCACACCGTCTAAACTCACTAAGAGACCACCCTGCTTTTAGAACTTGTCACCAAACATTACAAAATAATATATTTGTCTGTGTGTCTGTTAGGAGACTGTTTCCAAATCTGTTTAATGACCCTGTGTTCCATAATGAGCAGAACATGATAGCAGCTCTGGCTAGGGGGGGTTGGCGGGACTCAATTCCCACCAGGGGCAGCCCAAAAAAGTATTTGCATTCCCACTGTAATTTACTTTGAATAAAGATTTCCTGGGAGTGGCATACGCTGAAGCAGATTCTAATGCATTTTAATAAAACACAGCTACAGATGGCACAAATGTCAGTAAGCAGTTTGGTCTAACAAATGACCTTATTACAACTAGCATGATATTGTGTCAGCCAATGTTAGCACCAAAAATCAGTGTTTTATTTTTACGGCCAACTTAAGACCAAATTATAAACTCTTTGCTTTAATACAGTTCCAAACCTGATTTATAATTTATCCATCTGAATTATCAATACAAAAAATGGGCTACTGACATAAGTGGATCACTTCCTGTCAGGACTAAATATCACATGCGTTTTATGGTTTTGTTTGTTTGTTTGTTTGTTTTTGCAACAACTGCCCGTCTGATTTGCCATCGCCTTTAATTGCTTTGTCATTCAGTTCGTAGCTGATATCTAAATTCTGGAATAGAATAGTAATAAAACTAGCAATTCCCAGTTTACGCTGTTCATTTTAAACCTATCTCAGACTGAACTGCACATTCAAATAACCGCTATAATTGAATACTAAACCAATACTCAGCCTGTATATCTTATACTGTGGCCTTCTCACACCCTGGAGCATACCTTAGACTTTCACACCCCTCCATAAGCTGCTGATTACCACCACAAAGGGCAAAAATGGCAATAATTATCCCAGAGGAGGCATCTGACAGGACAGTGCTGTCCCTGTTGAAGGCCTCTCCTCCTCCGGACAGTGATGCTGGGACATCCCTCTCCTCAGTCCCTCTTTGGGACATACCCATCAATCCACAGACTCATTATGAGTCAGCAGGAGGAAGTGAAGTTTCCTGAATTTCCTGTGGGCCCGAAACACGTGGCTTATTTTACACTTTTGCTCTCTTTTCAGTGATAAATGATGACCAAAAAGGGGAGAAAGCAAACGGCAGGCAGCAGAAATGGCTGTGTGACGCCGGTCGGCTGTGTTGGTCCTGGCTCCATTTGCCGTCGCAGAAAGAGGAAGTGGGTCTTATTTTAATCTGACATCTTGCTGTGGATTAAAACGTCAGCTCGGTTTGGTCTTTGAGGAAAACCCTCGCCCTGACAGCATATAAGCTCTTTACGTGAACAGGAAGGTTAATAGCATGCCCTTCGTTATGACTGAGGAGGAGGGTTGTTATTTCACAGGTGCTAGCAAGAAGAAACTTGCAGATGTTGTTCGGCTCTCTGCCATAAAATATCGGGTTTAATACTCTTTAAACAGGTTTTAAAAGGCCCCCCCAAAAAAAAACAAAGCCACCGGCTGATACAACAGACATTCCCACTTACAGGATTTCCTTTTTTGCGGCTGATTTGACCGGGACGGGAGCGATGCAGGGCGGCGACAGCGGACATCTGCGTCTGTCGGAGCCGGAGTCCGAGTTTGACAGCTACAACCAGGAAGCGGAGCGGCGGTGACTGACGCCGCGGGCAGCCAATAGGAAGGCGGCATCCGGGTGGCTTCGTCCAATGGCTGTTCGAGCTGAGGCGGGGCCACGCGGGTGACGTAAGAGCAGGGCGAGGTTGCACAACGCCGGCCTTCCCTCCATCACCGTCCACACCTCAGGCGACAAGGAGGAGAGGAGAGAGATCAGCCTCTTCACGGCTGTGAAACACAACAACAACACACAAAGAGAAATAAAACTGCAAAAAAAAACAAAAAAACTAAATGCAAACAGCTTCAAGGTCGTGATGAAGTTCTGCCAAATAAGCTAACTCAGTTTAAAAGTAACCATAAAACATCATGAAACAAAATGAGCACACAACGCAAACCAAACACGCGAAATGTTCTCACTGTGAAGTGAAACAGCCACAAAGACACACGAGATGATCGTCTCACAGTGCAAAGACACAAACACGACAGATGGAAAACACAGAGATACAAAACGGAGAATAAAGCTGGACATCTAAATCTAGCTTTTATTTACAATACGTGTCTGTCCCCTTTGTCTCCTCAATCCGTCTTGTTTTCAGCACTGAGACATGGAGAAGAAAAAAAAAACAAACTACATCTTGCTGTGGGTGAAATAACTGGGAGATCGGGGAAGTGGCTACATGATGACATCTTATCAGCCAGTAGCTGCACTTTGACATTTGATATGCTGCCTGTACATGACCTCCTACCAGTCAGGTCTAACAGCTTATTAAATAACAATAAAGTGCCAAAAATATGACGCAGACTGCAAGAAAGTGGGCCGCAAGCGTTATTTCCAAATTACATGAACCGCTCTCTGCGCCCTCAGCAGCCAAAGGGCCCACTCACACCACCCCGCCCCTCCGCGGCTTGTGCGTAATGGGGTTTGGCACCGGACGCGCACCACGTAAACAAAAGCACATTGTCGGTGTCACTGACAGTCAGTCTTGAAACCAGGAGTGGGAGAAGTGAACAGTCATTTCCTTTGCGCTCCACACAAGAAAGTGGACTTTTCTGGTTGGCGCACAAAGCTTTGACGGAGCCAAAGGCAGCGCTGCAGCAGAGATGGGATCATGTACCACAGTTTTCCTGCACCGGAAACAAGTCTAAGGTATTTTCATTCAAGAATTTATGATGGAATGAGTGGATTTATGTCAGTGGAAAGCTTCTTGAGTGACTCTTTTGTGTTTTATTTCCTACCAGGAAGATTCTACCGGGAAATAACAGCCTCTGAGACACAAGACAACTTGAGCTTTAAGGTAACAACTCAGTGGAGCTCTTTGTGGTTTGCATGCTGTTCTCCTTACAGACGATTCGATGCCTTCATATCTTTGTCTCAGTAGGTGAAAATGTTTGACCAACAGGTTGCACGACTTGTTTTCGACCTTGCCTGCCAAAATATTCTGGAAAACTTTTTTTTTTTTTTTTACTGGTGAAAGCACCAGTCTGATTATAGTCTGTCCTGATTGTTTCCCCGCGTTCTCTAAGTCAGATTAGTAGAATGAGACAATTTTACAGACCTACAAGAATATTTCCGTGCACAGTTGGCCCACTTGTGATTGACTACATGATGTCCGTACTTGCAGGGAGCATGCCGTGTGTCCAGACTCCGTGCGGCTCCTCTCCACAGGGAGCCAGTCCGGCTTCCCAGAGCGCCGGCGGAGAGCGCAGCTGCGACTTCCTCACTCCGGAGTTTGTCAAGTTCAGCATGGACCTTACTAACAGCGAGATCTCCGCTGCAACGTCGGGCCCCGGGTTTGGCCCTTTGGTGGACTCTTACAGCTCCGGGTACGACGTGAAGCCTCCGTGCCTCTTCCAGATGTCCGTTCAGGGGGAGCTTCCGTGCGTCAAAGTGGAGGACGCGCACGGAGGCTGTCCGCGGTACCAGCCGAACCAGCATCCCCCCCACCAGGCCGACGAGCTGATTCCCTCTCCGGGCTCCGTTTATTATTACCGGTCCCCCTCACCACATACCCCCATCGGGTCCGGCTTCCACACCCCGCCGGGACACATCTGGGACGACTCCGGCTCTCCGTACACTTTCCGACAAGACTATTTGGCGGCTGCGCACAGGAAAAGCACGCTATCCAGATTTTCCCTGTTTTCCCTCAAACATGTGCAGCACAACGGCCAGAGCTTGTCCACCTGCCAGATGAAATTTGACGGGACTCTCCACCTGTCCATGAACCTGGACGCGGCCGGAGCGCACCAGCCGCTGGACACCCCCGGGGTTCTGGGCTCCGGCGGCGGCCTGGGAAAGCAGCCCGGCGTGGGATTCCCTCACCCGCTCCAGCTCGCCCACAGTCACCCCTTTCTGGACTACCAGACGCCCTCCACCCCCGGCCGAGGAGCGCTGAGCGCCGAGGGGCTGTGCGCCGTGTGCGGGGACAACGCAGCCTGCCAGCACTACGGAGTGCGCACCTGCGAGGGCTGCAAGGGTTTCTTCAAGGTTTGTTCCCTGACACCGACACTTCATCCAGCTGCATGAAAAACATGGAGATACTTAACTGTCCTTTAACAGATTAGATCTAATCACACTTTCATGAATAATCGAACACAAAAACATCCCTTTTTGACATGGATTTATTCACCTTCTCCACAGCACCACACAGCCACGACACGCAAATTAAAGTGTATTAGGTTGTAATGTGAAAACCCTGACTGGCCTCGTAAACAGGACATTGTACTTCAGATGCGCGTTTTGATCCCTTGACACTTGCGTTTTAGGGCCAAATGTCTTGTATGAAAATGACCAGCAACGTGCTGTGAATAAAAACCGCCCCTTTCTTCTTTCTGGGGGAGATTCCCGGGGCAATTCTCCAAATTATGAATGACCACGACCCTGTATTTACCCAGACTGCCCTGTCCGCCTGCTGAATGCCTTATACTGCCTCAGATGGCCCACAGGAGCAAGAGTGCTGCTGGTCATTTTCAAAGGCCCATTTAAGGCTCTGAATGTGGAGCAATTTGTTAGGAAGCCTTCAAGACAGGTTTTTGTAACATTATTGTGACACATATGACAAAGTTACTTGTCATCCTGATTCTTTCAGTTGTTTTCTGTAATATACACCAAAGCAAAAAGGTTCCCATGGCAACACATGAGCTAATTTCTCATCTCCTTCCAGAAAAACATTTTTTCTATGTAAATAACACTTTGAATATAGTTCTGCAGAAGGATATTGCTTCCACAGACCAATATTTTAGAATATGTTCAGAAAAATGTTCTTTGCTATACACTGTGCATAGTTTTATAGATGGTATGAATGAGCGGCAAAGGTGATTCTAAAGCTATGTCATTAAAATTTAGATCACAAAAATATTTTTTGGAGCTGAGTAAGACCCGAATACAGGTCTTTGCGCACTAAAAAAATATCCCCTTCCTGTCTTCATGCAGCGCACAGTGCAAAAAAATGCCAAGTACGTGTGTTTGGCTGCCAAAAGCTGCCCTGTGGACAAACGCAGAAGGAACCGGTGCCAATACTGCCGCTTCCAGAAGTGCCTTGCAGTGGGAATGGTCAAAGAAGGTAAATTCATTCACTTTAGACCCGCCTTTCATATGTGACTGAGGATGAAATCAGCCTCATTTGCACCTGAATGCACAGCACACCCCTGAAGAGATGGTAATTATTTCCTGTTTCTCTCCATGCTCCGTAGTGGTGAGGACAGACAGTCTCAAAGGTCGAAGAGGTCGTCTGCCGTCCAAACCTAAAGCTCTCTCAGACTCGCCCTCACCTGTCAGCACCCTCCTGAGCGCCCTCATCAGGGCACACGTGGAGTCAAACCCTCCACTCTCTCGCCTTGACTACTCCAAAGTAATCAGAGTTTGCAGGATTTGTCCTCACACAAATTTGCACAAAGCACAGCAGAGATTGATGCTATTTCCTCTGATTCCTGCCTGATACCACTGGTGACCTTTCACTGCAGTTCAAGGAGAGTCCCGAAAGTCCACCGGGAGACGACGCACAGCACGTCCGGCAGTTTTACGACCTCCTGACCAGGTCGATGGAGGTGATTCGTGGGTGGGCGCAGAGGATCCCAGGCTTTACCTCCCTAACTAAACATGACCAAGACCTTCTCTTCTATTCATCTTTCCTGGAGCTCTTTGTTTTACGGCTATCATACAGGTAAAGTCGTCCACTACCTAAAAATGTGGTTGTTGACATATCAGCATGATGTCTGTGACTCATACTGGACGCCTGCAGAAGCCTTCTGACCTGTTTCTCTTCACCAGTCTCATAGATTAAAGTGTAAACGTGCGGTTTATGGCCTCCTCTGCCTCTCAGCTTTTTACTCTGAGCACAGGCTGTCATAATGTTTCAGATCCAGCCCGGAGGATGGGAAGCTGATTTTCTGCGATGGGTCAGTGTGGCACCGGCTCCAGTGCCTGAGAGGCTTCGGGGAGTGGATTGACAGCATCGTGGAATTCTCTGGGAATCTGCAGAGGATGAACATGGACGTCTCCACTTTTTCCTGCATATGTACCTTGGCCCTTGTCACTGGTGAGATGCTCAGATTGGATTATTTATGCCCAGCTCTACTTGTGTAGTTTAATGTCAGAATGCAACATTAATTTTGCATCATCTTTATTGTAAACCATGTAAATGTGATTTTGACCTGAATCCTATTCAACGTGCACAGAGAGGCATGGACTGAAGGAGCCAAAGAAAGTGGAGGAGCTGCAGAATAACATTATCAAGTGCTTAAAGGACGGCGGGATGTGCGGCGACGGAGGCTCGAGCTGCTGGTCCAACCATCTCTCCAGACTTTTAGAGAAACTGCCTGAACTCCGCACTCTGTGCATCCAGGGCCTGCAGAGGATTTTCTATTTGAAGCTGGAGGACCTGGTGCCACCGCCTGCAATAATAGATAAGTTATTCCTCGACACGTTGCCATTTTAGAGACGTAAGAGAATACACGCGGGGACCTTTTTTTCTGTGTTTTTCTCAGCGATGGCACTGGTAGACTACTCCTGCTTTCATCACAGGAGTCATTCCTGCAGGGTGAGCTCGGTGCGCCAAAAAAAAAAAAAACATTTCAAGAACTAATATTGAGCAATTACATCTCTTTTCCTATCTAAATGATTTGTGAGGTTGTTTAGGTTCTTTATAACCTATACTAGTCATATAATGAGTGACATAATATTCAGTAGAGTCATGGTCTTGTTCTCAGTAAAATGTCATTGTCCATGTTTTAATAAATAAATCGCATTACTGCTGCTGAGCTTTGATTTATTGAAGGTTTGTTGTAGTGCAGGATTTTTTCCTCTTTTAATTTAGATTTTTGAGTAAGACAATAATTTCAAATATCACATTCATAAAGTTTTATTCCGCTAATATTCATTTTCTGACGTATAATGCCCGTTTCAAGACATTATTTTACTGTAAAATTAAATATTGGCTCCTTTGCGTGGAGGCTGGTGTCTAAACACACCTTCTAAAATGACAGTTATGTGTTAAATAAATGGTTTAATTCAGTTTTGAGGGCTGTGTTTGCACAAAGTTTTCACCCTAAAATATTACTTCTACAAATTGCCTCGAATATATTTTTTTTCCTCCCTGAAAAAAGGTTGGCGAGTACAGCCAGACAGGTTTTCTGTCTGCTCAGGTCATTTTTTATAATTTAGGTATTTTATTTAACTTTTCATTATTTAAGATGCCAAACCTAGGAAAAACTAAAACCATGTTTGACATTCGAAGGCCCGCCTTTGAAATGAATATCTCATTTCATTAGATATTTTGCTCAGTGAAATTACATTTAGAAAAGGAAAAGTTTTGAGAGTAAATAAACTCTGGTAAGAGACCGGCCATCATGTGTGTATTTGTAGATGCGTACAGGTGTAAAGGTTAAAGGTCACAATGATCCTCTGTATTTTCTAATCGAGGAAATCTTTTCAGCTGTAGATTCCATTTAGGATTTTTGTAGACAAAAGGGGGAATGTGCGTGCACATGCGCATGTGCACGCACGGGAGTGTGTCTAATGGCCGTTAGCTGCCTGACATTTCTCCAGCCCTTTGGTCATATCTGGCATTAAAGAGGCCAGCTTCTGCTGCTGTAGGCAAAGATAAAGGCCATGAATGCAACACCTGTACTGGGAAAAGTCAAGCAGGGGATATAAATGCAGCCGCATATCACTGTGGTAAATAAAACCTATAATAAACTCTGACAACAGCCTGTCACGAGTCAAACACATTTAAAACTGGGAAAAAATGAAATCATTAGAGTCCTCCCAGCTGATTGCTCCACAGCCTCGATTTCGTCTGCTCAAGGTGACGCATTCTGGCTTCTATCAGTCCAAAAAAATTGATTTCACGTTTTGTTTTGTTTTTTTCTTCATTTCTATTCTTAAATATACGTCTTGGATTTCAAAAAAAAAAAAAAAAAGCATGTTGTTCCCGAGGTTTTAATAGGCCTGCAGATCAATAGTGGAGGCTGTTCGATGCTGCAGAATGGCGGGCTGAGATAAAAATGAATCGATAACAATATCGGAGAAACATCCAATTTATCCTGATGATGATGGTGATTGACAGATAGAGAGACAGAGTACAATACTATAACACATTTACAGCTGCTATAGCAGCATTACCGCTCTGCACTGGGGGACAGACACAAGTCTGACTCCAGAGGACCAGAAACATTAGCCTGTAGGAATCCGAGTGATAGATGCTCACTGTTAACTCATGAAGCATGAAGCATGGTTAAGCACCACAGGTCATCCATGTCAGGCTCTTTTAGTAATATCACGGGTTTTGTGCTGTGATACATCAAAATATGAGTCATCATCACATGCACAGTTTGGTGATTTCTTGACTAATTCATTTGTGTGCTCGCCATCAATCAAACTTTCTTCTCATTCTTTTTCTTCAACTAACTTTTTTTTTTGGCATTTTTTTTAATACCACACCATTTGATGATGCATGACTCAGTTTTTGTTTTTTTTTTCCCCTGAATCCGCAGAAACTTTTTCCTTTTTGAAACTTAACTTCTTTGGCACACTTTCACCTTGAGATTTCATTTCCACTTTAAATAACTCTCAAGACTTTGAGTTATTTAAGTTGTGTTCAGGTTTTTTTTTTTATCTTGCACATTTCCCACTCACTCACACACACACATACACACAAAATCATGTTTCACTTTGACATAACGGGCATTATGTCAAATTAAAATCATCTGTGGAGCACAAAGGGTTGCTTTCAAAAGATTTTTACAACATGAGCAAAATAAAAGAAGATTCTTAATTGGGGAAATACATCATTTCAATTGAAACAAAAATACATTTTGTTTTTCTCAGTGGGCGCTCAGAGTGCAGTTCAACTTAAGCTTTTCCAGGAGCCACAATCCCACTGCAATTTATTCAGAAGTTGTACTAACTCAAAATTATTTCCTTTTCAAAAATATTTTCGTCAGAACATGCATTTATGTTTAAATAACCTGAACCATATGAAAGGACAAAAATATCAAGTCAGAGAAAGGAAGTACGGAGACAGTCAGAAAGAAAGTGGCAAAAATTATCAGCACATTTTAACCATATATGCACAGGAAGAATATATATTTGTCTGAATATACAGTTGCATGTGTGTAAGTAAACAGAAAGACTGCACTATTGAAATATAAGAATATCATACTGGGGACAATGTGTTCTCTGATGTGATCATCCTTAGAGAAAGATTAATTATAGTGATGTTGAAAATGCAGGGAATGGGGTCAGTGAGACCAGGCAACTCAATTTATGCCTTAACAGGTTGTTTTTGTTGTGTGTGTGTGTGTTGGGGGGGGGCGGGTTCATGAAGCCTTGCGGCTCTGTGGCCGTATAGGAGCATCAAGTATTTTATCTGGAGAGCACGATTTGTGGGATTTTTCTGAGGCTATGACTGCAGACTTTGATCTCTGCATCCATCCGGCTTCAATACAGCTTAACCCTTATCACTGCGAGCCCAGAAACCGTGAGCATCAAGATGGATTTATGGGTTGCGACCCCCCAGTTACTTTCAACATGTAATCCAATACAGATTATTGCAGATTACCGATGAGATTCTTCAATAGCTGCTGTAATTATAAGTGAATTTGGCGGCTGTGAGACATGTAATGTTATATTGACCCATGAATGCGAGCTTGGGATAATAAACCCAGATTCAACCAAATCACTACATTTCTATATTAGATTGTGAGTTTGACATGAAATCAGATATTAATATTGTACTGACGCCCAACACTGATTCTTCATTCTACATCCTCAATGCAGCCATGGGACATGAGCATGTCCACCAGGTACCAGCTGAGGGGCCCAAGAGGTCAGCTGGTCCTGGGCACAGCCTCTACGTGAAATTACTTCTTGTTTTGAGATTATTGAGCTCAATTAAAAGTTCCAAAGTTACACATTCTTCACAAAGAAAAGCAGACTTTTCAAGAGAGAGGCTATAAATTAATTAGAAGAGACAAAAAAAAAAAATGACAGAACCAAGATCAGACACGAAAAGACCAAAGATGTGTTCAGTCCTGATCCCATAGTCGCTTAGTCCTTCAGGTGTTTTTGCTTTCCAAACAGACTTCTTTAGGATTCCTACACATTTCTGAATTTCCCCTTCAAATATATTTCACTTTTTCTGGCACGTTATTTCTTCTGTTTTGTCCATTCATAAAACTCTTTAAATTAAAGCTTTTTTGTGTATTTCACACTCATATTTCACAATCCAAAAATAAAAACTAAAAAAAATAAAAAATGAACAGTGGTATTTGGCAAGTAATAACATGATGAAATCACTGAATCATTACATTTAGAAAGATAAGCACCACTGGGATGATAAAAATAATTAAGTTAATTTCAGTTCCAGCAAGGGAGTCACAATTAACCTCAGACTTGGCTCCACAGCTCACATTTAAATACTGGATTATAAAATTATATGAACCAGAATAGCTCCCAACAGACGCTTCATTTTAAAGCAGCCAGTGTAAAGATGAGGGAGGTCCGTCAAACAGGCCGAATAAACTGTAACACTGCATCTCTAACTGGAACACAGCCAGATGCCAGTCAGACTAACTGGAGCTCAACTGGTGTTGTCTTAAAACATATTGGTTTTAGGAAATCAAATCAAAACAGATTCAGGATGAAGTGTCAGGATGAGTCCACTCATCAGCTGTTGGTCTTAATGTTTTTGTCATCGAAGCAGCAGATAATTGGAAAGGATTAGAGTTAGTTGTTTCTGAGGGTAAATCCTTCAGGGAGTCTGAATCTCACTCGACGAAGAGTGAAATTAGCATTCTCTGCTGGCAGGGCAAACAGTCGTTAAACACTTGAATCAGTGGATTGGATTATTTCAGCCAAGAGACAAAGGGCAGAACACACGGGGGGTCCCATGTGGTGCATCAATTATCTGTTTTAACACCAGTTGAGGTCTAATTTACCAACAGGCATTTGATGAAGAGGATTAATTTTTGCTACTGGGGAAACCAATAAAATTTTCAGGCCGCTTTTTTTTTTTTTTTTACATGTGGGCTAAACCCGCTGAAGAGGCTTGTTTAGATTTGCCTTTAAAATACACACAATACAAACAAACTATCCATAAGAGCAAATAAACAGATTGTAGAGAGTCTAGAGAGTGCAACGACACAATATAATACACGTTAAATGACTTGACTGATAGATATTGAGAATATTCATGTATTTATATTCCACAGCCTTTGTTTGCAGCTAGAGTTCCTATAGGATGTTCATCTTCCCTTTTTGGATGAATATTCATGTTGATACATGATCAGCATTACACCTGTGATTTCATTTACGATGCACTCTCAGTGTTGGCACTTGATTGGCTGAATTTAAACAATAAACTGCATAATGTTGCATCCATAAATTAGAGATATTCAACTACTACCCTCCAGTTTCTGAATGAAAGTGTCTCTCACACAGGAAGACAGGTCGTATTGTACAACGGAAGCGCTTATATTTATAGTTCCAAGGCAAGCGGCCAAACAGTCAGGGAAAGGAAAGGAAAGAACCGAATAAGGTGTAAAAGAAGTAATCTGTGGACTTCCAAGGGGGCGGATGACAAAACACAACACTTGAAAAAGATCTCCATTATCCGTCGATCGCTAAACTATCTCTCTTTTCAAAAAAAAAAAAAAAGATGCTTAGGGGAGTGTTTGAAGAGGAATGAGTGGTTCAGGGGATGAAGCTAGAGCCTCCCGCAGACTCAGAGGTTTGTTTGAGGATTATGAGGGCGTACATTCAGAGTTGAAGGCCTGGTGCGATGAACTCAGGCATCTGAGGCCTCCAGGATCAGCTCTGCATTCCCGTAAAGAGTGATGGACAGGTGAAGTTCACAAACAATGTGCCAGGAGTGAATGGAAAAGCATCTGTGAAGGGACAACTGAACTCGAGGGAAAGAAAACATATTGAGGACTTTTTTCTTACACACTGCATTTACACTGCTTACGCTGCAACTCAACATAGTTGGTTGGTTTTAAGTTGCAAACATCTAACCTGAGTTTTGAAGAATATTCAGTACATAACACTAAATTGGCATCTATCTTGGATCACGATCAGTTTACAACAGAATCCCATATATAAGTAAAATAAAGACAGCGGCCTGCTCCTTTAGAATAACATTACTTTGCTTGAAGAGGAGCAGGTGGGCAAAAAAAAATAAACTACAAATAATTTGACATGAAAACAAGCTGCGGGTCTAAAAAAAAAGATAAGATACGATCGGATGATTAACATGCGAGAGATGTATTTGAAGGTGGACGCATCGTTGGTGACGTCATCAACATGTTCCCAAAGAGCTGTTCGCCGCCGCCATTTTGCCAGCTCGGGGCACTCAGTGTGAGGAGCCGACGTGTGCCGTCTGTGCAGGTACTCTAACGCTTTGAAAAGGGGCAGAAAACCAGCAGGTTTTCCTTCATTAGAGCCCCCAAATGAGTGTTTGTCTTTCTGCTACTTAATGAAAAAGACGGCCGTCATATAAGTTACTTTTTCCAGAGAGAAATCACTACTAGCCCACTGTTTGTGGCCTTGATAAAGGAATCCGAACGGCACGTTAAAAACATTTAAGATTGAAATAAAAAAAAGAGTAAGCTACCAAAACTTAATTTGTGCTTTTTATTTAATGTTTTTATATGAAAAAGGAGCCACAAACACAGCCAGCGGCTCCACCTGTCACTCATTGGCCACGCCCCCCACATTGGTGCACTAAAATTTTGATAATAATTAAAAATAATGAGCCATAGAGATCATTCCTGTTTGTGCTTATTTTCTTTGCAGTAAATGTGTGCGTCCACGTCGATTAAGTCACATTTGGAACAGGACTGATGAGGTTTTGGGGGTCCCGGGGGATCCGGAGTACCCACAATGCATCATTGAGGACCCCAGGAGGCTGGATCTCCAAACGCGCTCACGCAGTAAGTACAGCAGGAGGGCGTTTGGATTAAATGCAAGTAACAATGACGCCATCTAGTGTCTAGAAGCCGGTACCATGTCGGGCCACGCACAGGAAATGAATAACTGCTGTGAAGAATTAAATAAAGTTATGAACTCTGCAAAAAAAAAAAAAAACAATGTAGTTGTATAAACAGGATCAGGATTTATATTCAGTCTTATTTCAAAACAAAAGGCTAACTGATGTTTGATGAATGTGAAGTCCTTTTACCACTGGTCAAAATGCAATCACTGTCCTGCGACTCTATTCATGAATGCACATTTAAAGCCTTTTTTTTTTTTTTTTAAGATTTGACACTGACTTTAATGTTAGCTGAATAAAAGAATGTGAAGACATTTTTGCTTTCAACTTTGAAATCAGCTGTTGAGAATCAGTTTCAAAATGGACCCCCAGGGGTCAAAGGTGAGACGAACACAAAGAAACGAAGAGGACTGAAACACAAAAGGATGAAGAACAGTAGCTAACAATATTATTGTTCATAGTAATATGTAAATAAGGAGTATAAGAATTAACCATTAAGTTGTGTGGAATGGAGGCTCATTCTTTTACAGCTGGCTATGTTGGTTAATCCACTGATTTACGTTACAATCAATGTGTAGTATAGTTTATTGATTCTTTAGGTCCTTATTTTATTCTGAAAAGGCCAAACAGGAAGGCTTTTCTCTTTTAAGAAGAGGATTTTGAAAGAACAAAGTTGCAGCTCTCAATGGCTCCACCTCTTTTCCCCTGCCCCCTGTAGTAGCTATAAAAATGTGCGTGTAGCACACTGATAAGACTTCACTCACAGGGATCTCATTATAGGTGCGCTGTGAGAACCTACAAGTTTGAACTTCTCCTTAAAGGACAAGCAAACCAGCAGAATGGTGAGTATTAAGTCATTATTACGATTAATAAAACAGGAAGCACGTGGCGTCTTTCCTCTAACTTTTCAATCAAAGCTAAATTTGCTCGATTTGATTTGCTGCAGGTGAAAGTTATGAGTCACATCTGACATGTGACAAAACTCTTTCAGTCTCTTATAATAACCATAGGTTCCCTCGATGACCAACCCACATTCTCCCATAATGTATTATAAAACTGAGCTTTTGTCTTTTGTTTTTACTTCGCTGGACGCAGGGTGTTTCTGAAAAACATTTTGGCTTTCCAATGGCACATAAAACACAACCACAGAAAGGTTTTATGTTTAGAAGAGTGAGAAACATGAAGTCAGTGGAAATATGCTACCAGGCATGTGGCTCCAGCTCCACTAAAGGTTAACTGCTTCCATATGGGGACTGGAGGTCTGTCTCTCAGGAGGGTGTGCTTGTTTGCCCGGATGGTTTGGAATGCTGATGTGGCCTCTAGCAGCCGCTTGTGTATTTTACATTTCTATTTCTGCCCTTCACCACTGCTCTGATAAGCTGCTGCATGCCTGCAGGCCTGACGCTGCCACTGTTTGGTCTTGTGAATACGTTAACGTGACAGAAATACATACCTCTCCAGTCTCCCCTCCCCGCCAAAAAAAAAAAAAAAAAAACATGAGGTGAGGCACATGACAAGCACACAATCCCTCAAGCCTGGGATCAACATTTTTATGAGCCAACAATCGGTAAAGAGCCTTAAGTTAATTTTTCTTCGTGAGCTCAGGACACAGATGTTCCCCTTTGACTTTGTTCCCTCGTATCATGGGTGCGAACACCGAGTGTGTTGTAATGTTTGTAGGTCATTTTGAAAGCAGAAAAAAACAGAAGTGAAGAATGACAGTTAACTCAATGAAAGTTGTAATTCCAGTCGGCGCTTCCTGTTCGAGGTCATTTACACCATGAAATGACAGGAGGTGTAAAGTATGCCATTAGACGGAGAGGGTCTGCATCTTCATTTCGTTCACACTACATTTTGTAGTTTGGATCTGTGCAGTGGGGGTTCCCTGTGCCGGATGACCCCCCCCCCCCTTTTTTTTTTTCTTTTCCTTTTCAGTACAATGCTTCCTCTGTGTGTGCTCTCACATGTTGGGATCCCAACGTCAAACATGACGCACTTACAGTTAGGACAAGATACAGGAAGCAACCCCAGCCACCCCTCCTCCATCTTTTGCATTGAAGTATAAATTTCACAAGCTGTGTTGCAACCACAGTAGCAAGCAAACGGGCCACCACTCCCACTTTCTTCACATCCAGGCAGTATACACCAAAACTACCTGCATCACACAAGGACGAAGAAAAGCTCTTTTGCAGACATGTGTTGCATTTTTCAGAGAGACTGCAAGTGCTCAGGAAAGTCGGCCAGTTGTTATTTTAGGAGCCCTCTGGAGCTTTAGCATAGCACGTCCATGACACAAGCTGCAGTCTGGGAGTCCAAACAGGTCAGTGGGTTAGAGCTGCTGAGGTGTGCGTGTCTGTACAGGTCCTAAGATTGATGCCTCACTCAAAATAGCTGTCCGCGGAGCTGTCTGCCATCACCATACTTGGCAACTCCCTTATCACTGTGACCCTCTTCTGTCCTTAGTACAAGAAACCGGTTTTTTGGAGGTGGGATCAGGAAGAGACAGGTCAGAGGTCAAAAGCTGCCAAAGCCATACTGTGAGGAAGAGCTCAATATACATTGCTTTTAACTAACTAACTTTCTAGCTTTTACACAGCAAGGAACTTAATATGTGGATCATTTTCACAGTTTCCAAATTTGTTGAGGTGCTTTAGGACCGCAGACATACTCAGTGTCAGTGTGGTTTTAATTTTTAAACATCATTCTGTTTGAAATAAAGCTGCTTACTCTGCATCAGTGTCATTTTATATGTCTAAGATCTCCACTCACACTGTCAACATGTTTTTCTGTGAGTGTGTTGCTGAAGATGCACTGGAAAAAACACAACAAGCTGCCCTGTCAACATGTTTGTATGCTTGGATGACAGGGACTAACGTCACATAGGTTTCACAAAACTCACCTGAATGTCCTCTCCAGAAATGAAGTCAGAGGTCACAGTTGGTGGCAGATAGCAGTTTGTTGTCCTTTGAAAATGATCTACTTGTCTAGGGTGTGAGGAAAGTCACTGAAGGGGCAACAAGACTATAGAGATGGGATCTCTGCTGACGGACTAACTGCAGCCGTATTTAACACATAAAAAGGTGTTGGAGATCAGCAGAGGTGAATTTGATTCCTGCATCAAGTTGGCTGATGTTGGTGATTTCCCAAAAGACGTTAAGAGATTCTAGGTTCAATTTCAAAAAGCCAGTTAAGCAAACAGTTTCACCTTAAACTCGTTCAGACTACATTGTTCTTCCAAAAATTGAGACCAAACTTGTTTCAGTCCAGAGCATACCTCCCTCTACCTTTTTCCCTGACCCACATCATTTACAAGGAGCTAGAAATACTTCAGCAGGGTGCGGCCCGACACACACACCATCAAGATGGTGTCAATCACATGCTTTCTCAGATTGGTAACTGCTGACCTGTCGCGTCACATCCGACTTGTAAAGATGTTTCAGTATACTCAGCAAGTATTTAGCAAGTTTGCAGAAGCCTCATAGACTCATAGAAACAGCATGAAGTTTCATAAACGGTTGGAAAGATGCTGACCCCACCCAGTGAAATTGACAGTTTAAGCAGCTCCAGACATGTTTAAAAGCTCACGCTCCCTTTACTGTAGCTAGCAAGCCAAATGGTTTGACCTAATTTTAGTTCCGTGTTGGTGTGTTAATTAGCATGATGACATTCAGCGGCTGGAAAAAAATGCACTTGAGATTACAATGTGCAGTTATCAATCATTTAGACAAGGAATGATGAATTCTAAACATTTAAAAGATAACAGTGTGTCGTTTTTCTTTCCACAGCGTGAATGTATCTCCATCCATGTGGGCCAGGCCGGTGTCCAAATGGGCAACACCTGCTGGGAGCTGTACTGCCTGGAGCACGGCATCCAGCCCGACGGCCACATGCCCAGCGACAAGCCCACCGGCGGCTACGACGACTCCTTCACCACCTTCTTCAGCGAGACCGGCACCGGGAAGTACGTCCCCAGAGCCATCTTTGTCGACCTGGAGCCTACAGTTATTGGTGAGGACAAACAGAAACAGAAGTGAAAACATTCCTACACACTGCATCTGTTGCTTTAGACATGAAGACACCAAAGAGAAGGAAGAAGCAAAGTCTATGAAGTCGTAAAATTTCAACTTGCTGATTATTTTCTAAATCAGCATGCAGTTCAAAGACAAAGGAGCAATGTCTTTCAGATAAATTTCTACTCTGACCAAAGTTCAAATTAGCTTAGCTCACGGCTCATCAGATTTAGAAAGTTGGCAAAAACAGCTCGGATTGAAACAAAGAAGGAACCAACAGCATTAACAGAGGCTGCATAGCAATGACACATTCTATTCTATTCTTTGTTTCATACTGGTAGTTTCTTAAGCACCTTCACACAACAGATTTGCAGCGTGCTTCATCGTAATAAGCAGCACAAGGTAAATAATACTGACTGCATTGCTTATGCTATTGGTTTCAGCCTGCAGCTAAATACACAGGAAATTAGCAAACACTTATGATACATGAATTATATCCACATGCTTTTTTATTCCATAGATTAATTAGATATTTTCCTCATTTAAATCTCAAGTAAAGCTGTAGGTAATTTCTTGTCTAAAATGAAACCCCCAAATGTCCAAAAAACAAGTTTATTCACAGCTTGCACCTTTGAATTCTCCTCAAAGTGTTAAATCGCCTCCTCTGATCCTTCTTCAGATGAGGTTCGTACAGGCACATACCGTCAGCTCTTCCACCCTGAGCAGCTGATCTCAGGGAAGGAGGACGCTGCCAACAACTACGCCCGCGGTCACTACACTGTCGGAAAAGAGCACATTGACTCCGTCCTCGACAGGATCCGTAAACTGGTAAGAAGAATGGGCAGAGAGTTTTGTGGCTCCTTGGTGCTGAACCTCACACGTATTTTTCTTGTCGATCATTATTGATGAGTTCTCTCTGAGAAGGAGAAACCATTATCTTGACTCAAATTGCTGGGTGATTTCTTTAGGTTTTTGTCATTTATTTATTTATTTATTTATTTATTTTTTCAGTGCCCAAAAATCACAATGCCGAAAAATTCGCAAGAACTGTTTGTCCTTAATAAATAAAACACAGTTCTTCCACCAAACAGAACAGCTTTTGATTAATACCTGATATTTTTCAAAACTGAGAGCCAGACATATTGATTTAAGTGTGTTTTTATTTCCTTTCTCCTTCAGTCGGACCAGTGTACAGGACTCCAAGGGTTCCTGGTCTTTCACTCCTTTGGTGGAGGAACTGGGTCAGGCTTCACCTCTCTCCTTATGGAGCGCCTCTCTGTCGACTTTGGCAAGAAGTCCAAGCTGGAGTTTGCCATCTACCCTGCCCCCCAGGTGTCCACAGCTGTGGTGGAGCCCTACAACTCCATCCTGACCACCCACACCACCCTGGAGCACTCGGACTGCGCCTTCATGGTGGACAACGAGGCCATCTACGACATCTGCCGCAGGAATCTGGACATCGAGCGTCCATCTTACACAAACCTGAATCGCCTCATCAGCCAGATTGTGTCCTCTATCACCGCCTCCTTGCGCTTTGATGGTGCCCTGAATGTGGACCTGACAGAGTTCCAGACCAACCTGGTGCCTTACCCTCGTATCCACTTCCCTCTGGCCACCTACGCCCCAGTCATCTCAGCCGAGAAGGCCTACCATGAGCAGCTCACTGTGGCCGAAATCACCAACTCCTGCTTTGAGCCGGCCAATCAGATGGTGAAATGTGATCCCCGTCATGGCAAGTACATGGCCTGCTGCCTCCTATACCGCGGCGACGTGGTTCCCAAAGATGTCAATGTGGCGATCAGCAACATCAAGACCAAGCGCACAATCCAGTTTGTGGACTGGTGTCCCACCGGCTTCAAGGTGGGCATCAACTACCAGCCCCCCACTGTGGTTCCTGGAGGGGACCTGGCCAAGGTGCAGAGGGCCGTGTGCATGCTGAGCAACACCACAGCCATCGCAGAGGCCTGGGCTCGACTGGACCACAAGTTTGACCTGATGTACGCCAAGAGGGCCTTCGTGCACTGGTATGTCGGAGAGGGAATGGAGGAAGGAGAGTTCTCAGAGGCCAGAGAGGACATGGCTGCCCTGGAGAAGGATTACGAAGAGGTCGGCATCGACTCATTTGAGGAAGACGAAGAGGGCGAGGAGTATTAGAACCAGCAACAGAGCTGGATTAGAGAAAAGGTAAAGCTCTCCCAGATTCCAACAGCTTTTATCTCTTCATGAAATGATTTAATTATAAGTGAAGTCTTCTCCAGAGGCAGTTTGACTGGTTTGTAGACCACCAACAAACACTGTTCCTGTTCACATCCCAAGTGTTTTACTGAACAATGACTCTCCTGTGAGACAAAATGTACCTTTACCTTCTTTTCTAAATAAAGCTTTTACACCTACGTATCTTGATCAAACCTTTCTCCTCTTTGTTTAGCTGGAAGCAGCAAATGTTTATATATTTAAGTCAAAAGTCACCTAATAGTATAATACACAGATTAATTGGATTAATCTGAGAAAAGCATCTCTTGCGCTTCTTGTGCAAGCCACCACAAGATGGCAGCATGATGTAGCTAACTTACCCCTTGAACACCCACTAAAATTTTCCATCTCCCAGCAAAGCGTCTGTTCTCACAGTCTTCTCAAGTCACAGGCCTGCTTGTTGAGGTGTAACAGTAACAATCTCACTGAAAGCATTTTGTCTCTGTCCTCCCTCTGATGAAGGACACACAACACAGTGCCTGTTATGTCTGTTAAACTCTTTTCAGGAACTGCTTCTGGGCTGTTTTATCTCTCTTAAGTTGGGCCCCTCATTTGCAGGGAAGAGAAATGTTAATGCTTGAGTACACACATGAATAGGCCTAATTGACCGAGGGCCACGGGCCCCCGGAGTCACACGCACTACAACTAGATGCAAAGTGACTTGGAGCTACTTGACAAAGTGCAAATAATGTTGTTTAAAACACTTTTTTGGAGAGGTTTTTGTTTGTTTGTTTGATTCGGCGACAGCACCAGGTCTTAACTTGCAGCATCTGAAGCTGCTGGACCTTTCCCGCCCCTCCTCAGCGGCCAGGGGCAGAGACAAAGATAAATGTTTATTCTCTCCTTATTTCATAAGAACAGCGAGTTTTTCTCTTATGTTTTATTGTCAGTCTGAGTGTATGTGTTATTGTCAGACGGTTAGAGCTGCACAAACACAACCACATTGTGTCTGTCTGACGAGGGGAAATGAAAAGGTGCTGATAAGAGCGTTGGCTCAGAACAGATAGCTGAATGAGGGTGGACCAACAGGATGGATAAGGCCAGGATTTATCCCAGTGGTTCCATGAAGAAACTGCTATACACTAAGGACCTTTTGAGACCATTATGTAGACTTTCCTAAGTCTGCATAATGTCACATTTTCACCAGAGGAACTAAACGACAATGGTGAGTGTTGACACTGAAACCGCCTCAACGTTGTGGGTTGTCTAAAAAGAAGAAAAATAACAAAACCTGAAAGGGAATTATTACACCATGTGCGTTCGTTTGATGTTCTACAATTATGGTGAGGTCTTTCAGGAGCAAATGTTCAGTAACACTAAATGAAAGAAACATAACATTTCAAAGGATTTTTTTTTAATCAGCATTTAGTTTTTTTTTTTTATTTTATTTTATTTCTACTTATTCCGTGCTTTATTCCCCTCAAGGTCCAAAGATGTGTTATGCTCTTTCCCATAAAATGTTCTTTTTAAAAGACATAAATGAAATGTACCACCAAACAACAAAGGGAGAAATGGAAAGTACTCTGTTGACAGGTTTAGAGGCAGGCAAGTTGAGAAATGGCCATATACTTCTTTTCATGCTATCTAGCAGATTTAAAAAAAAAAAAAAAAAAGGCTTTGGTTGAAAATTTATATGTTGAATTGGTAGGTCAAAAGTCAGAATATCCCCTTTTCTCCTCAAAAGGATGAGTTCAACCTAAGTGCCTAAAAAGTATTTTCTTTTATTGAAAGTAATATTTAGATTCCTGGACCTTGGCACTTGCTTTAATAAGAACTGACCGTCAGTTCACACAGGGGGAGACAACAAAGGGGAGGAACCGAGCCAAGGTCAGGCTGCAGGCGCTGATCAGGTCAAAATAGTTCTTGGCAGACAGAGCAGATCTGATGCGACGCCACTTTGATCCTGTAGGTGAAAGCAGGCTACAATAAATTGGACAGAGTCTTTAAGGTGTATCGTTTAAAGACATCACAAATCCATCATGATTTTTGCCTGAGAAAGACACAAAGAGAGATGTGAATATGGCTCCTTCATGTTCTTTAATATTAAAACAGCCAAAAAATACAACAAGCTTCTTTTTATCCACCCCACATTCACAATATCCACCCACCCCCCAACCCACAGAGGAAAATCAAGTTAAACTTACAGTGCAAACCCCAACAGAGACAGTAAGCATGACTTCACATACTGCTACTTTAAATTGACTCAGATGGTACGAAGCACAGATGCTGGGGTTCATGTTGATCGGGATTTTTTTTTTTTTTTAAGCAGATAAACATGGGCCGGCGTTGCATCTGCTGCTTGGCCCTGAACGCAAAGAAAGAGCCCCATGTTTCATCTTTAAATGAATTATCAGTGTAGCTGTATCCAAGGCTACCAAACACGTTGGCCTGGCAACCGATTCCTAGCCTACTCTCTCCAGAGTTCATAGCATCACTTGGAGCAGCAGTTTTTGCTCACATTTGCTCGTAACACTTTGTTCGAAAAATCCAGATGATAGACACAAGTACCCACTCCACCTCCATTCCTCCCTCAGTACAGACATTTATCACTATGATTAATAGCATAAACAGTAATTTTCTGGATCACTGTCGTACCTATAATCACAGTGAGGAGTGTGATGTGTTGCCCTAAGACAGAGCATGCTGTTTAGTTCAAGAGAAATTGCACTTGAAGTATTTTGACAAATTTCAATCATTGACAGTTATACACTGCAGATGGGCCCATTACAGAAAATGAACAGCAACAAAACCTGCTGTGGATTCAGTTTAAACCCAAAACACAGATCAGCCTGGACCGTGAGCATCTAGTAGCTGTTCATCAGTTATCCCTTTTAAATCCTGCAGCTCTGGCGCAGAGTTTGGTTCATTTAAAACAATAAATTGTGCTCACATCTTTTGTTCGTCTTTCTATGTGTTAATTTGTATTAATAAAATATTAAACGTCAATGCAATATAGACTCAGGTAAGTGAATTGTGCGGTGTCTGCAGGCAATCCTTTCAAGGCCGCACAGAACCGCAACCTCCACCTTACCTTTCCTAATCAAAGGTAAACCAGCCTGCAATAGCCTGAGAGGCAAGACCAGGGGCAGTAAAAGGCTGAGCAACTCACACTGCTCAATCTGGGAACAAATGAAGGCGAGTGAGAATTTCTCTTGGAGAGATTTTATCGAGAAAAACGCAAGTGAGCCTAACCTGAAATACCACTTATCTAAATCTTTAGAAATAAATAGAACTAATAAAAAAATCTGCTCACAGAAATAAATACAAAAATAATCCTATCATAATAAATCCAATTTATCTGTTTTTGTTATCTTACTCTCTGACATGACATTTCATGATGAACCAAATAAGTTTGAGCTTTGGTTGGCTACACATGTTGCACTACGATGTCCTGTACAAGCGAATGACTCACAGATGAAGTTCTGGTCATGAGAAATGTTGGCATATAGGCAATAAAACGACACCAAAGAGGATGTGAAGGCGCCATAAAAGTAACAATAAGCCGCAAACATGGCAGATTGCCTGTCAAACTTTTTGGAGGAGCAAAGACACAATGTGCATTTTACAATGGTTTCTTCCCATAGTAACAGAGCAGATTGGGCCAGTGTGCATAAAAATAAAAAATTTCAATATTTGAGCCTGTAATTGATAGGACAGACTGCTAAATAATTTATTTAATAATAGGTAAACAACCTGTAGTGACGCATGTTTTCAGCCACCACGAAACCAGGATTTAACACTGACTAAAACCACGATGAGGTCACCTGCTTAATGGAGCTGGGTTGAATTTTTAACTGAAATTGACAGTTTCTTAAAATCCACCTTCACTGAGCTTCAGTCATATTTTTTTCAGAATTTTAGCTCTCTCTCTCAGGGCAACAAGCCCCTACAGCTGAAAACTGCCTTATGATGTTTGACCATAGTTGCTTTATTATATTAAGGTGACGAGCAATGGAAGCAATTCCATCAAACATTATGCTACAGGGATATAAAACACACTCACAAACACACACACACACACACACACACACACATACACTCTCAGATCAGTCTATCAGGGGCACAGACATCCATAAATGCACAAACTGACGCACGCCCTTATCCAACACTATATGGAAACAACCCCGTCACTCGTCCTCCCGCTGTTGGTCGAGAAACAATGACACATCGAGCAGACAACCTCGGAAGTACCCAACCAGGGAGTGAGTCAGCTGGATCCTGCTGCGTCTGGACAGAAAGTGTCCCTCATCCGGATAAATCTGAAAAAAAAAAAAAGAAAAAAAGATAACAGCAGAGAAGGGCCTTTTTAAGTCATTTCCTTTATCCGCTTGCTTTCAAAGAATCTATTTCATAACTTTGCTCTACTTGCAGGGAACCTACAATGAAAAACTGCTCAGAAGTTCTTGTGGAGGAAGATTTCATGATGTGTGGAGCAGAAAAAAGTGGAGCACTGTTTTTTTAAGTTTCTTGGCTTCAGTCAAAGTAAAGTTTGAAAATCGAGTTGACTCAGTTGACTCCATAATTTGAGGACGGTCCAGAATGAAAGATAAACTGACTTTAAATGAATGAGGAATGTCACAGCACCTCCATTTAATTTATTTGGTCATCACTAAATTTAATAATAAACACTTGAAACAGTAGATTAGCATATTTCACAGTTCTATATATATTTTTTTTTATGTTTTGCCCAGAACATATAGATTAATTTTTCATTCCTGGTTTACAAAAATACCTCCGGCATTGTTGGGCCACAGCAACATTTGATGAATGATTTAAGATGAGACACAACAGTGTGTCGGTCAGTCCACATTCACTCAACACTGTTCAAATTCAAATTCAGCTTTTTTTTTTAAATCGCAACTAAGTTTCTTTAACGTGTGATTATGATAATATGTCACTCATAAAAAAATAAATGAAATAAACAGAAGTGGAAAAAAAAAAAAGCCCAGTGATCATTCAGCCAATGGCCGATGAACTCATGACCTCTGACCTCCTCTCACATCCGGTGAGGACCGATCGTGAGAGCTCGTTGTTGTCAGCGGCTTTAAACGGTAACGGGAGAAGGATGTGGAGGCAGAAAAGCCCAAAGCGCGGACTTCAGTGGGAGTCTGTGGCCGGCCGAGGCTTGTGGATGTGGGGGAAGAAGGGCACCGACCCTGCGGTCAGCACTCTGCGGCTCCGGAGCCTCCTGAGGCCGCTAACAGCAGCAGACTAACGGTGAGTCCAACATGGCGCCTCTTATTCATCATGCAGCTTGTTTTGATGACCGCTAACTTTCATGGACACAAGTAAGAAAAGATGGAAACGCGGTTTAATATCTTGGGCAATACGTCCATTCTCTTTCTTTAAAGATAAATGATAAAGTGGAATTAATCTTTCAAGGGGAAACAGCATGTTAAGGTTATTTTTTAGGTGTTTTTGGAGCAGAGATGAGTTTTTTCCAACTCCAGTGGAAATCAATTACCATTATTCCAGCTGTCTTTAGTTTTGGCAGAACAGTGTAGAGAGACAGGACAGAGTATGAAGCGGGACCTCTTGGTGATCGGGCCACCTCCAGGATCAGATGTGACCTTTGGTGTTTACCTGCATGGTGTAGTTGGCCCCGATCTTTATCAAGTGTTTGATGAGCTCTGCCGTGTGTTGGAAGTGAACGTTTGCTGCAGAGAAAACAAAACAAGCTGAGCGTTCACTGCTGGATAAAAGGTGAGGCGTCGTTTCAAAAGGATAGCCTTTAATCACACACAGCATGGGTTACTTTGAAAATGGCATCTTATCTATTATTTGACTATGAAAGCGGAGAGGGAAATAAATGTCAGTACCGTCAGCCGTCCCGTGAGCCAGGAACAGGCTTCCTCCCTGCAGACCTTTCATGTTGGGCAGGACTTTGGACGCCTGGACAGAGACAAGACACGCTATTTAACAGCTTTGACAACACATCCATGCAGAAATTCTCATTTGATCTTCTGTGAACGATCAAACAAAATTTCGTTGAAGGCCCAAAAATAAAAATTCATAAGGGTAAACTCCCTCTGGCACATTTTGTTTTTTTTTTTGGGAAATATCGGACGATTCAGCATTCAGCTCATAGAAGTGTGGAGTAAATTGTCTGAAACAAGAAGCCACATTGCATATTGATTAATTGTCAAAGTCGGGGATATCTCAGTGTCTCTCAGCCATTATTCAGTTTTACAGACAGTCGGTCGCCACACGGACACCGACATATTTTTTACAACTCTTTTTGGGTCTCTTTTAGTGTGCTGTTTCAGAGAGCAGGGTGAGAGATGACGTCCTGCTGATCGCTGTCTACTTGGATCGTGCCAAACTTCCTGTCACAAAAATAGCGTCCACCGGCCCACTTAAAGCCAGCCCACCATGGTAGGAAAGCACACTTTGACTGACTGTGGCCTTCACTCACATGCAAATGGTTCATACTAACGCTTTTGCTTGTTAGAATAGAATCACTGGTGACCACATTTTCTCTTAACCGTTTGTTCTGTGAATAGGTGTATATGTATATATATATATATATATATATATATATATGAACAATATATGAACGATTACTACAACCAGAGGACTCTGTCCATTAATCAATTTAGAAATCAGAAAAAAGAAGTCTTAAGTCTGGATTCCTCTGTCGTCTGATGTAACATGATGTTTCATGGCGAATGGCTGGAGGGGGTCACTCATAATCAACACTCATAATGTCAATCATGAAATCAACAATGCACATGTTTAAAGTTTTTGGTAATGAAAATTGATCTCATTTGTTGCTCCTGTTTCATTGAAAATTTAACCAAAATCGTTTTTTTTTTATCAGCAGTGTATGAAAAGGGTAATATTCAGTTCATTTGTTTCGAGCCATTTCAGAGTTAATAGATTTAATTAGCCCCTTGGTAACCTTTCTGCCAGTTGAGCTGCAGCCCTTTAAATTGTTTTACTTTTGTCCCAGTCAATACCCTAAACTGAACTGAATGTTTTGCTTCTTGTCATTCGGAAACCAATAAGATTCAGCAAATCAAAAAAAAAAAAAAAAAGCTGCCCATGGATGGAAGCACTTCACCTGGTATCTGTTTTCCTCATTCGAAGGCAAGCTGAAGTATCTTTCAGAAAACGCAGAAGCTGAAAGACAGAAAGGAGAAAACACAGCTTATGTGAGGAGAATACGGATTAAGCGGGTTGATGGGAGAAGCCAAATGTTGGAGCTCAGGTAACAAACAGACAGATTTTACAACCTTTTTTTTATCTTTCCAGAAAAAAAAGATAAAACCTTTATTACGTCCCACTTTTTCTTGATGTAGAAGATCTACAGGATTTACAGAGAGTCTATTAAACTCTAATCACATGCTGCAGGAGCTCCTAAACTGTACAGTCAGACAGATACGGGCCCCAGAAATGAAAGCTTTTCATCACAAAATATCATAAGCCTTTTTCACATCCCTCCATCCATCCATTAAACCAGACGAGATTGCGAGGATGTAACCGCTCACCATACAGGGACCAGTCAATGACAGGAGCCTTGGCCGCAGCACATCTGATTAGCCCCTCCGTCGACTTTAGCATCATGAGTGTCAGGAACCCGCCGTAGTCCTGATGGGGGCATGAAATCAGTTGGGATGATGCTTCAACATTTCGATTGTATCCACCACAGGGTAGAAATAATCTATACCTGCAATATGTCTGACTGAGACGAGTCAGAGTTTCACATTGACCCCAAGCTTCTGCACATTTCTTTCAAAACTGACCTTGTGAACTTTCATCTGAGCATAGACACAATAACTTCACACCCTCACTGCTGAAAACAGCACACAACTGCTTTGATCAGGGTATGACTATGACTCCAGGATACGAAAACTGAACAAAAATATAAAGGCTGCCTTTTTGCTGTCTTGAATTGAAATAATGGTAAAACTTGCCTGGATCTGGATGTACAACATGTTCCAATTCCTGCCTCTAACTTAAGGCTAGGCACAAAAAGCAAATCAACACTGCGCAAAGTAAATATCACACTGGACACTGTTTAGTTCTCTGATCCAGGACCCTGCAGAGACAAATGCATATCCATCATCAAGTCCGGTAAATTTCAGTTCAGTAAATTTCTTATTTCAAAGTAAGAGGCACACCTGGGCAGTAATCATGCTGTGTGAGCAGCATCCAGAGTGATAGTAAGCTGGATGAAACAGAAATTCTGACAAAGGTGGATTTTTGCTTTCAACGTGTGTAAAAACACACTGTCCAAGTTCACATCAGTATGAATGGCCTCATCAATTATTGCATGTGTGCTAATAGCAAGCAAAACTAATTAAGTCTCATATTGCCTTTACAGATTTCTCCAGTGGGCTGACAAATCAGGAAGATTCATTCACAGGACGGTGAACAAACCTCTCCGAAGACTCCAACACGAGTGGAATCGACGAACGGCAGCTTCATCAGGTACCTGAGGAACAGAAAGAGGGGAGAGAGGGACGGTATTTGTAGTTTAAGAAGCCTTAAGTTGGACTCCTTGAGGAAATTTCCACCTTCCCTATACAGACAACAAACAGTGAGGTGGTCAAGCATTAAAGCCTCAGGGAGATACAGACACTTCTGTGATCCAGTGACTGATCATGTGAGAAGGGGCTACAGGGATAAGAAATAAGAAAGCACCTTAACACCAAATCCGTGTCACCGACTACATTTTAAATTTTTTAAAAATCAATAGAAGGATCAGATTGTTTTAATGCCATCACGTCAAGTGGCGACAAAACAATTCTATATAGTTTCCTCCAATACATGAGAATACACAATTTTTATGTTCTTCTGAAGATTTAATTCAGAATAGAAATCAGCAGTGAGCGAAGATTAATAAAAAATTTACCATTTTGTTGATTGAGAAAATAAAAATTTTGTGTTCAAAATGGACACACGTCAGAGATAAACCCTGATGCTGAGACACATAGTTAACTTGGACAGAAGTTAATGATACTTGAAGGCAGCGGGGGAAGGCATGCGTTACGTACTCAAGAGCCGCAATCTGGTCCTCTGTGTCCACTGTGCCAAGCCTCAGATGGACCTGCTGTAAAATCCTGAAAGGTGAGAAGAGTAAGTACAGGGCCTTTGATGCCTGAGAGGATCATCTTAGATCTCAAGTGTAGTAAAGTCTAATCTGGAAAGAACTTCTGAAAGTAGCAAAGCATTAGTGGATAGTATGTTACCTCTGACCCCTGAACCCGGACCCTCTGCCGTCGAGTCTTGCCACAATGACCTGCTCGGATCCGGCTAGGACCCAGTCCCAGTCCAAGCTGAACTCTTCCGTCACCTTCTGCTCTCCTGGAGAACTGCCACTATCAACAATCATCGAAGTATCCACTTATTTTTATTATCATCTGCTAAACTACACTTCCAGTTTTATTGTATATATTTTGTCTCTTTGATTTAAAGGTCCAATATTTTTCGCTTTGGTGTTTTATCTGAGATGTACTTCTGGTTTTAAGAACCAAAAACCATCTCAGTGTAATTTTACATCCTCCCTCAGGCTTCTCTCAGGCGCTTTAGTAATTAAAGGTCAGTGAGCCAATCAGAAGAGTGGATCTGATCCCCTCCTCTGATAGGTTTTCTGAGCGATCAAATAAAAAAATTGCTGATTAAAATAGCTGATAACTCGCTAAACATGTTATATCATATTTTAGATCAGACTATTTGTCTGTGTAGCTCTCTTTCTCCTGTTATTGTTGTCATTTCTCCTTTCTGGGTATGTTGAAGGTCGTGGCTATGATTGTGCGCCTCGGTCAGCCAGAGGTTGTGCATTATATTCAGGTAACTGTGCAGTTCTAGAAGGCTTTCAACTCAAACTGTGTGTAATGATGCTGCCACTCCAATATGTTAGAGCAATTAAACAGAAAATATGGGCAAACGTATGTGGACGCCCCCACGTTACATCCACATGTAACCTGCCCCCACTTTTCCCCAGATAGCCACAGCCATTGGATTGCAGAGGTAGTTCTTGGTGGGCTGAACTCTGTGTGTATTTTTTCAGCATTAGCATTACGAACCTTCCTTGTCATCCAAACTTCGCATACAGTGCACAGACACTCCCGCACAGATATGTACTTTAATATAAACAGCTAAGATGATAAAGTATAGATTTGACTCTTTAACGTCCAATAATAAAGAAAGGTCTGGCATGATCTGCATGTAAAAAGGATTGTAGGACTTTAAAACTGTAGTTATGGTGTGAAATTTGAAACAGAATTTGCATTTTCTAATCTAACATCCCTTTAAGTTTCATTTATTTACACAAAAGATATGTAAAATGTGTTTGACAGCCTGCAGGTACAGAGGGATAAAGCATTTCACTTTCCGCTGGCCTTAATGAATTTGGCCTTTGAAGCTTGCAGTGCTGCACCAAGTGTAGATGAAAAAAATGTAAATGTAATCAAAGTAGAGTGCGCTTACACAATAAGGAGAAGGCCATAGATGTAGGACTCAGAGAAGTCAGGAGGATAGATGAGCTTCAGAGGCAGCTCTGTGAGAGGAGAGACACAAAACACACAAAAAGGACAGATAGCTGTAAACACATACAACACTCATGCCGCTCGCCCTTAAAGAAGCACAATTATCTGGTGAAGATCCCACACAGCACAGCTGGTAAGGGCAGAGGGGTTGTACCAAAGTTGTCATTAGTGATGATCCGGATATCAGCCTGAACGGTCCTTTTAGTCTCCAGCGCAGACCGCAGGGGGAGATTGTTCTCCAAGATGAAATAGGCTGTAGAAAGAAGAAGTCACCTTAATTTTTCGCAGTGACAGGAACAGCTTTTTTACTAGCCTTAAACGAATCTTCTTTGTCGACTTAAAAAAAGGCAATCAAACAGGGACTGCTTCTCAAAAGTACAGGAAACACAAATATTTGTAAGAAGATGTTAATTGCCTCGGTTGTCTTTCCATCTGCTTTCCGAATGATCACCCATCACTATTAAAATCTCTTTTCCAGTCCATTACATCATTCTTAATATCTTCCCAGCACCATCATAGATGTGCAGAAAGGGAAGCAAAGGGAAGGAAAACGAAAACCTGCAGTCCATCATTTTGCAAACCTTTTCCCCTTTAAATGTAGAGCCTTGCAGTCTTGGAAAAAAAAATCCCAGTTGTCACTCTTAAATTCGGGCAGAAACGCATGTTAATTTAAAAATGCTTTCTGTTGATGCATTAAAAGCCATCCTGGTTATCTCCTAATGAATAAAAAGTAATATTGAAACTTTTTATTGGCAAGGTGAAATCTATTTGGCCTTGTTGCTATGGCAGCATTTTTTTTTTAATCTTTTAATTGCATATTTACATTTAGCTCATCTACAAAGCAACAACGCCCCGTGAAATTCTCCAATTTCAGTTCTTTGTAGTTTATAATTTTCTCATAATTTCGAGCTGCATTTGTAGCAGAGCTTTGCATAATGGACATTATACATACATGTTTCAGAACACAAGTTTTTTTTTTGGGGATTAGTCACCTGATGTTTGGCTTTGGATCCTCGATCTGGATGTTCAGATTTTCATTTCAGCTTGAACATTATATTTTCTTGAATTTTGCAGTAACCTCCCCTGAGTGTCTGGTGGGGGTAGTGTTAGAGTCTTACCTTTTGTCTTTGTCGTGCTCCACACCCTCATATATGGTCTTGTTTGTCAGTCTCTGTCTTTCTTTCTAACTTAATGGTTTACCTGTTTTTCTGTTCCTGGATTATTATTTTTTATTTGTTTATTTATTTATCTTTTTTTTTGGGGGGGGGGGGGGGGGGGATTGTTACTCTTTTTCTGAGTTTCTGTTATAAAACACCTTTTTTCCATCCTGTTCCCTTAGCTGTCTGTCCTCTGGATCCTGTTTCCCTGCCCAACCAGAACAATTTGTATGAATTAACATGAGAAAAAGAATTATATCCACACCGGCGGACACTGCAGGGGGAGGTCATTTTGTGCTTTACATCCAAATCTATAGCTACATAATGTAAACATTTGGAAACAAAAACCCACGTGTCCTGCCACAGCACTAAAAGCAAAATCACACAGAAATAAAGACAATCCAGACAATAGCTGATCTTAAATATTCGCTCCTGCATCTTGAAGCCTAAGCAGCGCAGGGCCCTTGTTGCAGTTTTATTTTATAACCACCAATCCGCACAGAAGACAGCTTTCCAATGCACGCCCCATTAAAATAACTCTGTTCAATAGTTTAGCTTCTTGCTTGTAGCTCAGCATTACTGAGCCTGTCTGTAAATGCCACATTAAATATTTGATCAAATGAATTTCATTCTTTCTTTTTTTTTTACATATTTTCAGCTGTAATTTCCCTCCTAACGGGTCTCAGCTGGAGCCCTGACCGTTATCTACTTCAGAGAAAAGCGGTGGCCATTCAACGTGTTAAGAAACATCTTATAATGTTAATTACTAGCCAGTGTAGCACAGCATCAAATCTAACATCAGCCTTGTGTTCAGCTGACATACTGAAACGAGATTGCTGCTATTTTCTGTTCTGAGAGAAAAAAAGCTCCAATAACCCATTATTTCATATCTTAGACGCAACAAAAGACGACTCACAGTCAAGGCTGTCAAAGCTGAGGAGCAGCAGAGCAGGAACTCCAGGGCCTACAATGGAAACAGAGATTTCCCGATGATTTCAGCACTTTCAGATTTCAGATTTATATTGGTTGGGTTATTTGTGGAAAACACAAGGCCATCAATAAAAGCAGGAAGAGGGGAAGAGGGCCAGTGTGAAAACTGACAGCTGAGAGTCAGCATTCAGTTTCTGAGAAGCAGCTTTTCAGTTTTACACTCACGGCTTTGTGTTACATTTGTATGTTCTTTAAAAAAAAAAAAAAAAAAAAGCCTTTTTATGTGTTGTGTTGCAGACTTTGATGTGTATTGTTGTCACAGTGTTTTTAAAATATACAAGCTCTACGATGCCCTCCTGTGGATAGTCAGCCCTAGATGGTGAGTTTTTATCATCACAACTGGAACGAGACAAATAGTATTGTGCAACATATTGTCATTTGCATTAATTAGTTTGTGCGACATATAAAGGAATGTGGATGAAGTAGCCACTTGAGCCAAAGTGACGATAATCCTGCTCAAATATCCAAGTCAGGTCTTTTAAGACTGAAGGGACTTGTTTTTTATTGAGAGTTGATTGTTAAATCTTGTGCTTTTTCCTCTCTCTCTGACCTTTACAGTGCAGGATGGCGTTCTGCGAATCGGGGCTGGCGTCAGCGTCGAAAAACGTGCACTCCTCCTTCAGCCCACAGGTGAGACATTTCCGTAAAAACAACCCAAGGGTTGACACACTGTCAGAGGAAGGAGACAAAGTGTTAACTGCACGCACAAACACACGCACAAAAACAGGAGATTTTAGTCTTACCTGTATAAGTGTCTCTGTTGTGCAGACTCCTCTGTGCTCAGGAAGTATCTGTGTGAGGAAGTAGGACACATGAATCATGAATCATGGGTCATGGGTCCATTTTCCAGCTGCATAGCATCCAAACGTAAAGTCTGATGCTACACAAAAGCTCGATACGTTTTCTCTCCCTGTAAAGAACAGGCCACAATGAGCAGCACTGATGGAATATTCACCGGAAATGTTTTTCCATCGTCTGCTTGTCATGGCAGCGCAGAGCCACAATTGTCAGTTTTCAAAAAATACTATAATTACACACTGTCAACAATGAGTCATAAGACAGTTTGCAATCAAATGAAGAATCATGTCTGCAAAAGCTTGGCTTAAACATGAAACCCATGGCGAAAACTAAGTATATTAGCAAGAAACATAAAATAATAGCAATAATATAATAGCATATATCAGAAGTAGCATTCTCACTTTGTGTGCTTTATTTTACTTTTTTTTTTTTTTTTTAAAGGCTTACACAGTGTGGTTGTTTTCATCGTAGGCTATGATTTTTGTCACCTCCCAGTTTCCTGATGTCAGGTGGCGAACTTCATCATGGTCACTTCGCAGCTGAAAGAGAATCAATCCTGTTTATGACTAATTCAGGCTAGGCTTTAAGAGGCAAAGTGGGGCGTCGGTGTCTTATCACAAGGACATTTTCTGCAATAGTATAATTGGAATCAGAGACGGGACGAAGGGACGAAGGAGGATGGGTGAGGAGTCACCTTCCTGCTGAACATTGTGATGTGGTGGAAGTCTCCCTGACCTCCCTGTTTCAAAGGCAGAGTGAGGAAAAACCTGCTCCTATCCTTGGAGAACAGTGGCTCCTGCGTCTGTAAGAAAATACACACTTCAGGGGTCACACAATTAATGCATGAATAAGTCTGCCCCAGTAACGGTTGTGAGGATGATACAATATGGAGCTTGAGACCCACGGTGTGAAGGCAAGATTGTTTTATATGAGTGCTGGTGTGAAGCAGAAAATAGCAGCTTTTTTTTTTTTTTTTTGTTGAATACTGTTATGAGAAAGATATTTACCTGTCTGGAAAGCCATGTCTCTGAGGAGTCCTCATGTCTCTGAAACAGAAGTGGGGGGGAAAAAAAAAAAGAAATCTACTTCTCAGCATGGTAATATGTCTCTGTTAAAGCACACTGAAGCACAGCAGAGACTTTAAAGACATGTTGCTCTTCTGCCTCAGTTTCATTTAGACGGTTTTGTTGCAATTTCCATGTTGAACCTCCATGGCAACAGAGGCAGTAACTGGTTTTCCAAACCCAATCCCCAAAACACCCACCTGAAGACAGACTCCTAAAGTGGCGTCACACACTGTAAGCAGTGAGACGTTCTGAGGCCGGTTGAGCCACCGCACAACAAGGTGGCTATTACTGATCCACTTCACCATGGTGACATAGAAATCTCTGCAGGGGGTGTGCAGAGAAGAAAGTCAAACTGAGGAAAATGTGTACAGTTGCTGTGTGTGTGTGTGTGTGTGTGCACATTTTACTTGTGTCTGAGCTGATCTGGCGGCTGCACTTCCTGAGTGTGTGATATGCCAAACAGATTGACCACCGACAACTTGACTACAGGGTTTGTCTGACCAGCCTGAGGATGTGAAAGCAGATGCAGAATAATTAAGACAACATTTTTAACTAACTTATTTTCTATCAAATATTATCTCTTCAATAAATTATCAGTAAATGTTACATGTCTTTCTGCTTATGTTTCTTCCCAGCTATTAAAAGGTTAAGTTTACCGTTACTTAACTGGAATTAAGTATTTGGAAGTAAACCAACTGAACACAGTTTCTTAAAATTTTATGGGAGACAGGGTGGGAAATATATGCAGATTACTGACCCTTTAAGTAAAGAATTAAAGAGAAAGAAATAGATGTGCTTATCATGATGGAGAGCAGTAACTCTTGCCAAACTGCATATCTATAAAAACTAAACTTTCTGCCTTTTTTTTAAAACTGACTTTTAATTATTGGCACAACCTTTGCATGGATGCCAAAATTCTGTTAGTTTTAACTTTTTCAAGTCAATTCTTTTCTTTTTTTTCTTTGATGGTAAAAAAAAAAAAAAATGAAGAATTTATCCCACAGTGACGCCAATATATCTGGGTTAAAACCAGCTGGTTCTCTGTCTTAAAATGAGCTCGTCATGGAAACGCAGTGTGAGCCATGAGAATATTTTGGCTGACTTAAGATTGCAGTGAATACACCCGACCCAACCTCCATTAGTGAACATGATAATCCACAGCGTTCCAGGCTGTGTAACGCATGCTCCGCTCTCTGCTGAGTGCTGCTGAAATTAATGACCTCCAGCATATTTCAGGTACCAGATCAAGTGCATATTTGGTTTTGATAGATATAGATATATATATATATATATATATATATATATATCTTATCTTATATACACGCTCATTCTGCAGAAATGCAGAAAAATGAAAATTGGCTGTCTAAATGTCATTTTTCTTCATCCCATGACATGGTTAACTGGCCCAGGTCACACTCCTGTCTACTTGTCTTTATTTAGTTTCGTGTGAATTTGCTTCAGACAAATTTAAAGCACCATTTAAACTGAGGAAATGATGTCCAGTACTCACAATGATTATAAAAAAAAATAAAAAAAAAGGCATAATCAAAAGTTTTGTAGGAAATGACTCACAAAAATCTTCCTGTTGCTTCTTTATATTCCTTTCCTGTTTCCTATTCAAGTATAACCTTCAATTGAGTTAATACCTATTTTTAATACCTCTGAGAAATTTTGGGCCTGGCCAGAAGAGAGAGATGAAGAGCAGTGACCATAGTTACCATTTTTTTTTTTATTTATACTCTTTGTTGGCTTGTAGCCGGCAGTGACAGACACAGTGAGTTTTTGTGCTAATGCCAACTCTGGCTCTATTACTGACAATTTCAATTTAACCCCCCTCCCCTCAAGTTCACAGGATTGATTCTTGGCTGTCTGCATCTGTTTTTAAAGATCCAGGTCAAGGTCACACTCGTCATGGTGATTAGTTCTTTCATCATGTGTATGTGTTCTACAAAGCACACTAGTCATGCACCTTTCATTGGATGGGGGTCTTTCCTCTGTATTTGAAACTCCGGACTTTGGATGTGTGTGAATGTCTAATGCCTCTCAGGTCTATTCACCCACTATAAATAGACTGAAATCAATAATGGGACATGTAAGGGCAATCTCCCACAAACCAGCATCCAGGCTTACCATAGGATATGGGTACTGTAGTCCCCGGGGGTAGGTGCTGCCGGTGAACTGGGGCAGAGCCATGTTGGGCACCAAGGTGTCGTCGATGGTGAGAAAAGCCAGTCGCTCTCCGTCCGGCGACCACCAGTGAGCCAAGTGTGACTGCAGAATCTCTTCTGAGAAGGAAAGTGAGACCATTTCCTGACTAAATACTTTGTTTTTCTTCCTTCTCCGCTTCTTCAAAGCTCAGAGTGGCTGCAGCGCAGGCTCTCCATTTCTATAATATGTACTCTCCTATGTTATGTTAAATTGGGTAAAAACAGATCAGTTTATAAGAAGTCATTTGCTCTTATCTTTACTGAACTCCCACTGTAAACAGAACAATTATCCGGCTCTTTCTTTGACTGTGAACATCGACAACCAAGTCAAAAAGAAAAGAAATATGCGACTAGCAGCGAGTAAACAATCAGAAATTATTCTGTAATGTTACCCATCTGCCCTGTTCTGCAGTAGCTGCTCAAAACACTCAAAACTGTGCATTATTGTAAATTGTGCAGTGGCTTAATGGAATATAGAAGTGGGTTATAGATTTTTCATCACCAGAAAGTCTGCTCTGCTGCATTTCTTTGAAGGCTTTCAGCAAATGAGCTGATTTTTAAACAGGAAACTGTATCCTCCAATTTTGCCTTTCTTTGTGTTATTTTGAGAAATCTCAAAATTTCCTTGAATGAGATCCAAAAATGTCCAATGAGGACTCTCAGTGCACTGCTTCACATGAAGTCCCAGCACTTACTGAATAGGAGCAGCACTCAGCAGTCCCTTACTTGTAAGTGGCTTTGGATAACAGCATCAAAAATGATGTCGTATAATTTAGAAATTACGCTTTAGGAGTACATGAAAAATATGTCTCTCTCAAAAGTTTCATGATACATCTAAATGTGTGCATGAAGAGCAGAGGCCAAAGGTGCGTCCTGCACGGCTCTGACCTGCAGTTATAAGCGAGCGTTTCAGTATTTTGCCTGGGGAAGAAATGATTTTATTTTGTGAAAATGGTGCGCCGGTTTTCTGGCCTGTAGCCAGAACTTCAGCGATATGGTCCTGAATCCAAACTCTGACTTAATTGAAACACATGAGAATCAGCCCTGAGGCGCAGTTTATGGCCAAACTAACAGTTCAGTGGTGCCTTGAGAAAATGGTTCTGCATGCTAACATGCTAACAACGGCCGGGTCGCCACCAAATGTAGCGAAAATGTCAATGAGTGCCCCCCCCCACCACCTCAGTCATTGTGATAAACAGCTGGTGTTGTTAAACTGTTGCAGAAGAAGAACGTGCGTGAATACGATTTGGAAAGGAACACAGCCCCAACCCTAGAAATTACACACAGCATTAATTTTATTCTACTTCTGCTCATTTACAAATCCCTCCATGGCTTGGCCCTTCCACACAAAAAATGTACTATGAATTAGAACATGATGAGGGTTGTTTCAAGGCTGCTTCATGCTTCAACTTTTCCACGTCAAACATGAGTAAAAAAATAATCATCTCAGTATTTTCTGTGTTTCCACTTGACAGATCCTGTACCTTCATACAACCAGTCAGCGAGTCCATTGAAGATGACTCCCTCCATCCCAGAGGAGGTGATTCTCAGGGAGATACTCCTCACATCTGCCTGGTAGTAGATGTTATTCTCAAAGATGTAGATCTGGAAAGGAAGAAGAGAGGACCAAGGTATTAATTGCAAACTCACACACTTGAATGAGCCTGTGTTTTTGAATTTCACTCACTTAATTTAATTTCATTTTTGCTGCTGTTTCTCTCCTCGTCTCTAACTTCAAACTGCTCTCTGATTAGATTCTACAGTTTTATATTCAGCCCTGTGGTTTATCTGATCATGCACCAAGCGTGTGCCTTTTTTCTCTCTCGTCCATCACTGTTTTGAACATTTGCATTTGCAAAATCGAACAGGATCAGGTCAACATGCCCTGCATGTTCAATATCCTGAGTCCACCTGAATTCATTTTTCTCCTGCAATGGACTGCATGATAGTCACACAGCAGCATCCATTTCCAATTTATGCTACATCCATAATTTAGGGATCAGCTCTGTTGTTCTGGTGCGAGCTGACAGACGTCCTGTAAACGCTGCAGACTGCAAATAAAACAGACTGGATAAACACTGATTGTGGGAAGAGAATGGAGGATCACACTAATCGGTGATCAAATCATCATTCAGATTGGCTTGCTTCACCACTGTAGGTGCATGTTTAGTCACCAGCAATATACATTTGTGTGCAACACAAACAGGTTTTCTCACTGACTCATTGGCTGGATTATAACCACATTGTTCAATGCCCAACCCTTTATTTAAAAACATTCAAGCAGAAAGATGTGGTTCAGGAAAAATCTATAAGTTGTTCTTGGTGAATTTTTTACATATATTCCGTCTGTCCATCAAAACATACTGCTTCTCCATTCAGGGTCATGTGGGGGCGGGGTGTAGCACCACTGTAGCACCATGTTGCGCTATCTCCATCTTATTTCCTGTAATTTTTTCCTAATGCTTCTATTATTTACTTATTGCTCATTGTATCAAGTAATTTGCAGAATTTATCCATTTTAAAATGATGGATTTTTTTTTTCTTCCCCCCACCAAAAAGTCAGATCTTGAAATTATTTGTAAAAGAATCTGTAAATAAGTAAAATAAGATCTGTAAAATAAGATTCCACACATGGCTTATTCTCAACCCAGCTCACAGGTGTCCTGCGGGGGGGAGGGGTGGGGGGTCTCTCACTCGTGAATAGGAGGAACCCTGAATGTAGTGTTATGTCGTTGGAATTGCGTTTGTGGTTTCAGGGACATACTGAAACAGAATAACAGACATCTATACTGCTTCGTTCACATCCACAACACATCAGATCCCTGTGTTGAGATGAGGCAGCTTGAATGAATCAAAATCGTGTGGAGAAGGAGAGGAAATAATAATCTATACAAAGATGGATCATATACACGTGCACTCAGCCTCACCAGCTGCTGTCCTTGTCGTCCCCACGCTGCGTGTTGGAGCACTGCGTTCTGCACCTCAGGAGGGTTTAGTTCCCAAACTTCCCTGATAAACACACAACCAGGTATAGATCAACGATCACCGTCTGTTTCTACCTCAAGCACTCATCAGAGATGGGAATGGGAAAACAGCTGGTAAAGGTGGATCTGCTTACCTTGTGTAAATGTTGTACACGATATAGGAGGCCGTGTAGGAGTATCTGTACATCTGCAAAAGGAGCACAAACCATCACACAATACAAACACTGTTCCCTGATTCCTCATGCCAATGGCAGCCTCAACAGCAGCTAGAGATCCGGATGATGAAACAAAGCCAGTGAAGCAGCTAATAACGAACAACAGCAACAGGGAAATGACAAAGACAGATAGAGGAAATGGAAAGAGGGTTCAGGTAAACAGAGGGCAATCAACTGCTTCATTGAAGGACTGTAATGATAACTGAAAAGTCCTATAAATTTATAGATCGTATTTATATGTGGTTTGTTGTAATTGCTGTGTCACGATAATTTCAACAGGCAATGCAGTGGTTTACAATGAGTTGGCATTTATATTAAGCAGAAGTTTGAAAACTAAGTTTGCCTCTAATGTCTAAATGTCAAAATTATGTTTTTATTGACTTAGCACTCCATAGCACTTGAGCATTAAACTTTCATAATGTGAAAGTACTTACTTATTAAAGAAAAGAAGGTCAATACAGCAGCAGATATCTCCCAATATTCTGTCACTTTTTGGACTGGACAATAGGGTTGTACGTGAATATGTAGAGAATTCGGGCACTTGATGTTCCATTTAATCGTCTCGACACTGCAGCAATTTTGTTTTCATTCATGAACCACCGCAGTCATCTTAGAGCCTGTCTGCTAAAACATGATGACCTCAGGTTTCCATCACGCCTGTCAGTGGGTGGTCTGATCTGGTGGAACAGGTTTTTGGATGTTACTTTGTCGCATCCCAGGAACCCAAACCTGGTTCAAGCTAAGTCCAATCCTTCATGGAAACAATACCTCTGAATGGCAGTGGCCGCATTCAGCAGGATAATGCTCCCAGAGCAACAACCAGTTATTGGTTGACTTGGTTTCGAATTCCCCAGAACTCAATCCAATCCAGCATCTGTGCGATGTGCTTAACAAACAAGTCTGCTGCTGACGTCTGTTATGGTGGCCACCTCTTTTACAGTCCAATAAAGCATCCAATCCAATCCAAGCATCCAATCATTTGTAATCAACTAGACGATCATCAAATCATCGTTCTGAATCTATGTGAGCTTAAAGTTTTATAAGGATTTCTCTTCCAAAGAAAGATGACGACTCTAATCCTGCAAATCTCATTGTAGTCCCGCAGAAAATAGCTTTATAGTTATAAAAAGACATCTGATTCCACAATTGATAGTATCATTATGCCATATGTTTGCTGAGTTAAATATTTAAAGTCGTGTATTTTTACGGATGCACCATCCTTTCAGGCTTACTGTTTACTGACGGAATTGGTATTGCTACCTTTAATTTAAAAATGGAAAGTGAGGATCTATTGCTTGAGCTGTTCTTTTTTTTCCCCCCATCGCCCAGGTGACCTGTGCTTCGTGCATCCTGCACAGCTGATTTTCCCTTCACACATGGCGGCGCACTAGCTGAAAGAAATTCAATTGAGAGTAGCTAAAAATCACAGCATGTGGTGTTACTTGTACCACTGAGGATTTCATGTTTCCCTGGCAATGATTAAAATGGGAGAGCAGTCAATTCAGTCTTAATGTTCGGCCGAGAAATGGAGTGAAATGTTCAGATAGTGAAGCTTCATATGCACAGAGAGGTATTTCTAGAGGTGCATACTTGACCCCCTCCATCTCTCTCTTTTGCAGGAACACACTATCAGACACAAAAATGTCTTCCTCTAGTTTCTCAGCTGCTCTTGTGTTTCCAAGCTGGAGCCAGGATCCATCTGTTTGGAAACAAATCTAAAAATCAATGGAAAAAACCTTGACTGAGGAGAGAAGAAAGCCTTGTGGCAGATGACTGAATGTTTACACAAAGAAAGATACACTATGTGCACTGAGAAACACAAGGGTGCACAAGCAGCACAAAAGAAAAACAGAAACACAATTGGTAAATCCACTCCTGTTCAGTGCAGGTGATACAATTTGTTTTTCTGAGAGAAGCTGAGTGTTAGAGTTTAATTTGAAGACCCACAAAGCAGGTAAGTTCCTATCAGTGAACAAGAGAGCGAAGAGTTTCAATCAAAAATAAATCGCAAAACGGACGAACGGGATCACAGCTTGAATGTGTGTGTTTCTGTGTTCAGATGACTGGCTGACAGCACCTTTGGGTGTCGCACCGGAGCACAATGTAAATGACAGCCTGCCACGAAGTAAACAAGCGAGAGGAGAGAAGATGAACAGGCAACGCTGAGGATGATTCACAGCTCCAGTCGCAGCCCGTGAGTTTGTGAGAAGACAAATCGAAAAAATGCCAACGGTCCTGTTGTTGTGTTTTATGCATGACTGTGATTTATTATGTTAAATTAAAAATGAAACTAACCTGTTTGACATCGTAAGCGAAGAGTGCATACTTCAGATCTGCGGAGAGTGAGAACTTTGCCACCTTGAAAGCCACCTAACAAAAAAAAACAAAACACCAAACAGTTATACACATGACAACAAACACACTTACATGTTGACAATACTTAACTTGAAATTCTAGAAAGAGAAGTAAAGAGAAGTAAGATGAGTAAATAAATCTAGTCATTATAGTCTAAAGATCTTCTTGGCTCGTGTCAAAGGTCTCAGTCTACAGATAAATGTTCACAAACTGTATGCAGAAACTGAGCCTTAAAACCAGTCATCAGGATTTCTAGCTACAAGCCCTGCCCCTCATGTACCCACAATCCAACATTTACCAACTCGAAAAACAGTTAACTAAGTCGATGTCTCGAGAGTTCCAGAGAGAAGCCTGAAAGAGGAAATGTAATTTGGTTTGGATTTGGGTTCTTAAAACCAGAAATATATGTTGAAAGTATTGGACCTTTATACTCTCATATTAATGTTGGCTATTTTAGAAAATACCAAAGCTTAATAATTTTATTTGACATTTAACAGTAAAAATGTAAAGTAACATTTTGCCACTTCAACTGCAAACGCAAAACATGAGGGGAAAAATAACAGATCAGGCTGTGATTGCATTTTTTGGGAGCTAACATTGGTCATGCTGTTATTTCGTCCTTCCATCCATGACAAAAAAAAATCAAAATAAAAATACAGCAGGCAAAAACTAATCTTAACAACTAAAGGCCATAAAATCCTGAGGGAGTCAGAGTGGTGATGACATGACCGGGAAAGGATGCAGTGAACCGATATGTAACAAATATTTCAAAGATGTCCACAGTCGCTACCCTTTAAATCATAAAAATTATACCTTTTACAATTCATGGTCAATTTTGTGATTGTGGTTTCTTTTATTGCCTGAGGTTGTGTTATGTTCAGTGTCACTGCAGCTTCTCTTTTTTCTTTTTTTTTTTTTTTCCATTTTCAGAAGGGGTCAATCCAGTGGCCTCCTGATTCCGAGGCAGCCTCTGCCACATTTGATTTTGCTTGGCGAGTTAGCACAGCGCCCGAAATCGTCACTGAATCGTTAAGAGTGGGAAGGCGAGAAGGGTCCAAAAGATACGCTTTACAGAGAAGGTGAGACAGTCACACCTTGGTGATTTCTGTCGCAGGTCACAACAGGATTATAATAATGCAATTAGAAGACAACAAAATTTGTCCTGCATTTGCTCTAATGTGGCATTGCTGGGTGGATTCGACTGAAAGAGCATTTAAAGCATAATCAGATGACAAAATGTCATGCTCCTGGAAGTGTGTAAATTGCTAATCTGACAGAGGCAGTGCGAAACGGCTCAATGACAAATCTGACCATTCGGTGAAAAGGTATTCCACATTGCTCCACGCAGTGGGATGAGGTGAGCTGATGTGGCCAGGCTCACAGTAAAGACGAACGAGCACAAAGGTGGAGGAGGATATTATCATACTGTGACTCTGCAGTTACCACAGAAATGAGCCGCTGCCGGCAGCTCTGACATGATTATTTAATTTCTTGCAGCCTCTGGAGGTCGAGCCACAGCCACAGGACGATAGGAAAGCACATCTCTGTCTTTGTTATGGATTCATGTGGAGAACTCCAGCAGTACGGTAAGGTGACCCATGTCCCATATACAGTACACTACACCATACCTGTAACTCATGTCTTCAATGGAAGTCCCAAATTATATTTTTAATGTGTACACCAAGATGTGGCCAGCCTAATGAGCTAAAATTCAAGTTTTTCGACAGCATCAGTTTCAGATCAGATTTGATGGATATGAGTCTTGTGAGGTCACGGATAATAGCGATGGACAATGATTAGGTAGCTAAAAGTATTGCAGAGAGTGGAACACTTAACACTCTGCTAGAGATTTGTTTGTATGGTATTGCCATTTTCTTCACGGAACACAGTTTGAAAATCCCATTTCTCTCGATGAAAACATCTGTTCTGAACATAGCTTTTAATGTCCTGGGCGGTGAACAGTCAGAGGACAATTTCCAGTGTGGGGGAAAAACTGAAACCAACAGAGAGGGAGCAGAGGCTGATAAAGTTAGCGAAGAACCTGGAAAAGTCACACAAGGAAATTGAGATGTACAAAAATTCTATGGTTCCTATGCTTCCTGCCAACAAGCAGGAAGTGGCTGAAAAGACATTTTCCTTTCCTCTCTTTAAAAAAAAAAAAAGAAAAAAAAAAAAAAAAGGAATATCCTGCTTTTGATTTTGTTGTCCATGTAAACGGCTTAAAGCTGCATCGGTGACCCATGTCCTATACAGTATTACTGTTCATACTGTGTCATATATATGACACAGCTAGCCAAGCACTGTTTCCACGAGCCAGCAATCTGAGCAACAATGCAACAAAAACGGGGCAAGAACACAGCTTACAATGTAAACCTCTGCATTACAGCAAACCGCATCACAGTCGATCATCAAGTGTGAACATAATCATTAAAGATTGACCTAAGAATGACAAAATGATTACTAGGGCCGATTTATTTAACAGCCTCTGTATAGAAATGATCGTGGACAAAGCTTCTTGATCACTGTAAGGGAAGTAATCTGTCAATAAATAGCTAATAAAAAAAAAAAAACTTACAAATGTGCTGTTACTCAGAAGGACTTCTGTCTCATTCAGGGCGAAGTTGAACTTGATGACGTGACCGTCTTGGTTCCTGTACACCACCTCTGAATCTGGGAGAGAGAGAGAGAGAAAAAAGAAGGACCATTGACAGATGGTAAGAACAGCCTGCAGCTGCTGTAACAGAAAGAGCCACTAAAACAAACGACAAGCTGTCAAAAAAAGGGATCTGACCCCAATGACAGCAGAGGTCGAGTTACTGTAAGTGACTTCGCTCAGGAGTAGCCATATCATGCTTCTGACACATTTGCTTTTCTGGTCTTTGATGTAAAAAGGAAACAGGCTATATTCTGCCTGCTTTTCATATGAAAGCGCTAAATACGGATCCCCAAGGGATTAAACCTGCAACATACAATCATATCTCAATTATTGCGTCAGGTTGTGGCGCTGCATTTTCACTTGAGAGTTGCCTGATAGTGTGATCATTCCCGAGACGTGACATGAAATCCAATCAAATCAATCTGGATTGGTCATGTACCCATTTAGCCAAAGTGAAGTGCTACACTGCTATGATCCAAAGCAGCATGTCTTGGGAAATTATAAACAAGACGGTTGAATAAATGTTGGCAATTGGGAGGTCCGTGTGATCCTAGCAGCATTCGTGCTCTCAAACTGTCAGGCTGAAATCAATTAGTCTCATTGGAATTGATGCAATGTGCAGATTCGCCTGCTGAGGTGAAGCACGTTTGCAAAGCACTTTCACTCGGCGTTAAACTCCGAGGGCTTTGACATGCTAATTTGTGCCATTGACCAAAAAGCAAACTGCTCTGACAGTACCGACCCTCAACGTAATGAGGCGAAACAGGGGTGCATCGACGCTGCTCTGTCTATTAGTTGCAGAATCGGTGTGCTCTTCACAGTGTAAACTGTTCTATAGAAGACACACAGAAGCTGATGGTCTGACGGCAGCCTCTTTAGAGGAAGCCCGTTGACATGTCTCACTGTGATTTATCTCCAAACAGGTGAGCTGGTCTGACAGCGGCACGCAACGACTGAGCCATGTTAACAGCGAGTCCATCTAACATTTATTCATTGTCTGTTGTTGTTGTTGTTAAAATTGTCCAAAAGCACCAATTGACATGTGAAGGAGTAACAAGGAGTGTGGAGTTTATTCCTGATTTAAATATCTGCTCAACATTAACAGCAGCAATTGCAACAGCGATGAGCCGTTACAGTCTGAAGGCGCGCCTCCATGTAGATCAGATCAGACCGCAGGGACATGCACACAGCCTGTATTCAAAAACTGAGCTGTAAGGACAGCAGTCAGGACTGCTCCCAGCACCTCTGGCCCCTCACTTTTCTAAACGTTTATAAATCTGATTCACATTTATTCACTCACACAGACTACAGTTGTTACTAGAGCTCCAGAATAAAGCGCGAAAAAGGAGATGCCAAACCACCCTGCCAAAAAAAAAAAAAAAAAATAGATATACAGATGCGTGTTATTATCAGAGAAAAATGTGAGCAGAATGTGTACATTTAATAATGACACATGGAGGAGAAGTCAGATATTTTATTATGAATGTTACTCCTGTCAGGGTTCCACCCCCATCCCTGTTTCCATTCCATTCAGAATGTGACATTTCAGTAGTCGGAGGCAACATTTGTGATTGACCCAAATACACAAATAGCAATGCCACCGAGCACATCACCAAGCACACACACTCACGCCTTTCCTGGATATCTCGTATCATACTCCGGCCACAGCTGCACCTTCCAGACCTGCTGCTGCCACATTAATTCACCTTACGGGTGAGATGTGAAATGTTGCAGCAGATACTGTGGCAAACAAAAGCCGTGTCACCTGCAGGAACTACAATGACCTCATGCCTCAGACATCTGCTGGAATTGTACCAATTCACATTTGAAAATTCATTCTTTCTCTTATCTCTGAAAAGGAATTATTAATCTTTTAATGAATGTTTTTGGGTGTATTTCCTGGCATTTTATCGTCCAAAGGATTCACTAATCAAAACTCAACCTTCAAATCATCTGAATAGTTCATTGCTTAAATTGCCCTCATTGTAATACTGTTATACACATATACATAAATAGAATGCATCAATTTTAATACTCCCTTTTTGTTCACATGGTTATGTCCAATCTAATCTGCATTTTATATTGTCTGTGATTGTTTACAGTAGATTATGCTGCAAAAGCTGCCTCAGTTGTGGGTATATATTTCACATAAGTAGCAAAGCATCTGGTGCTGGAGAGGGGAAAATTAGTTGTGAGGAGAAATAGATTTTGGTGCAAGTCAGCCTCCCCGTTTCAGTTTCTTCTAACCACCCTCCTCATGCTGAACCAGGGGCAGCTGTGCCTCAGCTCCCTCTCCCTCCTGATGAATTCCTGCAACTCATTTGGAGAGCATTTGTGGCTGATTATAGGCGGAGGCAATCACTCACTGCTGCACGATGAGAGACAGCTCTCAGCCTGAATGCGGTTTAATAAAAATGGAGGGGGGGGAGGAAAAACTTGCGCTGTTTGAGGCTGATAGTTAAGTTCATGTGGCAAGTGCATCGAATTTAAATAAAAAAATAATCCTAATCAAATGATGTTTTTGTTTTTTTTTTTTTTTTTAAGTGATTGTTGCTGCACAAAATGAGGGGATGTTTTCCATTGCTGTTCCAGACTGCTAGTTCTCTTGAGAGTGTTTGATTTTTGAACAGTTTCCAAACTTCACTGGCTCTATGCTAAGTCCATGCAGTCTGAAGGTAGACGCGTAATGTTTTCGGCCCTTATGTCAGCTTGGAGATTCTTTGTTTCCTTGTTGAATTTCATATGGAAAATAATAAGAACTCACAATCTTGTCTTTTTAGACGGTGCAACTTTACTTTGCAGCAACAGTCGTGGACCAAAACCTGCAGTTCCTTTTTTTTTGACCATGAGTCTGTCTTTGTTTTTGTCCATTTGACCTCATCATTCATACCGTATCTCCCAACCTTATGGCCGCAGGCTGGGTTTCAGCAAATCTCTGCAAGCATTGTGTCCTAGCCACACGATTTCCATATTTTGTATCATATGATAAATAATACATGATTCAGTTGTAGCCTTTTGTTTGTACAAACTTCATCAGCCCGGCCGTAACACACTCTTGACTGTACTCGCACACACATACACACGCTACCACTTTCTCTTATGTAAGTCCCCGGATGCTTTCTTTATCCGTGGGTTAATCTGATGTAAACAAGCTCTACATTACATTAGCCATACGTTAAGAGCGCACATCAACAGAGAGACCATGAATAATTCACTCACATACAGTTCAGCAGTGTCACTATAAATACGCAGCATATAGGGATGTCAAATTAGAGGCAATGAAATGGCCTCCACATAAGGGCAGTTATGGGTTTCCTTTTGCAATCTGTGAGCCGTAATGATGATGATACAAGGAAATAATTTATATGCAGTGGGAGCAGTGTGGAGGGCTGTTGGCAATAGAGTATTTTGGATTCTGACTAACAAAGCTGTTTCCATACAGGCAGCCTGCTGAGACTAGATAGACAGTATTTGTTTTTGGTTTGTTATCATTCTGAAGTTCCTCTCTGTTGTATCACCGTGGTTTTTCTGCCCCACGTCCTGCGATCACGCGGCGCTGAGCACCTTTGATGGCTGACACGGTGTTATCTTTGGCTTCGTTTTGTCTTGTTGTCTTCCTCTTAGAATCAACATGAGCCCAAAATTACAGTTTCTTAATAACCCAAAGATTTGACGAGGCAACAGGACGATTTAAGTGATGTAAAATTAGAAAAATGTCCGCACAACAGCCATAATCTGGTTTTCCTGTCACATTGGAAAACCCATCCCGTCGCTACAGCATTATATATATATATATGTATATGTTTTAAAAAATCCTTTCAGTTTTGTGAAGTCTTAAAATCTTGAATATTGAATAACAGCTAATGTGTTTGTGGCGTACGAATATATAAAAGGCTGAAACGAAGGAAATAGGCTGAAGTGGAAATTCTGGAAATTGGACTGGACGTGTTGGAAGAGGAGAAGGTTCATAGGGCTGAAGAGAGCAGAAAACTCGTCCTGCTCTGAGATGAGGATTGATTTCATGACCTCTCCATGCTGCGTTCATGTTCCGCGGCCGGGCTGGCAGACATGGGGAATTTTTATTGCGAAAACTTGACTAACTGAAAACAACATAGAAAGAAATTGTGACAGTTAAACATAGGAAACAATGTATGTATATAATAATTATAGAGGGTGAGACTTTCAGGGTGTGTGTGTGTGTGTGTGTGTGTGTGTGCGCGTTACTGATCAATTGTATACAGTTGATTAGCTGAGATGATGTTAACAATAACAACACCAACTACAATAAGATAATGGTCCTTAGCATTGTAATTATGAAAATAGCAGAATGTTATCTAATCAAACATTTGGGTGTGCACAAATACACATAGATATTGTGTTGTAAATTTGTGTTGCCCATCGAGCTGCCAGTCATGCAGGCTCTCATCTTTCTCTTGACAGCTGGATGCGAGCTTGATGAAATGATTTATTTGCATTCATCCTTGTGTGTTTGCTTGGCAGGAAGCAGATTTGGGCACTAATGTGTCTGATTGTTTTGCTCTGGTGTTCTGATGGAGTCGAGATGAAATATTATCTCGGATGTTGTTCAGTTCTTGTTGAGCTTGCCGCCGAACTCATGCAGCTGCACCCCCACGTTTAGATTTTTTTCTGATTATTTATATTTTGTTTGTAAGTGTTTGTACATGATTTTATCATCCTCAGGGTGCACAGGGCTCATCATGAATTTTATTGCTTCCTCCTTTGTCTCACTCAATTTATCAACAGTCTGGGGTTTCTGGAACTACCATAGCCAGAGATCTGATCTAAGTGTCCCTCATGTTATTAAATTAAGGTGAGCAGCCATTGAAGCCTGACTTGGATGTTAGAGGAGTGAAACGGAAATGAGTTGAGGGAGCTGTCAAGGAAGCAATTTCCATTACAGACATGTTTGAATTACACCCACTACACCTGCAGGAGGCTCAGCAGTAAACTCAAGCCAGGGCCTCAGATTTCATCACATGCAGCCGACACCAGATTTACTGCACAACAGCACGTCAGACGGTGATTTCCCAACTTTGTCATGATTCTCAAGCAAGCAGTTAACGTGACATCTGACCCTCTTGGGATTAAAGTTTCAGTACTATGATGCAAAAAAAAAAAAAAAAACCCACAACAACTTACCTCTTGCTCATTCAGGTGATGTAACGCCAGCTTTGTCGCACTTGGGCTAACAGCCACAGCAACATTACAGTTAATCTATCACATTATTGCTGCTCTGACTTCACTGATCCTCAGAGCTCGTACAGAAACCCCTAATCACGGTCAAGTGTAACATGGTTGTGCACGAAGGAAAATTTTAAGTTTCTAACGAAAAGCCAACACCCCGTCTCCAGTCCATCACATGGCAGAAACAACCAGACACGCTCGTGGGCAATTTATTCACCCCTGAATGTTCATGTCTTTGGAGGGTTGGAAGCAGACAAGCTGCACACAGAAAGGCCCCAGGCTAGGCGTTCAAACCAAGAACCTTCTTGCTGTGAGGCAACAGATGAAACCGCTACCCCACCATGCCGTCCGATTGTTAAAATTAATGACTTTACACCAGACTTCACGCCACCTGGGGATACAACATTTGCTGTGTAGTAAATTTCATGAGCTCATCTGTGACTGAAATTTCTCGTGTTCTGTTAGATTGCAAGATAAACCGTTGCGCCTGCGTGGCTTCTATTTCCGAGCTCCTTGCCTCGGATATTAGCTATCAGCTGGCTCCTGATGACATCAATATGTCTTTTCCCATCTATTTCACACAGGGATCAAACCGCAACATCATGTGACAAAAACGCATCTCGAAGAAAATGTGAATCTGGATTGAATAATTTTTTGAGCCAGTGCTTTTATGCGAATATCGGGACTTTCTGTCTAAATTTAAACATCTGGTGGCATTGATTTCCCCAGTCAGGCGCTATTAGGAGAAAAGGAAATGCAGTTGTGCAGTTGTACATTTTCATCTGGTAGTTGTAGAAAACGTGAGACTCAGAGCGCTGAGTTGGTGGGCCTGGAGCTTACAGAACCAGGTGACAATGCTTGATGTGCTCACAACCACAAGCTGTTCCTTTCATATAGGAGTGATCACGTGATCACTTTTATTCCAACACTGTCAGTTTACTGGCTGATTGGAAACCCGAACTGGTAGAGCCGAACTGAATTGAAATACATATACAGAGATACTTCTATATAGATATATGTTTGTGTGTTTGAGTCCATAATGAGAAGCCACAGGACGAACATGATAAATCATTACTATCATCTCCCTGTGGAAGGGAAGGACACGGCAGGCGTTTCATCTGTGCTTCAAATCTAGACTAGGAAAGCCATCTCTCACTGTGTCTGCTCTCCCTCCACTTCTGTCCTTGTCTCTCTCTTCCCCTCCATTATTCTGTCTGTCACTTCCGGCACATCTCCAGTAAGGTGTTATGGAGATATTTAGTCATCTATGTGCCTGAATTTACCATTGAAACAATAATTTAGCTGTCAGGCTGCCAGAAAAGCACTGTGATTTTCTCTCTTTTTACACCCCCCCCCCCCTTTTTTTTTTTAGCTCTTCAGGCGATAGCTGCTGTTTACGTTCTCCCTCATCCTGCTTCAGCTCTGCCATACTACTGTTGTTGAAACGGTCTGAAACCACTGAACGTGGTGGATGGATGGTGCTTGGTCACAGATTAAGGTTGCGCTGTAACACCTCAAGCGGAGAACATCTGATGTAAGATGGGTAGAAAAATGTGGTGAGGGATTGGCAATTTGACCCAGAGCAAAGATTGGGGAGGAGAAAGGTCAGTGAACTCAAGTAGAGGAATGGGATGGGAAGAGCGCTCTGGTTGGACAGATGTGACTTTACTGCGTTTCACTGCACTTTTGGGGCGCAGATTCTTGCCTTCACATACTTACTGGAAGGACAAAATCGGGGTTCAGTGTCCTGCTCAAGGACACACTGACAAAACCCTACAATTAATGGCCAACCCCTCTGTCACCTGAGCAGCAGCTGCAATTAAAAAAAAAAAAAAAAAAAAGACCACTAACAGCTGCATTGGGACTCCAGTTTGCGCTGGATGTAGTTCTATCCAATGGATGTCTGTGTAACTTGCAGCTAAGGTTTGCTTCAAGTTTAGGAAAGACGTGTTTCGTTAATGTGGCAGAATATGGCAGTGGGGACCAATGAGCTAATACATGATTGAGGTCAGACAACTAAAATTTGCTCTTTTTTGTCCAAATCAATGTGAATTTTTTGCTGCTAGAGCATGGATCTGTTCGCACAGCTGAATGAGCTCCAAAAATGTTTTTTGTGTTTTTTTTTTTTTATTTACTTCATTTATTCATTCATCTCCTACCGTTTTTCCCTTTCTGGGTCACGGAGGGTGGGGCTGGGGGGGGGGTTACTAAACACCTTAGACAGGTTGCCAGTCCATCGCGGGGCTCCAGGCCCAGGAACCGAACTTGCAACCTTCTTATGTATTAAATAAACGTTTTGTTGTTTGGTCTTTCTGTTACAACTGATCATCAAGCACCGTGTTGTTACTGTTATCGTGATATTGCTGAAATCTGGCTTATCATAGGGTGGGAGGATATTTGATCCCTAGTCGCTGTAGGCTGTTTTGCTTTTGACTCAGCGCGCCACTGTGAGGCCATCTGTGTTTGGACACACAGGTCAGCAGGGGTCGCTTCAATTAGCTTGTGCGTGCACTGCCAGACGAACAAAGGATGAGGGGCTACGATGTCTTCCAAAACAGAAATGTCTGAGCTTTTTAGTGTTTTTTAGTCCTGTTTTTAGTCCAAGTAATTCACAAAGCATTTGATCACTAAAGGCAGTTCTTAAATCTGAGGCAATCCACCACTCCGGTGTTGAAATGAAATAATAAAGGCTCCAGATTGCGTAGAGGATAATAGTGACATAGGGGAAAAAAAAAAAAAAAAAAAAAGAAACTGCCCCAGAGACGTGAATAAATGGCGACAAATAGCATTTTAGTTTCGAAGCACAAACATTAACATCCTGAAAGGTTTATAAATAATATCAATTCAAACATTTTCCAGTCTTTTGGTGGTTAAAAAAAAACCCAACAAGATTGATGTTAAACATTTTGAGTATAAAAGAAAATCTGTAACTTGAATTCAATTGATTAATCTACAGATGAGGCATTCAATGAATAAGTTGAATATTTAGTATTTCTTTTCTCTTGGTTTGTTGAAGGTTTCTCAGATACATGAAAGAATTGGAACTACTTAAGTAGCTCTTTTACTTGTGACACTGAGACTGAATACATCATGTCTACATCTGAATTGTAGATGTGGTTTTTTTCTTTTCTGTTTAAAATCAAATGAATACTCTCAGCGGTGTACGAAGAATAGACTTAGAAATGATCAGGATTTCACTGTAATTCTCCTGACAGTTTGCAGTTAGGGGCTCCTCTGACGCGAAGACGCTTTTCCAACCTGTGATTCGATGGATTCATGAGCGCATCTGGACAATGCTATTCAGTGAACAACGTCCAGCATAAATTGGTTGATTTTAGTTTTTAACAACATGAGCAAATAACCCATTAAGTCTTCGAGTATGCTGTTTATTTCTTTAAAAAAGTTTGAATAAGGGATTAAATCTCCTATAGAATGTGAGCAGGTTTCCATGTAATGAGAAACCCATTGACTTATCCTGCAGCTGTGAGCCTAATATTTCCCTGAGGAGCTAAACAGAGCTAAAAGAAGAGCGAGAGAGCCACAAACACCACTCCAAATACCCCAAATGTTGTGTGTGGTATGTAAACATAGCATATCATGTAGGAATTAATGAAAGGCTTATTTTCCTTTTTCTTGCCTAAGGTTTCTACTCTCGCAGAGTTCTCACAGAGAACTTTATTAATAAAATAACTGGTCAAACCGCTGGGAACAATAAGGCCCATGGTCGTTTGTTACTTGTATGAAATTACTGACACTAATATCACACTTTGCCAGCACTGCCCAGGTGTGCGGACCAATAAATCTATATAAAGCTGATGGATACAGGTCTAACTGTGCTGATTTCAACAAAAGAGACCCACAATTCTTATCCTGTGTCTGACATCACCAACCTGAACCCTGTATGTGGCCCTCTGGTGAACAGTAATGAATGAAAATTAAAGGAAAGGCGAAGAGATATATATATTTTTTTTTTTTTTTTAATCAGTGATTCATGTCATTTTTGGGGATGTACAACTCACCGCTGATCCACCTGGCCTCTGGGTCATGAACGCTGAACTCGGGTTTGTACAGGTCTGCCACAGTCAGTCTGGATTTGCTGCTGCCGGGAACCTCCACTGGAGGAAGACAACAATCAAACCCAATTTATCGCAGATTTATCTCTGAAGCGCAAAAGGACAAAACAAAGCGATGTTCAGGAGCAAACCCAGGGTCAGTAAAGAGCCTGAGAAGGCATCTTAAGATCTGAGATTTCCTGATTAAAGTCCAACAAGTGGGAGGAGAGAGGCAGAGAAAAACTGCTGCTAAAGAGAGGCTGTGATTACAGGCTGTGATATTTATGTTTACCCACCGCCACACAAACACAGACAAACAACGGGAGAAGTTTACTTTTTGTTATATTTCACTGTAGCATGCAATGATGATGTAATTTAATTTCAAATAATTAAGCAGAATACAAAATATAGGATCCAACCTTAACATAACAATAAATGAATCTTTTGCAGGTCCAAAGCAGGGATTCGTTAAGACGTCAAATTAAGGATTCACTATTTTCTGATTATTTACTGTTCAGTAATCGCCATTTCTTCCTTAACAGCAGACGTACCGGGTGTGAGGACGACCACAGACATGGTGATGAGGGAGCACACCACCACGATCACCAGCAGAGAGATGGCGATGCCCTTCCAGTTCCTCTGCGTGGGGCTGACGTCCACAAACTCCTGCGGACGCACATACGCAGAAGAACGAAAAAGGTGTCAACACTAGAATCAACACAATCATGCTCGGACAACATCATCCACTCTGGCTTCGCACTTTGAGATTTACCCCCTCTGGACACAAGGACCAGTGAGGTCCAGTGCTGATGTTGGGTAAAGATGTGATCTGGTCAAAGGGTCTGCACAGACCAGCCAAGTTCTGCCACATCAAAGTGGAAAAAAGGCTTTTTCATGAACCCAAAAAGCTGGAAAAATGCAATCGGCTTAAACACTATTTAATGCTGTTTCCCTTCACTAAAGTTCAAACACTTGAGGATATATATTATTAACTCTTTTTCACCCAGAGCCTGAAGTGCGTCAGTCTTAACTCGTTTCAGTCAGTTTAATGAAAAGCTACACAGCTGAATGGGTGGATTTCTGTTCAATTGCTTGGATGGCATTACTGCTAGAGGAATATGTTTGTATCTTTAAATGACCCCCCCCCCCCCAAAAAAAAAAAAAAACAAAAAAAAAAAAAACACCACAGCACAAGCATCCTTGACCTTCTCTTCTGATGTGCCTGTCTCCAGGGGCAGAACCTGCTATGCTGCCAGTTTCTGATTTACGGCTTGTTTGCAGTATCTCAAATGATAGATCACAAAAAGCGACAGGAAACGGGCTGTTCGTCACTTCGGCTGTGGGATATTATCAGGAAGCCGCAGACAGGTCGTACCTGAGGTCCCCGTGGCTCCGCCTCGCCTCGCCTCCTCCACTAACTGTGTCCTCCCATTAAAATGAAACATGATGTGCAGGAACAGATTCTTCATGTAACCTTACGTTAGCTCATGTTCACACCAAACTAGAAATCCTCTGCTTTGGCTGCTGTGTTTATTATCACAGCACTCTCTATCAGCAGCCATCTGCAACTCTATTTGAATTACACTTAATTATTTACTGTTCACTAGTGCATTTAATAGCCACCCCAAACAGGAAAATTAATATCCCACCAGATACAACAGCAAGTTTCCAACAGTTGTTTTGGTTTCTAAATGTTACTACTGAAGGCCCAGACAGTTTAATTGTTCAGGGTCCGTATGGTCTAAAAGTAGACCCCCATGTGGTCTTGGATTTAAATTCAAGTCTAGGTTCTATATTAAGACAGTCAAAGTATCAATGGTCTCAAACCAGAGAGAAATGGTAACGACCTTAAAATCAGCCATCGGGAACATTGTGCTGTCACCACAACGTAGTCAATAACCTCAGAGTCACACATTTCCGCTTGATTGACTGAGTATTTAGGATTTATCAGAGATTCTATAATGTTTGTGCACAGAGATGCTTGACAGGAGGGAACTTTGCAGTAATTATACAGAACGATTCTCATTCCAGTTTCACGACTGCTTGCGCCCGTGTTGAATGAATGGAGCTTGAAAGCGACTTCAGGATCCGGGAGCAGAAGCACGACTCAGAGGTAGACCAGGAGTGGCAGATGTACACTGGGATGTTAGATTTCCTCTCCTGTTGCCTAGTCCCCTAGCCTTCTCTTCCTCCTCTCCTCCTTGAATAGAAACACTAGCCTTGAGACTTGCTGGTATACAATACTGTTTGTAAAAACGGTTGCTATCCATGATGCTTCCACCTTTGTGAGATGCGATGAGATTAAACACAAGTCACGATATTGTGTTATAGTTTCCATAAGTTTCCTGCTATACGGGAAAAAGGATGGCTGCTAGAGTGCACAGCCTGAATTGCCTCAGTTCCACAGAGCAGGAGAACATTATACACTATATGGTGGAGTACAGACTTCAGTTTCGGGGGAGGATAGTAATGATAAAAACATTTTCAGTGAAAGTGTTAGACTCTGAAGCTAGGAGGCAAGACTGTGCCCAGAACAATCTGTATCACATGGACCACTGGTGAGGTGGAAACTGTTTAATTAATGAAGCAGGAAAAAGTGATTCTCACACACAAACACACACTGTGTGCAAAGAATTAGCTCTGAGATGTTGAACTAATACTCAGAGAAGTCGATGGCCCAGTGGTGTGCAAAGACTGCCGTACCCACTGCTGTTTGTGTGTGTATGTGTGGCGCCAGCTTTAGCAGACACAGTTTGCTGCTGCAGTCTGTTGATCCGACTCACTTCAGTGGAAAGTAAAGCAAGCGGGGAGTTGGAGTTGGAGTGTGCGCGTCCACGCTTGTGTTTGCAAAAGTGCGGCGTTTGTACGTTTGAGAACAAGACAAAATGTGAGAGTCTGCTGGGCCCCAATGAGACTGAGCAACTGTTTAGATTAGGACTGAAAAATTAGAATTAGAAGCATTCTTTTTTTTTTTTTTTCACTTGGCTTTCGAAGCCAGCCTTAAAAAACTAATTTCACTTCAAAAAGGTGACAATGTAAGCCGACCGATGGAACAACAACAGCAGAAACTGCATGATAAAAATTTCTGAAAACATCCTCACAGTCCACAGAAAAACAAAAGATCCAGAACAACAACAACAACAACAACAAAAAAAAAAAAATCAATTACACTGCTCCACTGCTTAACATTTTCTACTAAAACTCCAACCAAACTGGCAGAATGTCTGAGCTCGGAAAACTCGGAAAATCCAATGCAGAGCGATGGACCAACACAGGTAACGGGAAATGGTTCCACTCAAGTTCTTCGTCAAAATAAGACGCAATCAGACACAAACTTAATGGCACTAATTGAAAGGATGAAGCAGATCACCCAAAACGAGACAACATCTAATATTTACGCGAAGAACTGACAGAACATAGCAACAGGAAAACAAGAACCCCTTCTTGTTTTTTTTTTTTTTTTTCCCTATAATCCAGCAGAGGAGACATTATATAGGCCATTCACTGAATATTTTAGCATTCTGTCCTGTCTGATTTAGATTATCATCATTGAGTCTTCCCTCCTGTCAAGTGTCCAAAAAAACAGGCAGCACTTTTGCTTCTCCTTCGTCTGTGGCAGATAAGGACGGCATCTGAGCCTCACATCACAACCTGAGATTACCCACAAGAAGACCCCCCACCTCAAAAAAAAAAAAAAAAAAAAACAGGAATCAAAATCTGACCGAGGGCGCAAAACACAACTTTGACGTTGAAAAACTACAAAAAAAAAACCCAGAGATGCAGCGAGGTGACAAATCCACTCACTTCTGTTTCTTCTACTCAACAAGATTAAAATCATCTAAAAAAAAAAACAACAACAACAAAACAAAATAAAAATACACATACAACATGAAGGGAGCATAACTGATCTGAAGAAAGGCTTTAACACTCCTGTGAGTTGCTCAGAGTTGCAGCCTCCTCCACCTTGCTCCGCTTTGCTGGATCATTTTTACTTTCTGCCCCTATAGGAGGAATAAAAACGCTGTATCTCAGAGAGAGCCCAGTTTCCACACTGTCCTTTAGACTGACTGTCGCCTGTCCACGCAGAGCACATTTATCTCCCCACGGCTCAGGAAAGAGGAATAACAGGCTGCTCTCTACCTCATCCTGCTGCGCCTCTTTGGGCTTCTTCTTCGTCGGATCTTTGGACGCCGTCATCGCAGCCGAGTCCCCGGTCCTGTTCCCTCAGTCTGAATCCGGCGGCTCCCGGATTCAGACCTGTCGGCGCGTCAATTTAGCGGTACGAGAGTTAAGCCGGACGAGATCAGCGCGAGGACCACTTCCTGGCGAGGCTTTCAAAATCAAAGCCACTCGTAGGCGATAGTTTCGTCGTTTCTGAAGCTATTTTAACCTCTTATTTGTTGTTAGGCCTCATTTTCTCCTCACCTTTAACCAGTGTTATCATTTGGCTAAATGTCTCCCTTTTCTTTTCTCTATAATGTTTTCTAGGTTTACAAACAAATGACAAATAATAGGAAATTGCCACAATAAGAGCATTATTTTGAATCCGCTCGGATTCGCTCGGGTTTTCACAGAGTTTGATGCGGGCTTTTATTTGTGCAACTAATGTAAACATCCGGTGTCAGAGCGTTTCATTCACCCAGCCGTCCATCTACAGAGCTGTCCGCGGTGCTGAAACTCATCATGGGTAAATGAGTTTGTGCTGTTCAACAGATACGGTTTATTTTAGTAGCCTTGCGTGTGTGAGTATACATAGTGGCAAAAAAAAAGCTTTCAAACATGATATTAAACAATTCATTAAAACTGCAGCATGAAAGTAAAGCAACTAAGCTTCATTTCTGTCATTCATTTAAGCAGGAATCACGCGTGTGGCTTAATTAGCAATCTGTTTGCCCACAAATGACGCAACAGATGCTTTCAATGAATCAAAAGAGAAGAAGTTTACATGTGCTGCCTACTCGCACACCATTAAAACTTTTGACTGATAACACACCCAGTCATTTATCTACAGCCTAACAACAAAGCCTTCACTAAGGCACCTATGCTAATGGTTTTCCAGTGAATTAGTGTTAGTAAAGTAGTCCAATATTCCCACCGGGAGTTACAGTGTGACTGTGTGTAGCTCTTTTTGGTATTTTTACCTCTGATGATGCCACTGTAGCAGCATCACCTCGGGGACTAAAAGCCCTTCTGTGACATCTAGTATTAGAATATCCCTCTGAAATAGAAGATAGGATGATAGCCCTGCATGCCATTGGACCGAGCCTTCATCTGAAATCCCTTCAGAGGAGAGCGAGGCGAGACAATCAAGCAGCCCAGTAACCAGCTGGCCTTTCTTGCTGCCAAGTGACTGAGTGCAAACTGATAGGTGTCACAGAGAAAGCCCTGAAGACACAAACGCCACCAGCACGCGCTCTCACACGCTGTGCCCTCGATCCCTTCTAAAAATAATGACCACAACAGGAGGGAAAAGAAAAAGGCACACACAAATGAAGACGGGAGGAGCAGAAGTGCGAAAGCAAACACGCTTGCGGATGTGAGGTTCAAATGCTCTCTAAGAAGCAGCAGCGCATTTGCCACTTGAAATTCGAAGCAAGGTCTCGAAATAACAGCGCTTTGATTTTAATCTTTTCTCTACATACACATCATTCTGATGTGGCAGCCTTACATTCATGATCTATACAGAAGACCTGCATAATGAAACAGCCTCCTGCCAACTCTTTTCCCATGGCACACCTCTTCTACTACCACCAGACAAAAGCCAAAGCCTGAATCCGGCTGTGTAGACATGCAATTCAGCGTTAGATGTATGTTTATGTTGGATTCACATCCACATTAAAGAGACTATGAGCTTAGTTTATTCTGCTGTTAGACACACAGTGTGATGACTGATCAGGCTGTCAGCTGTTATTTCTGTTAGGTCTCCGCTCTGATACACTAGCTTACCTCTCTTTAGTGTAAATGGGTGACATTATTATAGGTGGCAGTTCCTCTCTAGGGCTGTGAATGAATCAAATGAAGATTAATTAACCCTTCTGAATGATTACTGTTATGAATGCTATGGCTGTGTTTTCAGAGTTTTGGGGGTTTTTTTTGTTTGGTTTTTGTTTTTTTGCAGTTTGACATGTTCGAAATTAAATGTGGTGCAGCCTCTTTTTCAAGCATCATGCCATTAATTCCCCCAAAAGCGTCCTACAAGTGTCTGTTGCTCTTTCAAAGGTGTGAAAGATCTAGTCCTGACTCACAGCTGAATCTAATTCCACATTTCGAAACATGAAATACTAAAATACAAAATCAAAATTGTAATTGAAAATATTTCAGCAGCGAGAGTTTGTCTCATATGGCTCCATTCATCCTCATCCTCTCACGCCAAACCAGTCTCAGACTAATGCATCTTCAAACTCCAAAATTAAGATGCTGAGATTTCCCCTTCAAGGGTCCAGGAGTGGCAGTAAGGAGGTGCCATCCTGAGACATGCAGCAGGTAGATAGAGATGTGGAGGGTGAAAAAGACAAAGGAGCATGGCCAGTGGAAGGAGGAGGATAAGCTCGGAGCTCTTGGTTGGACTCTCTTCCTTTCTCCATTAAATATTCAACAGCTGGAATCAGAGACCACATGGAAATGATCTCCGTCTCTGGCTCTCTGACCTCTGCTGGTATTTGTGAAGTTCATTGATGTCCCTGAGGCACAAATCTTCTCCACTCCTCTCAGACCACAAGCCACTTTGTGCATCTGTGCGTGTGTGCACGCAGCTTTGCTTCTTCCATTTGTGGCTGTTTGCATTCTCTTTGTGCACTTGTATTTGTGTAGCAGCCTTCTTGCTTTTATCTGTGTAACACTGTGCGCATGATGTTCAGGTTTCCACTGTGTACTCAGCCGAACTCTACTGCTATTGTTAATATGGAACCAAATACTGTGGCTTTTGTTTTGTTTTGGGTTTTTTTTTTTTGTGTCATGGTGAGTTCATTATTTGGGTTGTGCATAATCTCTTCAGCAAATGCCGACTGTTTTATGCCACTGTTGTTCTCTTTCATGATTTTGTTTCTTTAGTTAGTGTTTTTTAATGAAATATAGAAAGAGTCAGGACCTTCGAATAACAGCTATCCATTTTCTAGACTCCCATTTATTTCAGGAATGCAGGGGCTCTGGGGCCCGTCCCAGCTGACACTGGGTGACAGTGGGCGAGGGCAGGTTCAGGTCTGCAGTCACTGACTTAAACATACATGTATGTATCACCCTGCCACCTCCTGAAAACAGAGCAGCCGCAGCAAAACAGCATCAGACGCTGTGATCAGGCAACACTTTTTTTTTCCTTTTTTTTTAACGGGTTAAAAGCCAAAACGGTTGAGTCCTCCTCTGCTCTGATCTCCAAACTCTCATGGGTTTCCCTCCTGCTGCCTAATCAGGAAGTGGTTTACGCCTGGGACACCAGGTGAATGTAATTAACCTGCTGCCAGGCTGGAAACCTGCCGGGCTCAGACTCCGGTACCGCTGAGGTTTTGCATGCAAAGTGTTTTTTTGATTACGAGGGATCCTAAGTGGGTTAATTGACCCGCAAGGTTCAAATTCCCGATAAGAGCTGGATAAATTCGTACCAAGAAGTGCCTCGCTGCTTCTCCTCCTTGCCGTGCCACACAAAACATTCCAAATACACATCATGAATTATTTGGAAACATGGTGGTACTTTAATTAAACATGGTTATCCTCTTCCAAAGTCTTTTGTTGATGTTTTGGTGCAACTGAAAGAGGAAGGATATCATTTTTCTAATTATTTGCATCCAAAATGATGTTTTTCCACCAGTTTCTTAACAAGGATGCTTGAACTTTTGCATGCCATCTTTTATTTGTCCCCCCAGTTTGTCTTTAACGTCATACTGGTCACAACGGAAGGAAATTTACTCGAGAACCAATATTTAAATAATTAGGGTAAAAGAAAGAAAACACTAAATTCAGTGTTCAGCGTCTTCTCTATGAATAATAATTTAGATTTCAGCGTGCTCCTCAGCTGAAGGGGTTTCAAACTCAGGACTGTGAGAGAGCTTCCAATCTTCTGAAGGCCTATAGACATCCATTTCTAAAAATGTGAAATTACAAACAGCTAAAGCACAAAGACAGTAAGCCATGAGTGGGAGTGTAGCGCTGCTGGCAGACTAAAGCCAAGCACCTGCAAAACATATTAGTCATCTCCCTGATGATACATATGGATATTTTCATCTATAGAAAGGGATTTCATTAGATTTGCAGAGCTCGGCCATGCTCACATGAAAGAGTGAGCTATTTACACCGAGAATAAATGAACCAGAAACTGTTCTGTTTTTACCCGACAGCAATGGAAAGCTAACATGACAAAGAGTTAGGCAAACTGTGTGATGAATCCAGGCCATAAACAACAAGGCAGCTTTGAGACATTTATATATTGCAGAGGATGATTTCTCTGAAATGTACGACCGCATATTTAGATTTGAATTCGCACAATTCGCCTTTTCTTTGAGATGTCCTGTCTTGTATTTGGCCCAAAGCGTCTCTGCGCACATAATTAGTCATAAAACTGCTGTTTTTCATCATCTTTACATGCACCGGTAACCTGAATTTATCGAAAAGTTCAACAACAACAACAACAACAAAAAAAACCCAAAAAAACTATGAAAATGTGTTACACCACAAACCAAGTTCAAAATCCAGTAGAGTCTGTGGAGGATAAACCGAGCTCTCTGCTTTGACCTAGAAAAAAGTAGGTCAAGGTGTTCTAACACATCGAGTGTGCAGACGCTGGTTGGACTTGACTGAGCATCTGAAGAAGGATGTCATTAACTGTCATTAAAATCAGGGCCTTGTTTTGACAGTGGGGTTTAATTGTGTGGTGCTCTTTGTGAGGGCCGAGGACCTCCAATATCCAGCTCAACCACTACTGTGTCTCTTGTCAACGTGGGATGGAGATTGGGTCGGAGCTAATTTGGCACTGGGCTTTTAATTGAACCTGTTTCACCCAAGGGCACTCGGGTAAAGTCAGGTTCTCTCTTATCATCGAAAAGGACTGAATCATTTCTCCTTAACACGTAATAATAATAAAAAAAGGAATTCCCACAGCCCCCTTGCAATTATGCCAACTGACGTGTCACTTGACACCTTGCTGCACCCCTCCTTCTTCAGATGAGAGTGGGGCTGGTTCAATTTTGTTGAATTTCATTTTAAAGTGAAATTAAAAAAAAAATAATAATGTTTTTGCTGCCCCTGAAGGTTCAGAAAACTAAATAGCAATCATGATGAAATGCTGTGGTGTAAGTGGGCTACTGATAAACACACAATATCATTCTTATAAGTCAAGTTCATCATAAATATTGTAATCAGCTACTTCCTGTTTGCTCGAGATTTGTAATTTAATTATGCCCATTAGATTAGCAGCACTGTTTAGCCTTCTATGGCTCTAGTTAACATGAAGTTATTTACCATTTACATTTCCTGTCGAGGAATCTCTCCTTCATCCTGATTAGGAACAAATATCGGATAGGAAACATTTGTTAGAAAGGAATAAACATTAGACAGGAACACATTCGCATATTGTTGTTGCGTTGTGTTCACTGCTGCATTCCGATTGGATGACACTGAACTACGTCATAGCGCTTGACAATAAAGTTGTTTCACTCATTGCTGATAAGCGTTGAAGTCCACAGTGACGGTTGTTCAGCTAACAGGTGGATTTCCCCACGCACTTGTTTTTGAGAAACATTTATTGACATAGCTTTCTCTTTTCTTCTTTATTTTTCCTTCCATTTTTTTTTAACGACTCGTTTCTTTATAAGAGGCTGAAACGTGACTTACTTTTACTTACTTTGAATCGACTGATAGCCAAAAGTGCTAGCCAAACACTGTTATCGCGGACCGAACCATTTCACGTAAACAGGAGGGGGGTTTATAGACGCCCTTTCTTCAACCAGAAGAAACAGATTTGGTGGAGGAGTGAGGAATGGATCTGGACCTCTCTTCGCTTTCTCCAGCAGGTAGGAAATGGGACCATACTTATATGACTATAAACTCGTGAGCAAAATGTTTAGTAAGCTACTAAATCAAATGAGAAGTTGGGACATTTCCCCATTGACTCCAATACAATCTTCAACTAGGTGGGGAATCTAAGAAAGTTATGAAGGATAGGAAATCAGTAGAAATATATCATGTATGTGACTGCATCTAAATTGTTGTTGAAACCACTGACAGTCGTAATTGTCTGTTTTAAACCCAAATAGGATTTGTTCTTAATGCTGCTTTTTTGCCCAGGTCGGTCTTGAAAAAATCAAATCAAATCAGATTTATTTGTATAGCGCCAAATCATAACAAAGGCACTTTACATATAGAGCAGGTCTAGACCAAACTCTTTATAATAGTAATCTCTTTTTACCTGGTTGAATATTGTTGATAATAATAATGATTATAGTCAGAAAAAAATGTTTCTCCCTGAAATCCATTCAGGTGTCTGCAACGTTCACAACCTGCCACTGCTTAAAACTATACCCAAAAAAAAAAAAAAAAAAAAATTGTTTTGTTTGGAATCATCTACTTAACTTCAATACACATGGACTGTGAACTATATTATTGTTTTGCTCCTTACATTAAATCAAAAAGTTTTCTCCATATATCCCCAGCATTGTCTTTTCAAATCTTACAGAAGAACTCTCTGCAGCCCATTCTTCACTCATACTTACAAGAGTCTGACACACTTTGAGCCCCAGCGGGGCTGATTCTCAGAGCCTCCACTCTTCCTCTAGGCAACAGACTCATGGGACTTTGTGATAATCCATATCACTCTTTCAGATGAAGGTCTATCATCTCATCGCCAACATACTGATCCTCCAGCTATGAAATAAACCGGAGGATCTTTTTATATTAAATATTCAGTGAGTGCTTAAGACCCACATGTCATAACACTCAATCAGCACCTTCCTTGACAAAAACAGTGTTGTAGTTTGTATGAATAAGAGCATGTTTACGCCTCACCTCCAGGAACCTGAGCTCTGGATCCATCATGTTCACGTCTATCCAGTCAAAATGCTGAACCCTGAACCATCAAATTTAGAGCGCTCCTTACTCCGAATCCAGCTGTTGCACAACCTTAATGGATGGCTGTGTTGTCCAAAAAATAAATGTATTTGTTCTTCAAAGCAATGAAAGACAAAATCAACTAAAAGCAAAGTCACAAATAGACTGTCGTCCGTCTCTTGCCAACAGCGTCTGTCTGACTTCTCTTTTCAGAGTAAATAGACATCTGGCACACACACCCACACACACACAAGCCCCCTGTTCTGATTTCAGGCTACTACATAAAAAATGGTGCCATTCATAAGTGAAATCAGTCAACCCAGTTTCACTTGGCATCATTAGACTGATAATCTAATTCTGTGTCAGGGGGAATTTTTCCAGTAGTGACACTGTGGCCTGACAAGCTAAATTGATTAGTGTGTTTAAAAGTGAGGCCAGCGTGGGTTTGAAAGAAGCCTCAAGGAAACAGGAAAAAAATATTGATTTGACAAAGTCTTTTCTTAACTTTTGTCTGCACAGACAAACAAAGCTATAATCACTTCTCTAGTTTTTAATAGGCAACACTAGACCTTACCATTCAGTCAAGCTGACATTTTGCCACTTAGATTCAATTGTATTTTAACAATTTAAATGTCTTGGCTTTCATTATGCCAACAAGACAAGCTGTAATCAGTCACATTTGTCATTTTATCGTGAGATGAAATGGCTAATGTTGTTTATTCCAGTGTGACTCTTTTTGGCATGACTCAACAAAGTAAACATTATGATCTGGTAATCTAACAATGTTGCAAAACAAGAACAGTCAAAAAGATGGGGAAACAAACCCATTTGTAAACCCATTATGTATTTGTGGGTGAATGTGGCAAGTGTTGTAAAGAACTTGAAGTGCTCAATATGACCGGAAACGCTCCAGAAGTGAAGTCCATTTACAGATTGTGAACAAGTGGGCAATTCAGACAGATTATCGAGAACCCTCTGTTTAGAGGTAAATACTGCTCTAAGACCTGAAATCAGACTTTGATTATACAAGGGCATGGGCAGTAGCCAATTCCAGCTGTCCTTTGGTGAGTCCATCAAAGCACTGACTTGTAAAAACAACGATTCATCTTTACAATTAACTGTGGAAGGAAGCCAGAAGGATAGTCGAGAAAGATCCCAGGCAAAGGTTCAACACAGCAATATGTGCAGTATTGTGCGGTTAAAAAAATCAGTGGAGCAGTTGGTATGCATTTCCTGGCTCATTATAATCTACAACACAGCCCCTCTGTTAGCAGAATCTGCCATTTCCTGTTGATAATTCAAATTTGTGGCATTTCACTGTAGTGGCTGGACAATATCAGGACATGATGTTCAGGGGTTGATGATTTATGAAAACAAAACATGCCTAAAAACAAAGTAAACCCAGAAAGACAAGGGGTGAAACTGCATGGGCTTTGAATTAGCCAGTAAGAAGATTACAAGCTGCAAATTTTATGACACCCATAAATCAAGGCATCAGCTAGAACTTGACAGACGGCGAGGAAAAACCTTGTGGGGTTTCAGTCTGGAGGGAGGGATTCAAACGTGCACGTCAACTCTGCCGCGCAGCAGGAGTTTAAAGTCAGCCTGCTTAGACAGATTATAGGACTAACAGTAGGTGCTTCTGTGCTGGAGGAGAGGCAGAGTTTGATGCTGTCTGACGCTGACTGTCACTGACTGAAACTGTCTGGATTTAAGCCCAGGAGCAAAGATAACTGAGTAATTAATTTGCCTTGATGCTATAACTACTGTTCTTTCACCTGTTTAACGTTCAGTACAATCGAGAAGGTATTGCCTTTGTACACATGAAGAGCTGCTGCCCCTTTGGAGGAGATGAAGGCAGTAGAAACCACCTGGCTTCTGATTGGACTCTGCTTTGTCACTGTCCAAAACATAGTGGGAACTTTGAGCGCCGAGTTCTACTGGGAGTGAATTCATATGCGCCAATCTTCGTACCTTTGTATGAGCTAATTGAGATTTAAATGAAGCTGATTGATGTTTCATAGACAGAATAGTTTACCTTAAAGTCCTTGGAGCCATCTGACTAGAAAGAAAACCTTCCAGTATTGCTGTGTGGTGGAAAAATATAGGTGTGACGTAGCTCTTTTATTAAGAAGCCTGTAAAAATTATACACTTTTCATGCCCCTTTTTTTGTGTCTGCACTCATGACCAAGGGCAGGGAGAGGCAGACGCCTGGTGACTGCTCTTGTCCAAGGGCGAGGTGGGGCAAGGCAAACCAGGGTAGTGCTTCCGTACAAGAAACGAGACAACGGATGACTCGTCCTCTGACTGACCTCACAGACTCTAAAATGCTGATTGGGGCTCAACCTCCACTCAGAATCTTGACTGTGTGTGTGAATCCATTTGCATTGGCTAACTATTTTAGTATTTTAACCTTTTTTTCAACAGACACCTGTAAAGAACATCTATATTTGGAGCTGTGTGCGTCGACTTCCTCTGAAACTCGTGGAGGCTTCCTGCATAACTTGCCCCCAAATTACTTAATTCAAGTAAGTCAATTAATTTAAGTAAAAATGTTTCTCAAGACTGTATTGTAAAGGTCTGTGTAAACTTTTTTATTTGCACTGAAAAGGAAAAGGAATTGATTTATGTTTCATGATGATGCCAGATAACACCTCAGGGCAGTACCACACCTTAAGGTCCCCACAACCATCAAGAAATTGTAAATCATGGGCATAACCCCCTCAAATTAAAAAAAAAAAATTGGATTAAAATGGTGTTGAACTTGCATTTCCCTGGATTCACCCCCTCTCCGGCAGGTAATATCTGATTTGGACCTGGCGATTTGTTGATTGCTTGACTGCACCAGCTCTTTTTTTCATTGGAGAGAAATACAGTTGTTTCTCTGTGTGCAGGGAGGTGTAGCCTGTGGGCTGCTGCCTTCACCACAGCGCTGACCTTGGGTTAGGCCATTTTATTTCACAGAAAACCTGATGTTATTCCTCTGTGCCACATGAGCCACAGTGTGACTCACTGATCCCAAAATAAAACACTTCAAAGTAAATACAAGTGTTTGCAACAATGAGAAGAGCTTTTCATATTAAAATCAAAAAGAAGGTTTCAAAATAAAAGCTTTAGTTAAGGTGTTAGTTTAAGTTTATCCCTGGCAAAATTTAATTTGAATAATATTCATTTAATTTAGATAAAATGACAATGAAATGAAGATGATAGGAACATTGGAATTTTGGAAGCAATGCCTCCACTTCCTTGCTTCTTTATGATTTGTGTAAGTCTGCCCTCTTGTGACAAGAAGTAGTTCTACAATCTTTACCGATGCCCATCTAATATTTACAGTCTGTTTGGTGTCCAGTCTCTGAAGGCCCAAAAAGCTGCAGTTTATTGGGTGCTACTTTCCAACCACCGATCCATTATCTATGCATCCAATGGTGTACAAACTGGGCTATTACAAGACTTCACTTTTGCACCTAATTTCAAGTCACCAATTAACCTAAACATGCAGGTCTTCAGGCTGTGGAGGAAGCTGGAGAAGCTGTGGGGAAATCACGCAGATACAGGATAGATAACAACATTGCTAGGTTCTTTGTTTTTGGCATTTGAATGACTTTAATACATGTTTGGGAATATTCAGCATGAAGGCACAATGCCAATCATATGATAAGGGACTTAATGCTTAGTAGAAATGGTGCTAATGGTAGCAGTTACTGTGAATCAAGACTTGGTCTCTTTTTATAATATGGTACCTATTTAAAATGTAATTTCTACTGGCTGAATGCAGTGTCGCAGCCGTTGTCATACAATAATACTTGATTCAGTGAGAGTACTTTGAACAATAAAAAAAAGCCAGAGTTCATTTAAAGTAATTTGTAGCTTTGTGCTCATTTCCGACACACCAGCTCAGTCGGAATTGACAATATTCTTGTGTTAGGTATTGGGAAACTTGGCAGTTCAGCTCCCCATCACTCTCTCTCTCTCTCTCTCTCTCTCTCGCTCTCTCTCTCACACACTCACACTAAAAGCCTGGCTTTCAGAAGACAGTGTAGGCTGAGTAAACAGCTCAGCTCTGCATTTAGGATTTCTAAAAAACAAATCTTGTTTGTGGGAATCTGTTCAGGCAGCAGTATCTCAAAGTGTTGCTATTTGCCCACATAGTGCACAGAAAAGTTGAGTAAGTTCATTATAATATTGCTTCAGTGTGGCAGCTTTAGTGAATGAATCAGTCGGATATGTTAAAATTAGCTGCTGATTGTTGTTCAAAGGTCAACATGCTAATGACAGGTTGATGAGAATCTCCAGCTCAGTAAGTACAGTGATAATTAGGACAGGATTTGTCACCTTCCTCCACCTCTCACATGCTAATGAGCAAGTCCATCTCCACGGTAACAGATGGCAGTGACGACATTGGGCTAATTTTAATATTCAGTGATTCTGAGTGTGATTGGGAATGGCACAGGCTGGTTAAAACTATGTTATGGTGGCAAACTGTTAAGTTTCACAGATTTCAGTGCTTGGCAGCTGGTTGAAATCTTTTAAATGAAAGGTTCAGCGTTTTGGAGGAACAGCCAGCCTGGATCTGTCCAGCTCTCAGGATCCAGCAAACAGACATGAAAATGCTATCAATTTCTTTTAAAAGAATCTAACCTCTGATGTTTTAATCCATCAGAAATATCATTTGCATTGCAGATACACAACCTACAATCAAATTGTTGCATTGTCAATTTGTACATGGGAGAACAGAATGTAAAAATGCTGTGAAATTATTGCAGCAAAAAGAATAAGGACAGACATGAAGGTTGAACACATCAAATCTGCGTGACGGTCACCTTTTCAGGTTTGACTGGTGCTTTTACATGATTTAGCAGCATCCTCTTACTCTAAAATGGTTCTTTAAAACCTGACCGGACTACCAGCTGCTTTCTCTCAATGACAGTTCCGAATCTCATGGCAATTGTAGATCAAAAGAAAATGTTTCTCGTGTTCTAAAAGATGACAAAAGTCACAGTTATTGGGGACTACTGGTTTATACAGATAAATTTGGATGTCTGTAGCACAATATTATTTGGCTCAGCAATTTACAAAATCCATCTAAATGCACGAAACATAATTAAAGCTGTTCCTGCCTTTACCTCAGCAGGTGGCAGGTCTACGGCTCATGCTTTAATTTTCCCCTGCCAGATTTGTGAATCCCAACAACACACAAACAAACAAATCTACCTGCTGTGTCTTTGAGATCAAGGACAGTTTGGATGTTCACCATAATGTCTGAGGTGAAATAGGAAACAGCCTCCTCAATGTCAGCTGATCACTCAGCTCTGAAGATGAAAAGCCAGAGTGTCTCGTAATTTTAAAGTCATGCTCGGCGCTCCAACAGCTGACTCACTGCAAACTCTAAAGCATGAACATCCTCCCACTAGCCTGACCTTGTGCAAATGGGGCTTGACTAATATATATATATATACATACATATGCCTGGATTAACATGTTACTTAGCAACAGGCAGCAACTGACTATCAGTGGATGGTAATGATGATGAAACAATTAAGTAATAAAGAAAATTTAGCTAGTTTACATTTATTCTGTAAATATGCAGTGAATTATTATTATTATTATTATTGACAACAATAATAATAATTTACTTAACTTTACATCACACAGCTAACAGTTAATCTGGCTAACAAATAGACTACAGTTATGCTCTCACATATCATAAAAAGTCCTCAAGTATTTTAGATTGACCTTTGCCCTTTGGAAAGTAGTTCAAATATTATCAATACACTACTGAGTGACTGGAGGAGGGACTTTGATGGACAGTGATCATTTTAGATAATCAGATCTCGACAGTGAGAAACATTAAATTCATATCTTTAAAGTCCCTAGTTAAATCTGAGACAGATTTCAGCTTTGGCAGTGCCTATGTTTAGATTTCACGCCTCCGGTGCTCTTTTGATTTGAGGCTGCTTAGGGAGCAAGGTGACTGACATGCTGTAAAATCGTCTGGCAGTTGTTTTGTTACAGATTATGATTCGAGGGTGACCACAGAAGCTCTGTTTAGGCCTCCGTCTCGCAGGTGGTGAAATTTCCTTGCTCCTTTTCTTCCTGGCAGGTTTTGTGTAGGCGGACAGCCCAGCACATCTTGCATGGAAGCCTTTATATCCATTTTAAATGTGGTTCACGCCGTTTTCTTTCTTTTACTGATTCTTTATTTAATCGACAAGCTCACAAAGCAGCAGTGCTCAGAGAACGAGTAACTTTACTGTCTTTTTTTTTTTTTTTTTGAAGCATCTCTCAGTCTACTAATGAATGAAGTTTTCTCATGTGTCACTGGTTTGGTTGACAGTTCTTTTAATACCTCAGGGTGTGGTCGTGTTGGTACCTGGACTTTAAGGCAAAATGTGCTGCTGCATTTGAGCTAATATCAGATAATTCAGACCGTCTATTTTATTATCCTTGCCCACTTTTGCTACAGTTATGCCCTGTGTTAGTGTACACCATTAGCCGATGGGTGGTTCAATAGCAGTTGCACTGCAGATGAAGATTGATCGGTCGGTCTAAGCGGTAAATCATTGACAAGGTTGGAAAGTTCGGGGTTTTGTTGTCCGCTTATATCATATTTAATTTCCTCTGAAAGCACTGCGCTGATGCCTCACAGCAGTTGTAATTTGTCACAAGAAACGAGTTTGTCTGTATCCACAAATTTATCATAACAAATTTGCAAACAATGGAAATCTATATCTCTCCATCTGCAGCTTATTCATGTCAAAGCTCAAGCAACAACAGCAAATTAATGTAGCAGCTAAAACCAGGTGGCACACAAGGCTGCATTACTGAGTTATAATTTATGACACAGTTAAAACCATCAAGGCTAAATAATGCAAATGAAAGCATCTATGGGCATTTTATACCCTTTGTTGTGTCTTATTGGTTATTTCTACTGGTTGTAAAGCGATGTGTGGACTGAATAGCTTCTGGGTAAAGGAACAAGTCAAGTTTGAGAAACAACGCCAGCAACATTTTCGTATATCTGAGGAACTTCTCTCTCAGCTGTGGCTGTTATCGAGGTCACCTCCTGCCAGATTACTGCCTTCCTGCTCCTGTGGGGCTACAGCAGCGCAGGATTGTACGGGATTATGCTTTGGCTGTTCATCTCGCTGTCTGAGGGATCTGCTGCTCGCAGCTCAGAACTGCTTTGCATAAACTATGAGCAGTAATGAAGTTCTTTAATGTTGCAGCAGGAGATGAAGACATCTGACATTGAGTATTCAGAATAAATATTCCTAATTGAAGAATGAAGCATGTTACTGAAAGTTACGGTTTAACGCGGAGAGCAACCCAATCCTGCAAGGTTGGATGCTGGGCAGTGACTGCTTTGTTGTGACATCACAAAGTCCCAGAAATCCTGAAAGGCGGTTTCAAGGCTCAGTTTCTGAATACAGGCTGTCCGCAGTTCTCTCAAAATCATGTCAATACCAGATCCAAAATGTTCAAATTGTATTTCTTTCACTAAAATTAGAAAAATCCACGAAGTCAAACATGTTGCATGAATAACAGACATGAGCAGACTGACATCTGACTATACTGACACCCAGAGGCTTCTCTCAGAATTGAAAGAAATGTCAAAAAGATACGAATCAGACACATTTACAGTTTGTATTGTGGTGCTCTGAGCCAGCACAGTTCTAATCACGATCCAAATCCGCCTCCCAACGATCTGATTTCAACTTGTCATCATCAGTTGCCATGCTCTCCTTTGATAGATTGCAAACATGAAAAAAAAAAAAAAAACCTATTCTAACAGAGAACTCTCAAAACTCATTAGTATTCATATTTATGCAGAAAGGTACAGTGAAAAATGCTCAGATCATCTACTCAATATGGGTGATTAACGGTGGAGTTTCTACTACACTGTTTCACAACGCACAATGTGTCACCAACGCCAGCATAGCAACGTAATGTCCCCATGTGTCATTTCCCATAGTTACAGAAGAGAAAATCTGGCATTAAATACCTCAGATCCCCAAAGATTGTTTCAAGTTTTTAGAGAGAAAAAAAAACAAACAAACGAACAAACCATTAAATCAGAAATTTTTTTTTCCCTGAATGACAGCCAGTCATGCTGAAAAAAAACTTTAAATGTATACAATTAATTACACAAGATGTGAGCTGGTCCTTTTAGTGAAGATAACAAGAAGAAGAAAACAATGAAGGTTATTTTTTTCGAATTAATGTCATCTGATTTTATGATAAACCCTCAAACAGATAAACATAACAGCATTTTCGTTTTAAAAACCAAATATCCACCTTGAGGAAGTAGATTTGTGGAGCAGTTACTGCCGACACGACCAGCTCATAGCTATCACAACGATCAGCCTGGATCGCCAATCATACTTAGCGCTTAAGTGTCTGATCAAAACTTTGGCAGACGTTAAGTAATAATATGCTGGGTTTACGTTCTCAATGGAGACAATAGGGATGAGAATCCAACCCCATCGTGAAGAAACCAGTCCTACCTTGGTGTCCTTGGCTGGTTGGCACTCAATCTGATGAGACACAGATGCAGTTTGATTCATCTTTGCTGCTCACTTCTACCGAATGCTCCTTTACCTGAAATACAGGCTATCAAAATAAACACCCGCGCGCCCCCCCCCAACCCCCGACCTGGCAGTCTCCCAGCTGCTCAGTTCTGAAGTTTCCTGCAAGCAGAAACTGATTCCATCAAAAAGTGAAGGCAGGAAATGATCTTCCTCGTCGTTGCTGAAGCTTCACCTGAGGCGATATGTTTAAATACACAGTGTGTTTTCCCTCCTTTGTGTTTTTCTCTGGCGGAAAACACTCTGAATGCCACATTTAAACGCAGTCCCTCCCTCTCTTCCTTCTCTCCTTCCCTCTGTAGCGAGTACTCGCTGCTTCATATGCAGCTGACAGACAGTTCATAAACCACAATATTTGCCAGTGCCTCCCACATACGAAGACGCTTCTTGATCAGAATGCAAATTTGCTTGAGGCGAAGATATTGCAGGCGTTTTGGTTTTTCGAGCTCTGACATTTAAAGCAATCCTTTTGACACTTGTTTTTAGAGCATCTCACAACAGCGTTCTCGTGTTTGCATGAACAGTCTTTGGAGAACAGGCAACTGTTTTGAGAAATCAGTAGGAAGACGAGCTACTTTTCTCTCTCTCTCTCTCTCTCTCTCTCTCTCTCTCTCTCTCTCTCTCTCTCTCTCTCTCTCTCTCTCTCTCTCTCTCTCTCTCTCTCTCTCTCAATTCACACAGTAAAGCCGTGGAGAAACATCATGCGTTTCTCTGAGAATGTTTTCCTTTTTTGTTGTTCAGGAGTTTTATTTGTATCATTCATATCCAGCTTCCATCATTTTTCTGAGTTCATCTTTTATTTGTACAAATTCAGCAGCTCTTAATAGATGCGCAGGAGAAAAGTACTTAAGTATTATCGCGTATGAAATAGATAATTGCACAGTTGTTTAATCGATTTAATTGCAGAATAATAAGGATGACTGAGATACTGTCATGTTTTGTTCTTCAGTATGTACAACCTTGTCTCCTGAAAATTATGTTTCAATGCAACCAAACAGCAAACGCATTTCACAGTGATCTTGCGTCACTTTTGTATATAAATGATTCTTGTATGATCAGCTTCATTCATCTTCAAGAGCGCTCAGCCACAATGACCATGAGAAAACATATGTTAAATTGACTGTGGTCAGAATTTAGCACCGAGGAAGGTGTGGTAGATTTAGTAGCACTTGCAAAACCTAGTATGCTACAGTACTTTAATTTAGCGCCATCAGTCATTTTGTAAGAACTAATAAGATTTGTTTAAAATATTAGTCTGCCAGTGTAGTAAAACTCCATGAGTGCAGATCATACATCAGCTCCCGACAGGATGTGAAAGATTTATGATGAAAGACGTCGTCACGGAGCCTCAAGCCTCACGTCCATGTTAAATCTTCATCTCTCTTCCCAGACTTGCAGTTATACGTTACAGTAAACTGTTGTCCCCATTAAAAATTTATTTCCATGATGCATATTTGATGAGCTGGCTTTCCTCCAGGCCACTAATCATATTTATTGTCCAGTATGTGATCACTCTTATTGAGCATGTGCAGCTTTTAGCATTGTAAACTCTCACCGGCCAATTTTCCACTGGCTTTCCATTTAAAGGTTATAAAAAGTTCCAGCCTCTCAGGAGGTCAGCTTCCAGCTAATGCTCTTAATTGGAGGATACAGGAACTCTTAAGCTTAAGGTCTCTGGGATTGGTGGTAGGTGGTAGGTTAAGGTGATAATCACCTGTCTTTTTTTTTTTTTTTTTCCCAGAATGCTTACATCCAGTTATTTTTACTTTAGTTAGTTACTTTATTTGATAGGGATATTGGAGACAGGGCATGGGGCAGACATGGAGTAAATGAACCATCAAGTTGGGAGTTGGAGCAGCAACCTCCTGCTCCGAATTCATTATTATGTCCAGCCACCCGGCTTCACTTCCCTCCAAAAATTTTGCAGGTTAGTTTTTCAGAAAGAAACTTCTGCTACAAGCAAAACCAAAAAAAAAAAAGGACCAGACTCAGTGACTATCTACCTAACAACAAACTTTCGCCGTGCCCTAAAGATAATATCTAATTAGCCCAGTGAGCAGTGAGTGTTTCGTCTAGTTAGTGCCACGACACCTCCAGGAGGCTGGACAGTGATCACTGGCGCCCCAGAGGCACCCCCCTAATGCCAGCCATCACCGCTCCTCACACAAAGACAACTATCTCATACAGCACTACCGTCAACTACTCTGGCCTCTCACCAGCTGCACCAGGGAAAGCGGGGTGGGGACGCAGACCCTGGTTGGGGTTGGGGGGAGAAATAGAAGAGGTGGAGATAAAAGCAGGGATGGGACACAGACCCTGGTTCGGGTAGGGGGCATGAAAATATAGAGGGTGCAAGAGGTGGAGGACAAGCTACACTAGCAGATTCAGCAAACAAGGTCAGAAGGTCATCTTATTTTGCAGTGCTCTGTTGCTATTTGCTATGACCTACAGATGTTGCTTAACAACGGACTGTATTTATGGGAAATAACCTGCCTCATAGGTCACATTTCTGTGTGGACTGTAGATGTGAGAATAAAACCTGTTCTGCTGCTGGAAACTCTAAATTATTTGAAATAATATAGATGTTTACTGAGATTCCACTGAGCTTTTCTTTTGCATCCTGAATCCCTTAAATGGCGCCATCCCATTCTCTTTTTAATCAAATAAAGACAAATGGTAAGAATGAATGGGTAGATTTCAAACTTTAACAAGTCTGATCCAAATGTAATGTAATGTGTAGATAAACCGTTGAATCTAAACTAACTCAATAGCTCTCTCCTGCTTCAATTAGTCTTTATGTTTTCACCGCAGTTCTAATTCCAATTTGTTAATTTATCAGAAGTTTACTGTTTATCCATTTTAAAAAAATGTTAATTTCATACTGTTGTGATTTTCAGTGAATGATGAAATGTTAGTAATCACAGTGGAACATCTTTAATTAGAGCAGCCGCGCCAGAAGCGAAAAGCCCAGAGTAATCAAAACAAACACAGCGTGATGTGTAATGAGCCTCATGGCCAGTGTGGAGGATTTACAGTTATGACTGGAGCACCTAATTAGTTAATATTGACACACATTTATAACAGCTGTGGGGGGTGTGTTCCGACATTTCTCTTTTGGGAAAACACAGCACGCGAAGGCGCAAATGGTTTTTTTTTTTTTGACAAAACAAAACAAAACATCAGCCATAATGTTATGAGCACTTGCCAAACAATGTCTAGGTTTTCCTTTTGCTGCCGGAACAGTGAAACTGAGTCCTGGAAGTTGAGAGGTGGAGCCTCTATGGATCAGACTTCATCCCAGAGATGCTGGATTGGATTGAGATTTGGGGAGTTAGGAAGCAAATCAACACCTTGAACAGGTTGTGGTTGCTCTGATCGTAGGGATCGTTATCCTGCTGAAAGTGGCCAGCCACCCATCCAAAATAGGACACCAAGGTAAAAAACAATGCAGATGTATTGCTTATTGTCCTTTTTATATTTTTGTTGTTCTGCCGTGTGTCTCCTTGTCGCCGTTTTGTTGTCTTTATGATTGTTTTCTTTTTGTAGTTTTTCCATTAACTGTCTTGCAAAACTGCCATTCCAAGTATGGATTGGAAATATTGTTTCTATCAAAGCCAAAGTGATTTAAATGTTTCAATTTCAGACTGAAAAATTATTTGAAATGTTGGAAATTTGTCAAAATAATCATCTTTTATTTGAACAGCTCCATCTCTCTGTGCCTCTGATCATGCCGAACCTGATTAGATATTTTCAGTGTGTCGTCGTTTCCAAAATGCGGTTTCAGTGGAGCTTTGCTGCTGGTTCTTCTCATCTTTTCATTCGCTGAATTTCAAGTGGGATGCAGTTTCTTCAGAGCAGCTTTCAGAAACGACATTATCAGAGCTCTGTGCAGAAAAAGAGATATTTTATCGCTTCTGCTCTCCATCCAGACAGATATTGAGACGTAAACCCTGAAAGATGACACTGGAAAGCCATGACAGAGTTGTATGGACTGATAAAATAGAGAGAAAAAGCACTAAACAACCTCCCCTGAGTTTGTTGGTACCTGTGTGTCCTCTGTCTGGTTTCAAATGCATTGGTTAAATGGTGGAGGACAGTAGTCTTATATTACCACATGTCCATATATCATTATTCTTATTAATCGATATTCTAAAGGAAGCTGCAGCCTCAAGTCTTTAGACGTAAAAGTCAAGTCAATCCAAACTAGACCCTGACCGGATGATGGTTTGTCGCCTCATATGCAAATATAAATACAAAGTCGCTGACTGTTTGATGTTAAGGTACTGTAGTTGGTGAGTGAGTGAGCTGCACATGCGAAACGCGCTCTTCCTCTTTTGCTGGTGTATTTCTTTCCTTCAAACACTCCTTCTGCAGCCAAATTCACATCAAGAAATCCAAAAGCGCTTTCGGCCTTTGTTTCCTGATCACAGCAGTTTGGACAGTTGCCTTTTCAGATTAAACATTTTTAATCTCTCCTCTTTCAGTAGAAGCCCATGTGAGTGACTTCATTGGGTTATTGGCTCCAACTCTGAGCTTAACTTGCAGTTGCACTCGACACTGCTGAGCCACTAGTGCTGCCATCTGTTTCACAGGATATGGGAGGTTGTGGTAAAATATAAATAAGCAATAGCAACCCCCCACCCCCACCCCCCCACACAGCAGAATTGGCCTTTTGGTGCAAATCCATATATTACTCCATGGAAGTAACCAGGAAGCCTGCTTTGTGTGGGCTTGATTGACAGCTGAGTTAATCACTCAATCTCTTTGTGTTACTGGGTTTGGAGTGCGGATAATTGTGCTATCTTTACTTGATGGCTACAGGGATCATGTGGAGCTAATGCTGAGTTAAGGCGCGTCGCACAGGAAATATAACAACAGGATGAAGCGAGTTGACATGTTGTGTTTCTTTTCGTACAGTCCAAGATTTAGTCACTAAAAACACACCAGTGTTTAAAAAGAATAAAAAACATACTGTATGCTACAGTCTTGACTAAATTGGTTTTTAAATTGACAGAACAAAAGAAATTCATGTCTTTTGGTTTTTTTTAGGTTGCAAAATATGTACATGCTCTACAAAAAGTCTGTAGCTCTGGCAATTGACTTAAAAGCAAAAAAAAAAAAAAAAAAAAAGGCTTAAAGCCAGTTTTATTTTAGAAAATGCAAGTTAAGAAAAGCACAAAAAAATTATGAGAACAGGAGAGTAATATCAAGGCTATTTTTAACCAGCAAAACACAATTTACACTGAACTCTGATCGGTAGCTTCGGTTTTGAAGTTCATTTTGTTTCTTTGGTTTCTCTGTTCTGTTCGTCCTCCAAAGCAGCTGACCAGGTTGAAAACATTTCAAGCTGTCCTTCTTTGTTCATCATGATCTCCCTCAGCGTTTAGGTCCCTGTGATGAGTGTCTAAGTAGAGGATTTCCCGCCTCATTTGCTGTGGGATCCTGGTTTTCAGGTTTCCAGACATGAGGCGGTGGTAGCGGAGGACGACGAACTTGTTCCGTCCCTCCTCCTCCTGGATGTACAGGGTCTTCATCTCCTTCTGCCCGATCTGAGCTGCGTCTCCTTGGTGCCGGAACTGGTCCTCTCGCTCCTCTGAAGATTGAACCGCCGGGATTTCCGGGGTCCCTATCATTTGAAGTCTGTACTCCTGCTGGTGAAGAGTCTGAGCGGTCCGAAGTGGCCGGCTGCACCCCTGCACTTTGGAACTCCTTGATGGTGTTCAACTTCGTCATGGGAATCAGAGAGCGGGAAGAAGAGCGGGGTGACACACCAGAAGACTGGAGACGACCTGAGAGATGGCCCACCTCACTGCCACCTAATATAACACCAGCATTTGAATATGATTCTGCCAAAAGTAAATTATTTGTGACTGGGAGACACGACAAATCAAACTCACCAGAGCTTCGTCTTCTTAGGGCAGACTCCAGGCTTCCATTAGGCTGGAGGGAGTAGTATCTTTGTGACTTTGGGATATTTACTGCAGGCTGGAGGAGGATGGAAAATGAAGGTCAGGCATATGGGGAAAAAAAAAAGGAAAATATCTTTTTGTTGTCGCCAAAACAAAAACCCACTGTGTCTCGGAAACTTGCAGCTCGGAGGGTTCGTCTGATGCTTGCATGACGCCGGATAAGAATCTCCCTGTTTCGGCTTTCATCTGGCAGAGTGTACTTGTTGGTGTATGCCATCGTCTGGAAAACATTGTGACATATTTGACGGTCCTTTTAAGTTTGTCATACTGTCAGCAAATCCCATGACAACAACCAAAAGATCCTAAAAACAAGTCGTGTATTTGCAGGGTTTGATATGTCTTATTCCTCTGAGCCATAGAGTGCCGCGCCATTGTTTCCAAAAACTACAAAAAAGACTGTGGCCCGGCATCTCAAAATACTCAACAGAGCAACAAAGTGTATTCGTCCATATCGCAAATATTCCCTTACAAATGCACTATAGTTCTAAAAATAAGAACGCACAGGTCCTTTCATAGATTTTAAAAAATTACAATGATATATGTACTTCAAATACGAGTAAATGGGAAGGGGAGGGAATTCAGTAAGTGCTAAGAGATTTGATGACAGGAAAAAATTTGAATAGTGCCGGTCTTGTCCTATAGTTTTTTATCCATGTCATAATTATCCTTTTATAAAATCTGATAAGAATTAAAACAAACTTTCAAAACTGTTCCTGCAAGTATTGCTTTCATTAAATTTTACGTTTTAGATTACGTTTTTCTTCCAAAAGATACATTTTCATTTCGGCTTTAGAATATTTTTTGCTCACTACATTTAGTACTGCTGCTGCCAAAATATCAATCTTCACTTCAGTTTCAGCTCATTTAAAAACAACCGGTCTTTTTTTGGACAGTAGGAAATAATGAAACGCAACATAAACAGTTGCAGCGCTGTTTGTACCTTCTGCCGAATCTTGTACATGTTCTTTGACAGGATGTCGTGCATTTTCCTCACGTCAGCAGCCAGGAACTTGCTCCTTGGTCGAGACGCCTCCATCATCTCGTCACTGATAGGAGGCGAGAGCAGATAAACAGTGAATTAGACACTAAAAAAGTATAATGCTTCATTATTACCAGTGACATTAATGGCTTGTAGTCACAATTTTAAAAAAAAAAGCATCATCAGCTGGAGCCAAATTACTTTTAGTATAAAGGTCTCATGCAATTAGCTGATGCACTCATCCTGTCTGTTGGCGAGCAGATAGTATTTAATTTGAAGGTTTTCCCCGTTCATCAAAGTGTATATCGATTTAATGGTAAAGCTGTTGGGTCGCCTGGTTGTGAAGCCCTTCAGTTGCACAGTTGACCTACTAACATTTATAACTTTATATTAAATGGAGGAAAAATATTTGTCAAGTAAAAATTTCCACTTTGCAGGAAGAATTTATTTATTTTTTTTTGGTCATAATTAATTTAATAAATCAGGCTTGAAAAATGAGACAGTGGGACTTACTGCAGAGAAACAATAGATGGCGCTGCACTGACGTCTCCCAAAGGTGTGTCCAGCAAATCAATAGCATTCTGCAGCTCCAGTCTCTTATACAGAGACACTATACTGGACTCAGCCCTGTTGTCTCGAAGCAGGATACGCCTCAAAATACGATCGTTGAACTTCTTAAACCTGACACCCGATACAAATAAATAAAGGCTGTTAGGACATCAGGATTTGAGTCTGCAGGAAAAGATGATTACTATTTCAATCCAATCATATTAAGATGCACAATCAGGGAGACGATAAGGAAGCTCCTACTTGTCTTTCCAGTAGTAGTGACTCCACTGGCCACACAGGTCCTCAACACCACAAATAAGATGCTCCATCACCTGGACAGAATACAAACAAATCAGAATTCAAGTTATTGAGAGAAAGATGTGACTGCTGAAGCTGATACTTACCCTGGTGTGAACCTCCACATTAATGGTGTTCAAGTCTTTGTTGGTCCTCCTGATATTTATATACTCTATGATGGGACGGATGCTGATGCCCTGGAAAAAGGAGAATTAAGTTATTCTTTATGAAGGAGTCAAAGTGACGGATGCCTCAACTGTAGAAATGATTATTGCAAATATTTAGCTTTAAACTTGGCTCATCACTATTTCTCATTTATCAACTCCTTTCTTCAGGTAGCGGAAAATCTGAATGAATTTAAGGCCCTTTAAATCTCCCCCACAAATACAATAGAATCATAATTCAAGGTGAAGGTGTCCCACCTGTATGAAAACAGTGAATATGATAATGGCGATTGAAGCTGTGACAAACAGGTTCTTTCTGTTGATGTTATCAGGCAAGGTGAAGACCAGGGCGAAGCAGATTGCCCCTCGCAGACCGCTGTAGGCGAGTCCGAACTGATCTTTGAAATTGAACTGGATGGTACGAAACGGGTTGACGATCTGGGTCAACACAAGAATGCCTGCAGGGAGGGAAAAGACTGATAAACTAGTTTGATTGATGGAAGTCTTGGACATCAAACGGGAGGGGAGAAGAAATCCGATGCAATACTGCCAAGAAATTGATTCTCTCACCCAGTCCTCTCCAGACGAAGGCGAAGAGAAGCGTAAACAGGATGTAGGCCCAGTTCCACTCATGTTCGGTCGTTATCGTAATAACGCCCAGGAAGAAGAAGATGAGAGTCTCGGAGATGGTTGCTAGCATCTTCACCACGTGGCGAATGGTGGTGCAGGATCTCTGGGATACATTCTCCTCTACGTAGTACTTCATGGTTATGGCACATGTGATAATGCTGCAGGGAGGGAGAAAACAAAAAGTCTGACTGAACTTGTTGGGTTTGTTTAAATTCAAGTTGGAGCTTCCCCTCTTATGGCATTATAAAGGTTGATTGTTTTAATCTAGTGTGGACTTTTGTGAAAAATATTGCAAAAATAAATACATGTCAGCTATATGTGTTGGTTAAATAATTAATAGTTGTATGATTGTCTAGAAACGAGGAGAAACAGTAATCAGCTTTTCTTATTTATCTTAGAGCGCTTATGTCCTGCTTGTGATAGAATATTTTTTAATGGTACTGTTTCTTTTACATAACTGAAGGATTTGAATTCTTTTTCTATCACTTCCTCGCAGATGGAGGCTATTCAGCATTTTCTCACCCAACTGTGAGTGTGGACTGATTTGGATGTTGCCTTTACGTACGCCAGGACGCTGGAGATGGCGAACAGTTCGGCCACCAGGTACGCCAGGTAGCTGTACATGAAGACGAACAGGGGCTCAATCTGACGGGCGTTGTGGGTGAAGCGCGTGGTGAATGCAGCCACGAAGCCAAACAGAAGGCCAAAGAGGATGCCGCCGACCCCCACCACGAAGAAACGGGCCACTCCCAGGAACACGTCGGTGGATTCAACAATGGGCAGGTCTGCCAAGAAGGCAAACATGCTATAGAGTACCTGAGGGGAGGACAAGAGGAAGGATGTAACATCAGATCAGATATAGACGTCCTGCAGAACGAGGCACCGTGCAGGCTGTTCATACAGATACACTCACTGCATATTGCTACACACAAAGACAGTGTCAACTAGGGTAGTTGTTGTCAAGCAAGTTGAATTGCTTAAATGCTCCTCTTGATTCAGCTGCTACTCAATCTGACTTCTGTTGCACGGCTGTCAAAGGTGGCATGTTTGAAATACACTTGTCCTGTCCTTCGCTGAGAGTTTGCAGGTGAATCCAGGAAGTGTTGTGTGAAACTTGCCTTTCAGGTGAAACTCAGCCAAAGCCAAGGCGGGCTGACATTCCCACTAAACAATGTGGAACTGGACAAACTAGACTGAGAGGAAAATTTCCAGGCCAAACTGTCATCCCCACAGGCAGGGCAGGCTTCTTCAGAAATGCTCAGCATATGGATTTAATAATTTGCTCATATTATGCTGACTCAACTATGAGCATGCAGACATATTTATGTTATTTATATTTCATGCAAATATCGTGATCTCTGATGTCCAACTAGGGTAAAAAGAATAGAGCTCTGAAACCTTATTGGAAAAATCTCATTTTCAACATTTCTATCAAAATGAATCAAATCTCATTAAGCGATAAGGCGACTTTTATTAGGCCTGCATAAGAATAAAATAAAATGCGTCCCCTATACTCACCACAGTGACAGCATCATTGAAGAGTCCCTCTCCAAATATAACTATGTATATCTGCTCATTGACTCCAATGTCGTCAAACACATTCAAAGCAGCCACTGGGTCCACAGCCGAGATGATGGAGGCAAACAGCAAGTTCTCCTGTAAAGTGAAATGAGTACAACACAACACTGCAGAACAATCGCTCCTTTTTTAATAATGGATGACCCTGCTGCCAAGCCAAATTTTGGAAGTAACAGCAGAGAGATGTGACTATTGATCTTATAATCACAAGAAATCACACCACTCTGTGCTTCCTGAGACTGTAACTGACCTGCAGGTTGATATCTTGAACTCCAAACACCTCAAACTGGCAGATGGTGAAAAGAGAAAGTCCGATGCCGATACTGTTCCACAGGGTTCCCACCACAGAGTACCACAGCACTGTGCCGACGTTTTCAAAGAACGGCCTTGTGGGCATGAAGTAGCCGCTATCGAGCACAATGGGTGGGAGCATGTAGAGGAAGAAGACGTTGGAGTTGAGGACAGCAGGAGGCTCCTCTTTGACCGAGTGCATAATGGCACCAACAATGAGGCCAATTGCAATGAGAAGACAGGACTCCGGGATCCAAATGGTGATTTTATGGTAGATGTGGAAACCTGAGGAGAAGAAAAGAACAAAATTGGACTTGTTCCACAAAACTAACGCCGCTGTCATCCAGAGTAATGTTGCTACAGTAATTCTGATTATAAATCCTGATACAAACCCTGTTTATTCACGCGCCATTGTATACATAAACACCGTGGTTTGTTTAAACATACCGATTTTTGCAAAGGAGGCCAACAGTATCCATAGAGTAAACTCAAAGGGGACCTGAATCCGAGGGTAGTCCATTGTAAATACAGGGAGGTTGGCTTTCTCCTGTTCTGGGAAAGCCTGAGGTTCATTGATTTCATTGTGGAAAGGCTTGACAGGAGGGACGTTGGCTGGTTCTGGAGATTTTGCATCCTGAAGCTCACATTTCCCACCAAGGATGCAGAGAGAGAGGAGCAGGAGCATGAAAAAAACTCCTCCTTTAGTCCTGACATCAGATAAAACCAAAGTCCCCATTTCCAGAGATCTCAAGTATTTCCAAGACATATGACAAAAAAAAACAAAAAAAAAAACAAAACCTCAGCGTGAGCTAAAAAGCATTTAAAAATCTCTAAAGTGCGCCCTGCTGCTGGCTGTCGGAAATGGAAAGCTTTCGTAATTTAAAAATCTGAAAAAAGATTTCACTCCCTTACTCCAGTCCATGTCCAGATAAATTAAATGTTGTTTCAGTTGGGAAGAGAGACTTCTTCTTTAATCGTAAAAGAAACAAAAACCTCCTCCTAAACAGTGTCAAAAAGATGTGAATTGTGGCACAACACAATTCTGGTTTTGCTTGTCCTGCCTGTCACCTGTGTCATGCCTGCTGGGTGGAGACACTTTAGGCTACATGCCCCAAGTGGCTTGTTGCTTGTTGGTACAAGAAAAATCCACCTTCTGCTTTGGTTTTGCCAAATCAGTCTTAAACCAGATAGCCATTTCATATGATTTAAGAACATCACACAGACGCAAGTTTAAGGTTTAATTTTGGAGTGTACTAAATTGAAGCTGCAGTTTTGCAGCCTGCAATATCACTTCAATACCACATGATGACGGCAGAGGGCAATTTTATAGTGCAACAATTGCTGTGTCCAAGAAATGGCTGAGGAGAATTCACCTTAACTTACAAATAGTTTGATGGATGGGTGGATATACAATACAATATAAAGGCTATACAATATTTTGGATATATGTCTAACAAACTTACCATTCAACATTTTATCAACATTTGAAAGAGTGGTTGAAATTGGTCAAACGACTTATTAGCTGAGTATTGGAGTGGGGTAGTTGAAATAAACTGGTCAGTAATGGCGGGAAGCAGATTGAAAGAGTGGCTTGTCAAATGACTGTTGTGTTTTCAATGCACACTTTTACCCAATTGGTGCACGGTTTGATCGCAAGGCAGTTAAACAGATTGAAACCATTTGTTTTGGATTGCATTGTGCCGTGTAGCTTTCATTGTGTTGAGCACTTGCTGCCAGCGTTGTGATCGTTTTCATTCAGATGGGAATGCGGGCAAAATATGTTGGATATGTATAATTTTATGAGACGCTCGGTTTGTGCATTGTGTGATGTAGTCAGGGGAGCTCATTTTCATCTATAACAGGGCTAATGTATGGAGAAAGAGGAAAAAAAAAAAAGGACGACGTGATGACGCAACCGGCGTGTTACGCAGCCGGGGGCGTGGCCAGCGGCCGTAGCTGCTGCGGCTCCGGGCTGACGAGGCTCTCAGAAACAGTGCGGCACTTCGGGTCGCCCTCCTCGCAGCTGTCGTCGTCGTCTTTCCTTTTCCACATTTCAGTCGAGCAAACGGATATTTTCCTCACAGCACGTCACCGAGCCGGTGAGTTGCGAACACGTTTACGATTCGTTGTGACGCGAATGACGCAGCAGTAAGACGGTCTTTGTTTTATTGTGTTGTTTTGTTGTTTTTTTTTTTTTAATCGGCCAGAGAGAGCTAACAGTCCTGGCTTTGTCAGTGTTCATGCTGTCAGCTGTGAGTTCGTCAGTTAAACCACTTGTTTACCCGAACAAGCAACACAGGCACGTAACTTCACAATGAGAGAGGGCTGCAGAGACTTCTGCCTGGGCGGTCAGCAACAAGGACACGAAACGGCAGATTGCAGTTTACAACTGGGACGAAGTAGCTTTCAATTTCAACCCCTCCTTATGATGGAAGGTGCTGCTGCTATTTTGTCAGCCCGATCACAGCCTAAGAAACACAACTGCCGCTCGTGTTACGTAACTTGCGTAACAGTGCACTTTCCTCCTGTCCTGTCTGTGGCTATGCGGGTCAAAACGCCGTGTTTAATACCATGTCACTGATACACACACGATGTCACACCTGCAGCCCATCCAAGACATGCCGTGTCTGTGATGTTGCAGCGAAATGTTTGACTTCCGGGATTTTGCTGAGTGTGCATGAATTGCGTTTGTGTGCGCTTGTGCAGCGTGCTGACTGTGGATGTACACATGTGCTGAGTCTGAGTGTGAGTTTGCATGTCGTCCACGCAGCTCACTGCAGCCCTTCTTCTTTCCAGGGCTGGTTTTGAGTTTCGCTGTGCCTGAGACAAGGTCAGCTGGACAGTGGTCACAAAGAGCTGACGATGCTCTTCATGAGGAGGACAGAGAGAGAATAGTTTGAGACTGAGGCCTTCACTGTGGTGCTGAGGTGACGTGACTCTGAAGATGCTTCAGTTTGGACTAAAGTTTTGAAGAAGTGCTGGAAGTGAATTATTCTTGCCACTGAATAATTTTAGTTTGAAATCTGAGTGTTTAAGAATCATTGCAAGCAAATTAACGCAAAGTTAAGCAGGAAACAGGCCAAACATGTTTGAAATTGTGATGCCATAATGCTGACACATTATTTTTTTATCTGCTTAGTATATTGCAAATCACAGTTATGTGAAAATGATATTGGTAGGTCTGTGTATCGAAACACATCAAGTCAAACCGACAAATACAGAGAACCTGAATGTGCCATGAAATTATTAGTTTTTGTAATTAGTCTTGGAAAATCTTGTTGTTTCCATCTCCTCCTGCACTTTCCCATAAATCACTGCTTGTCACGCTCTGTCTCCTCAGTCCAAACATCTGCCTGGTGTTGGCTCAGATGAGACACAGGTTGATTTTAACAGCAATGCTTTCAGCAGGGAGGGACAGTTTTGACGCGGGAACTGGCACTTTGAGAAATAAGGTGAATGTATAAGAGGCTTTTCCCACTCAGACAACAATATTATCATGGAGTCATGCTTTTTTTGTCGATGTGTGGTAGTTTAATTCCGGTTGGTGACCTCTTTTTTTTTTCTTTTTTCTTTTTTTTTTTTGGTATGCACATACATTTGTACATATGTATATTTCCACTGCTATTGGAAATGACTAAATCGACAAGTCTCCGTCTTGCCATTTACTGACAGAATTAAATGAATAGCTTTGAAATCAGTTACTCACATCAGCTGTTTTTATCTATTCTGTTGAAATTTGATGAGATTTAGTTTTTTGCCGTTTGCGCAAATGGATGGCTCGAAGAGCTGTAACAAATAATAACTGTCAGGATTGAACAGCCCTTTAATTGGTTTGTTTATAAAATGCCCATCAAAAACTCTCCCAGCCCAAGGTGACGTTGTGATTGCTTGCTTTTTCGAACCAACAGACATTATATTTATGACAAAGGTGTATTGATGGAAAGTGATTTGACTTGGAATCATATGATTAGTGTTTGTGTGTGTGTGTGCACGCACATCTGTGAGTGTGATGACTCACCAAACTCTCCCACTCAGTTCCAGGGGGCTGAGCAGAAGCCTGTTGATTCATCCTCATCTGTGTCTTCTCCTGCTTCAGCCTTCCGCTCAAACAAAGCAGGCGCTCCTGTGACGTTGATGACAGATGTTGGAGATGCAGGCGTTTAGACAGTCAGTGGGTCGTTAATGAGCTGTATCAGCCTCTTCACCAAAAGGGATCACTTTGTAACCCATCGCTCGAACCAGGTTATTATTACAACAAAGCTGTTAAGACAATAGTAGGTGCATAACCATATGTGTAAAATAGGTATAGCCGTAAGATTTAAAAAAGGAAAGGGTCCTGTCAATTATTGATGAACACAGGGAAAATAGAGATGCATCAAAAAGAAGAGTGAAACCTGTGTATGTGTGTGTGTGTGTGTGTGTTGATGCTGCCAAAGACGGGACCACCACATGGAGCATGGCAAAGAACGTGATTTGTCTCCCTACGGTTTCTGTATACAAGCCAGCTCCACGTTACAAAAAATGTCTTGCATCAACGAAATATGGAAGATCTTGACTGATGTTTCTTGAACACATTTGGGCATCTATGAAGCCATTATACACTTTATGCTGAATGCAGCTTTCACTCAATTCATGCATTTCCTGATATATTCATCGACATATTACGTAATGCAATCAAGAGACATTTCATTTTCCATAAAACAGAGAAAAGCAGCAAATCGTTGCTTTGGAGAAAATCGCTTTTCTAAGTAGACCGAGCTAATGCTAACACAGTCTCATGCCACTGTCCTGGAATGCATCCTCCCTTTTATGAAGGGTTTTTTTTTTTTTTTTTTTTTTTTTAAACAGTTTTAGGCAGGTGTTGATTAATCCTAATGGTCAGTTGAGAAGCTTCAGTTTGTGATGCTGCAGAAAGCGAATCGGGTTATGTTGTCACGTGTTGTTTTGTCCCACCTCATGTGGACAAACGGAAACATCACCTCTCCCCCCCCTCGGGGATTGGTGCTTCCCTAATGGAAGAGCTGTCATTGCTGCAGACCAGGCGGGGAAAGGGTTAATTTCCCAGCTTGTTTGAGAAGCAGCGAGCTGGCAGAAAAGGGAGAGGGAGGGAGAGTAACGGGTGAGGAAGACGGGAGGCCGAAGGCTGGCTGCAGTCTCTTTGCCTCGTGACGGTGTCTGCAGCGTGAGTTTGTTTACATCCATCCATCGGCTGCAGGCAGAGCAGAGCAGAGCAGACGTCCTCGGGTATGTGTGTAAACTCTGGCTGTCGTCGTTATCGCCATCATTGTCACCGGGAGAACACACACATTCAGGCTGTGATGTGTGTTTGGGCTTTTGGGAGAAAGTGCAACATCATGCTGTACGGTGAGTGGTGCTGGTGATGTAACTTGTTGGAAGTAATTGCCGAATGATGCTGTGTCGAGACATGAAACACACAGGGAGGTTTCAGAACCACAGTCGCTGCTGTAAAACACTCCTTCCTCTATGCAAAGTCTTGTTCCCAGCAGTTTACAGTGTGGCTGTACTGATGAGGGGGGTGGATGAATCCTAAGGTGACTTTCCCTTTCGATTAATGTTGGTTCCCTTTTGGACTACAGTGGCGTCATTTTACAGACTAAAACCTAAATAAACTCAGTTTATACATTAATAGAGAAAGATTTAAACGATAGCTCTCTTTGGCTTATTAGCTACTTAAATAATAAATAAAATGGTTCGATGATTTAAGTTAATCACATTCTAAAAAAACTGTTTCTGTTTCTTTCTTGGATTTTGAGTTCCCGGTTGGTTCTTTTGACTTTTTGAGGCAGAAAGCCAACTTAAAGTGACGCTCCACTTTTCACTCATTCTAAGACTCAGAGGCGCTTTTGAAAACGCTGGCGGACACCCTGCAGCCTTTACAAATGTTGACAGTGATGTCAAAATGTAAGCTGAAGAGAGGGACCTTCAAGTGACCAAAAAGGCTGTGTCACACTAACTCGTCAGCTCGCCAAAATAGATGCAGGTGTACAGGCCTCATCCAGACAATAGGACAGTCACAGCGTGTCTCTTTTTAGTGACACCGCCCTGCAGCCTTGTGATGTTAAGTGCGATAACTCAAATGTTCATCCTGGCTGTGCCACAGATGGCTGAAACTCAATCCCTTGCCTCTCATGTAACCAAGAAACAGAGGTGTGAAAAGGACCTGATACATTGCATGATTTGAAGATGTCAGTATTTTTTTTTTTTTCTCTTATTTAAAGTTTCTAATCACAGACAACGTTGTCTCTTTTGAGATTTTATAAGCAGTGTTTCAAGTCCTTTGCATTGAAATTTTGTAATTTTACTTTCGCCAGATTCCTGTCGCAATCCCAGGGTTTTCTGCTGAGACTATGTGACATCATCACAAGCTCGCTCATTTGATTCGAATGATTCAGTGTTCATTCCTTGTGCAATATCAAACGAAAGTCAAAGGAAGCTCTTCCCTTTCACTGCGCTCAGCTCATGCAGCATTAGCACTGTAGGCAAAGGTAGAGACAAGTTTTTATTCATCTCATCAGTGGAGGAAATGGAGGCGACTAGCAAGCACCATTCCCATCATCATAGTATAAAACAGAAGAAAGATTCAGTCCTAAACCGTCTGGTCTTCATTGATTACTTCCTTCATGTTGTGGGAACTGATGCTTGCAGTTTTACAAAAAGGGACTCATAACTCAACCCTACAGCCTACTTCTGCTTTCAGCGCTTCTCCAGACCGTTTACGTTTTTTTTCTATCTGCCTCTTGTGCTACGGTTGACCACAAAACAGGCCTGTCTCTTTTCAAATCCAGAGTCTCTTACAGCCACCTTAGGTATGATCGAATGTGTGAAAAGTCACCCCACGTCAGTGGAAACCTGCACATTCAGTTTTGACACACTTAAGTTCACTTTGAAGGCAGTTGGTGGCAGGAAATCACCCAGCAGGCATGGCTGCGTGATTGTATTTGCTGCAGAGGGACCCCTGAACATCCTTTCCCTTCAACCCACGTATGTTCACCCAGCTGACAAAGGGAGAATGAGGGTTACCACGGCCAGCTGGCTTGGCTCTTTTAAGACACTTCGTGAAACAACAGAAGGAAGCGATGCCAATTTCAGCAAGAGCACACGCACCCACTGTTTGACATTTGTCTTCTTTTGTTTCAGTTATCTTTTGTGGCCCGCTGACGTATACATATTACTCAGAAGAGGAGATTTGGTCACACCTGAAGTAACCATTGTTACGAGAAAGCGTTCATATATCTCCAGACTAGTTGCGATCGAAGTGTTTACTGGCTCTCTGGATATCGCTGAACAACCACTGATTGTTTTCATGATTGATATTTATCCCACAGTGGGAGATAAATTCGTGATACAAGATTACTGGAGAGATGGAGAGATAACTGCTGGAGGGACTGACATGGTTGAGAGTGGGGGGGTGGGGGGGACTCAAGATAGCTCTCTCTATCTCAGTCTCTATGTGTGTGTGTGTGTGTGTCGATGCTCATTTTCATGTGAAAGGGCTACAGCTGCTCTCTCCCTCTAAAGAAATTATTCATGCTTTATTCTAATGCCAGTCCTAGAGGACACACGCACGGACAGTTTTACATTTGAACCGTTCTGTCTTTTCTGTTTTTAATTTTGGTGCTCTGGTAGAAAGTGAGCACTACAGATCCCCGATGTTAGCGATTGACGGAAAAGTTGACGCAAAGACAGCTCATTCTCCCAATAATCTGGAAAAGCCAACATTAAAAGCCATGAAAGGCAGCAAACATAATGAGCTGCAATTTCAAATGTACATCTGCTGTTTCGTGTGTTCAGGTTGAGAACTCCTGCTGTCCTGGTTGGAAGCTCGTCCGTACTGAACCTGGATCATCTTACTTCCTCCTCTCCGTCATCCCATCCAGATACTGTGAGTAGGCGCAATCCGTCTCTTTATTATCTTGAGAAATATCCTGCAAACTAAAGGTGCTCAGCCAAAACCATCTGGTTAGAGGAAATAAGGTGATTTTCATGCTTACTGACTGTATTTTGGCACACCAGAGAGAGATTTGATAATTTATTGTGACTTTCATCAGATGAGGATTATTTTGATTCACGTCTTCATATCACAGCACAAAGCAGGTTCCTGTGAGCTGCCAGTGCAACCAAGGATTAAGGACAGAAGTCACACAGTTGCTGCACAGTCTTATCACGTTTGACTTGTTTGAGCACAGTGGGAGCAGTGATTTGTATGACCACACGGTCTTTGTGTCTTAACTGATCTCCAAGTAGCGTTTGGAGCTTGTAGAGAGGATTTTGCTGAATAGCTTGGTGAACTGCTTCTTAGTCTGAACTGAAATAAAACAGTGACTTTTCTGACCTTTTCAAAACTGACCACTCGTTGATATTTATCCCAAACGTCCCTGAAAGTTCGACCTAGTTTTGGAGCAGTGGGTGGCGAAAAGCAGAAAAGGGCAAATGTCAAAATGGTTTTCTCAGTGTCATCTTGTGTGGGTTGGTTTCCTGTACAACTTTTTGTTGAAATTCTGGTCTCAGCCCGATCACTGTGGATGCTTAATGGCAGGTCTTTTATTGCAAACCAATTCTTTTTTTTTTTTTTTTGGGCCATAACGTATAGATAGGCATAAAGAATACTGAAATTACAGCCATAATCCCGTTAAGCACGACTTAAATGCCATGCTAACCTTGGAGTACTGACAAATCGCAGTCTTAGTAAGGCAGTGCAGGTTGACATTACTGGGCTGTGTAATGGAAACTTTCTTCTTCACAGCCCAGAAGCTGATTGAACACCGCTATACTTGCTGCTTATGGAATTTTTTTTTTTTCTATCTGTACATTGCTTTGAACTGGTATGAGGTACCCTGGAGCCACAAAACTTTATATAACTTGAAAGGAACATAAACTCTCCAGTGAAGTTGAAAAAGATGAAAGCAGAACATATTGACCGCAAATCCAAGTCTCAACAGCAAAACGGCTCCTCTTTTGGAAAGCTGGTCACACAATACCAATACTTAATATACTACAAGAAATGAGTTGAAATATGGTCGGCGCGACAACAAGTTAGGCCTGAACTGCTTGATTTTTAATAGACTTGCAGGTTTTCCTGAAAGTCTGCACCAACAACAGGTTCCAGTTATTAGAATATGAATTAACAACTGTTCATATGACTGAGCCAATGTTTTTATTACAGTCAGTTTCCAATGAAAACATAAGAAGTTTACCCCAGTAAATCTAATATTTTATTTTTTATTTTTATTTCAGAGCAGAGATTTGCTCCGCTCGCTGTCTGTCATAGTTAGTTGACGATTAAATTTCTGTCATGTTAACATCATATTTCTCCTGCTGTGTTGTCGGATGAAAAGAGACAAGAAAGAACCAAATTTAGAAGAATGTGTCAGCTGTCTGCAAACAGATTTGACCCGACACTCACTTAAAAACTCACACAGAAAAAAAGCGTGGCGTGACGCCTTGACTCCAGTGTGCGAAAGTCCTCTTGGCAGAGAGGAAGCTTGAAAAAGACATTTGACCATGTATGGTCAGCTGGATGCTCACTCTCTTGTGTCGTCTGCCTTTCCCCCAGTCTCGCTTTCCTCGTGTGAGGAGGAAACTAAAGACAGTCGCTTCAAACACATTCAGTCTCCTCTGTCAGCAGCTTTGAGGCAAACAAGAACAGGTTCAGAAATGTTTTGTAACTGCCTCCTACGTCCTTCTCTGATCAGAGACAGTTGTGGCTAGTGGTGGGCAGTTTTGTCCGCTTCATTGTTGGAGGTAGCAAATTATTGTAGGTGACCTAATGAGCACATGAATGATTTCTATCTGATAACAGTGCGGTGGTGCGGGGTGAAAAAAAACACACACGTCGTCGTGTTCACTGCTACGCCTTCCTCTGCTGCCATTTTTAGAAGTTTGAGAATTGATCGGTGGTCCCTCGTCCCCTGCTCTGTCGCCCAGATGGGAACCGCTGAGAGCAAGAGGAGACGACCAATTTCATTAAACCGTGTGCTGCGTGCCACCAAAATAATCTGCGTGAATGCACTTACCCGTTCAAAGGAGCACATGCAAGTACAGAAATGAGACGATGACTGGTCCACCAAGAGGAGTGGATGTTTTTTGTCTCTGAGTTTAAAAAAAAAAAAGATTTAAAGCTCTTGTTAGTGAATTTGAAGCTGAAACTGCTCATAAACTAAAATCCACCTTGATCCAGGATTAGGTTTTTATGTGTCAGGAGCTCTGGCTCAGGTTTACTGTGGCTTTCTGTGACTCACAAACGTACACAAACATGCCATGCTCCCTTATTTGGCAGCTTTTCGCACTTCTGTTCTATGGATTGGGAGAGTAGGTGAACTTGATAAAACAGTACAGTAAGTTAAAATACGACGAGGTCATGCGTGGAGATGAAAAATGATTGATGTGGAAGATTCCATTTGATAATCAAGTTGGAATCAAGTACAAGTCTTAAGCCCATTGAGACCATGGTGGGGTTTTTTTTTGGCTTTGGGAATGAAAAATGTGACTCCAGTTGGCTGAGAGGCTGGAAATTTCCTTCTAGGTTTGGGAACAAAGACCAGAGATAAAATTCGAGTGCTCATTTTCTTGTTAACATTATGTTTCTGAGATTAATTTGAGGAGCCACTACTGCCCTTATCTCTTCATGTTTGTCACATCAATACAGCATATTTTAGCTTGTGAGCGTGAAATGGATCAGAATGAAACAGCAAAGAGATTTCTGTCTAACGACGAAATCACTGTCACCTCTATTTGACCCTCATCTACTTTTATTTATTTATTTATTTATTTTTAAAGGCTTTTCTGTTTACTTACTAGTTTTTTTTTTTGCCCATCAACACAACACTCGTGTAGCTCAGCTACAAAACCCGACAGGTGTGTATGTGTGTTTTCAAACAAAAGACATGCACGTACATCTCTGCCTCCAACCTGCCCGAACCCATGTTGATGCATTCATACTGAATGACAGACAGCAGGGACGAGTCAATGCTCCTCAGGCAGGGCATATATAAATTGTTGGGGAGGCAGGAGTGAAATCTTTTGGTGTAGCAAAAAGTTGACTGTTTGCAGAGGTTTCAGCCTCTCACTTTCTCTTTCAAGTTCAGTCGATGAGTCAGACCAGCCCAGAGTTTTAAAAAAGTCACCGAGGGTTTCACTCTTACCTTCACACACAGAATTTTACATTTTGGAAAAGGTACTTCAACAGCAATTACTTTATATGTCAAGGTCTGTTTGTGGACTCATTCATAAGCTCCCTGGGAAACTTCCTACAGTTCTGAGTATGTTTTTTCTTCTGAAATGTAGAGCTTCTTGTGTTCTTTCTTTCTTTCACTACAGCTATTTAAATAATTTTTCAAGCTACAAACCACCAGTGAACACCAGAGGAATGAGGATGTGCAGACTGCGCTTATAGAGAAATGCCAAATTCAAACACACACAGGTTTCGCCTCCTTCCAGAAAGGACTTCAGGTGCTGCTCCAGATGTTTGCTCTGACAGATGTAGGGCACATGTATCTGAGCTGACCAAAGTGGGGCATATCCAGCACTGCCAGGAGATCAGTGCTGGACCATATATGAAGAAGTAGGCCGCCAACTATTAACCCAGAACCACTGTTTAAATGAGATCACTCCATGGGCCTATTTGGAAAAAAAAAAAGGAGAGGCAGACTCAACAGAAAAATCTGAGTTTTTACTGTTAAAAGGTAATTAGGATGACATATGACATATATTAGAAAAATATGTGGGTTTATTCTCTAAAGTAGATGGATTGTGTCTGTGAATGAATTCCGTTTATATGACTGTGTTGAGTCTAACTTGACCCAAACTGGATTCACGCGAGCACATTTATCTCCAATAAATAGAGGACAACTCTACCAAAATAGATTGAGAGTCTAGTCCACAGTGCCTCTCCATTTCAGCCTGGTACTGTCCCCTGTGCTCGCTGCGCTGGTGCATGTAGGCTAATTGCTCTTTAACAAAATGGGACAGAGGAAGCTAACGCAGGAGAGACTACACGAGTGGGCCAGTTGCTCAGCCACAGAGAGAAACCCCCAGGGACATTCCAAATCCAAAAGATTTGGATTAGTAGAGTAAATGTTGAAGGGGGGGGGGGGAAGAAAAAAAAAGAGTAAACTCCAGCTGACAAGCCAGATGTTAGACTTAAGGTGCTAAGTATAAAAAGGGGAATGATGTAGAAAAGACAGAAGAGAAGGAGAGGATATAAAGTAAAGTAACAAAGGAAACTGAGGTAGAAAAGGAAATGCAAAAACTGCAGGGGGCCTCAAGAGGCACCTACAGTTGTCTCTTAGCAACATCAACATATGGTGGTACTCGCTCTTCTAGCGAGCATTAAAAGGCACAAAGAATGCAAATTTATGGGACGACACATACAAAAACACACCCTTTCCTGCAGCTATCAACAGTATCCGTAGATACACACATATACATGTAGCCAGTTCATGAACTCCACCCAGCTAACAGTGATGTTGTCCAAGACACCGGCCTTGGAATAAATTCTTCAACCTACATCCACTAGTTTAAATGCAATTCAGCCCAACGGCACCACAACCTACATCCTGCCTGATGGCCACATAGTTTAATCAACACCTCTCTAAAACAGTGTCTTCCTTATAAACCGAGTGTGTATGTAGAAATAAATAGAGCAAACACACATGCTCCTACATCAAAACACAAGCTGATGGTGAAAGCAGTAAGGGACTCAGGATGCTCAGGCACATGCAAAGACATGTGCCTCCATTTCTTTCTTTCATTTCTTGTGTGTGTGTGTGTGTGTGTGTGTGTATTTGTCACCCTGCCCCACCCATCTCTGTTGAAAGACAGCAGCAGAGAGTAATACGTGTTATGATCTCTCTCACAGTAATGAACTGATTGAAGCCTTCATTCATGAGCAACATGAGCACTCGCCAACTTTGACGTGAAACCACTTGAATTCTGAATTCTCATTTCAGTTGCGTTTCCGCTCATGTTTTTGCTGTACAGTCCTTTGTTGACATGACTGAACACTGACGAGCACAGCTGCCGTTCAGCTTGTCTGTTTGTATGTGACAATGGCACATGGGGGAGTTGCTTTTATAGATTCATCTGAAGGCTGACTTTATTTCCCCTGTCCCTAAAAGACGGCGATGTGGAACAATTTCTCTTTTGTCTTTTAATTTCCAACCTATAACTGTGTTACAGAGATTTTACAGGCTAAACTGCCATTGGGGCTACCAAGTCAAAGCGACCAGGGGTTCTCTGTCCTGATTCTCCTGTTTAAAGGATACTTTATTGATTTAAGATGACCATGAGCACAGAATCTGGATAAAGAAAAATGGTGGAAGAGTTACTTGAATGTGTAGGTGGAATTCTGCGCTGCACTTCACTTTACTTGCTCTTGGTGCCAAACTGTTTGACCTTTATTGTCTACTTATTGTTCCTTATTTCTCATGCTCTCCTCCTCTCTGCTGTTGGAGGCGTTCATGTGGCACATTTGCATCATAAACTGTAATAATATTCATGTGCGCAGTTCAGAAGTCTTCTTTTGAACTTTTTTAACAACAGTATTGAGCCTAAATGCTCGATTTTATTTTCTCAAATGCCTATATTCTTTGTCTAATCTACCTCGGGAATTAGAAAATCCAGTTATCGATCTAACGCCCCTGCATCTCTTCTTCTTCCACTTCTTCTCCTCCTCTGCTCTCCTATCTCCTTCCATTTAGAGAGTTGAACAGCTTTCTGGAGCGTCTGTGGATTGACACAGAAAAGAGTGGCACATCACATGGGAGTGCGTGACTGTGCGTGCGAGGGCGTGTCTTCAGGCCTCCTGTCGTCGCCCGCTCTACTCGGAAAGGCATGGCGGGGGGCAGAGAGCGCGGCTCCCGGATACAGAGGCCATGGTCAGTGTACAGGGCCAACACGTTCGAGCTGTCCAATGAGATGATCGGCCTGGCCCTTGCAGGTGAGGGAAGAGTGAATGAAAAGTCGCAGCAACAAACACATTTAAATCTGGAGGCGCTTCAGTAGAAACCTATTATATCATTATAAACTAAAGATTGTTTTTTGTTAGCACCTGGGGATGGATCTGCACAAAAATAAAAAGCTGGCTTAAATTTGATTTCAGTAATTTAAGACGAAGAGCTGCTCAGTATAACCCTAGCCTCCCACTAATATGGCGTAATGCAGGACTAAGAATTACCATTGCACAGTTTGTGGTCGTCAGGCTCACATACACACAAACACACACACACACACAGTTGCATACATTCTGCTGTCAGTCCATTAAACTTGTCAATGAGCCAAGAGCTCCTTCAACAACAACACAGAGCCTCACTGAGAAACAAGTGATGTCACAGTTACTTAAAGCTCCAAATGCTGTTTGTCAAACACTAACATTTAGGCTGCATGTTGATTGTCTTGCAGGGAATAGTCAGGACCCAGATGAGCCCGTGCTGGAGTTCAGCGTGGGTGAGTAGCACAAGTATTCACTGCAGTTTATGCTTTCAGCCAATGCAACACGAAACTTTGGACTCATCAATAATTCATTGTTCATTCATGTATCAGTTTGTGATTTACTGTCTTTGAGCTGGAGTATTAGTATGAAATAGCCCATGATAAAATTAGTTGGTTTTTTGTGTGCGTGTGTGTCTTTGCCTATTTAATTATTTAACAGTTTAAAATGTCACAGTTTTTGAAATCTCTGCTGACGTGTCCTCTGAAACTGTTTTTACTCACTGTTTCTTCCTGACACAATTGCAACGTAATGAGGGGCTAAGTTTGCTCTTGTAAATATGTTCTCTGAAGTTTATAAGTGCAGTCAGTATAACTATAAACAGAGTCTGACACCTATTTATGTTTCCAGTTTGAAGGATTAAGGTATGAAGCCGTAAGTTCCTTTAGACCTCATCAGTAGGTTTCGCATTCATGCCTGCAGGCTCTCTCAATATTGACTGTAAAGCTGTGTGTGTTTCCCGTACAGCCTGCACAGACCTGGTGACTCCTGCTTTGGATCGAAAACCCAACACCTTTGTAGCAGTGAGCTGCACGACACCACCACAGGCTTTCTGGACCAAACACGCCCAGACTGAAGTCATTGAGGTCAGACTCCTACTCTTGTTTGATCCTGTGTCTTTACAATCAAATGGCAGTTCGAGAATCTCAAGTGTCCACAATGTGACCTATTTCCACATGAGAAACAGCTCATTTTTCATTTTAAGAGTAATCTCCTCAAGTGTGGGTGCGACTGAACCACCACAGAGTCTGTTGTGGGCCTGCAGGGGAGTGTTCTCCTGCACCATCACCTTCCTCACCCACATTGTGAGATGAAGAGGCAGAGAACGAGGGAGACATGAATAAATTAATGTGCAAACACATTTTTGGAAGAGTTTCTTCCAACTGATGTCTGATCTAATGCAACTAATGATTCTAAACACAGGAAGTAATGAAACTGATTTTAAGTTAACTTCTGTAGCAAAAGGATTTGTTTAATGTTGCATGAATTAGTTGTGAACTTCCGTCCACAGGGCACCAGTAATCCCATCTTCCTCAGCAGCATCGCCTTCTTCCAGGAGTCCAACATCAACCAGCAGACGCAGGTGAAACTGGCCGTGTATGATGTCAAGGACCGTTCACAGGGCACGGTACGACTGACACCAGAGCAGCTCATTAATGTGTATGTCTTACAGAAGAAAGGAAAAGGTCGTCTTAAGCTTATCTTTTAGTGCTCCATAGGAGTCTTTGTCTTCCTGAACTAAGGTGGAAATGTTTGCTTTGGTGTGTTTGTTTTCTTTTTGAAGTTCCCACTCACATATTAATTGTTAACTAGCCGGCTGGGACTGTATTTTCAACCAAGACATGTATTTGGCTTTTGTTCTCTTGAGCTGATCCTTGTTTTGAAAAGATGAAAAAGAAGAACAGCAGTGTTAACAGTTGTCTGTCTCTCTGTGTGTCCAGATGTACATGTTGGGCTCAGCACTTTTTCCTGTGAAGGAGTTGATGCAGGAGAGGAGCCACAGATTACAGCTGGAACTGAGGTAGCACACAAACACACTTCACAGTAAATCCCGGAATTAACTGATGATAAAATAATTGGCTTAGTTAATAAGAAGCAAATCCATTTGTAATTAAAAAAAAAAAAAAAAAATCAGATAAAATTGTTTTTGTTGTGCAGATCAGCAGAGAATGAGCGGGTGGGGAAAGTCACCATCGCAGCATGGCAGATGGAGGACAGAGCAGATCAGCGGATGTCAGCTGGGCGCCTGCCAGACAGCGTCAGTGGCCGGGTGAGGAAAGCATTTTGTGAATTTATTTCTACATTCTGTTTTAGTTCTGCAAAAAACAAAAATAGCCTCAACTTGAGGTTTTCTGCCCCACTGCAGTGACGCTGGTTAAATAAGAAATTAGCAATGCTAATGAAGGATGTTCGGATTTGCGGATGCCCTTTTAAAATTACTCTCATAATTTCTTTTCTAATAAATCAAATTTCACCCACTCAGTGTAGATGAGAAATGTGTTTCCTCCCTGTCTCTGGGGCTTCCTGTGTCTATGTTTAGTCCTGTATGATTTCAACAAAACCCACTTAACCTGTTTCATGTCATAATAAACATGTCACACAGCTCTGCATGTAGCAGTAAAACTGTTTATGTTTGTGGCTGTTGATTTGTGTAGGAGCTCTGTGAATGGAAAGGTAGGTTGCTGTCCGTTGCCCGGTTGTTACCAGGGTTGACTTTGCGTGTTCCTCACATCACGTGTGTGTCCTGCAGACGGTGCTGCCTGTTGATGAGAGCCTTACGGAATCGATGGGAGTCCGAATCAAATACGCCTCGCTATGCAAAGACACCCTGCTACGCTCAGGTATAAAAAGGCTTTGACTGAAGTTTTGGTCACATCTATTTGTTTGTAGATAAAGCTTGATGGAGGCTATTGATTATTGATTTTGCTGAACACACATAGCTAAGATAAAGGTAAAATAAAGTAACTGTATGAAAAATAAAAGACGATCACATATGGCTCAGATCGGCCAGAAGATGTTGTGCCAAACTGAACTTTACCTTCATTTATCCCTTGTCATCATTTTGTTTTTCGTCTGTCTCTCTTGCCAGCATGGCTTCATGTTTACTGATACATTAGAACGTGAATCTGGTTACCAAGTAGAAATGTATTGATTGGCACTATGGAGTGGAAGGTATCTGTTTGCCTGAGGGATAGATTACAGGTCCAGAAATAACACATGGGAGGTCTGAGAGGGAACATTAACATTTGTATGAAAATAAAGCCAGATCAATCTAATACAACACTACAACAGGGAGGTGCTCAGATAAACAGTCTATAGATAGATCTAATCTATCTATAACAGTCTAATCCAGGCTAATTGAATTTTCTGTGGCTTCAGTATTTGGAGGCACGATGTCCAGGATGTACCGTTTCCCCTCGACTGATGGGAACCACCTTCGGGTGCTGGAGCAGATGGCAGAGAGCGTCCTGTCGCTAAACATTCCCAGACAGTTTGTCAAACTCCTGCTGGAGGAGGACGCTGCCAGGTACAAGCGCATACACACTCCCAGTCAAAAGTTTGGACACAGTTTCTCATTAAAAGTAATAGGAAAGTGTGTCCAAAAGTTGTACTGGTAGTGTATATATCCTATTTAACATTTCACTTTCACAAGGATAGAGGTGTCAAAAATATTAGCTGCTATTTGACTGTCATTCGTCACTTTCTCTGTGTATATATTCTATCTTTCTCACCCTCAACTCAACTGCTCAGATCTCTTGTCACTGTCACCAAAAGGTTGCTTTTTGTGTTGTGTTGGATGTTTTGTGGGACTATGTAAATGACATTATAGGGAGAAGGTCTGTATGTACTCCATTTTAAAAGTAAACTGAGATAACTTCTGCAGATGCAATACAATTGAGAATTGACTTTCCCTGACAAGTATGTTTCTTACAATGCGGTGCTTTTATCTTCCACATTCCCTTCACAAGCCTTTCTCCATTTCCAGGGTCTGTGAGTTGGAGGAGTTGGGAGAGTTATCACCCTGCTGGGAGAATCTACGGCGACAGATTGTCTCTCAGTACCAAACCATAATACTGACATACCAAGAAACACTGTCTGACCTCAATAACTACAGAGGTGAGTGTAGCAGACGTTCGCCACTTGTCAGGTAACTTTCAGAAACTTTTTTGTTTGTCACGTGCAATTAATTTTTCAACCCGCTCTCTCTTCCTACTTTGCACAAGGTCCATCTTTCAAAGCCAGTAACCTGAAGGCAGAGAGGAAGCTGGAGTTCATGCCAACCAACCTACACGTTCAGAGGATGAGGGTGCAGGATGAGCTGGGCTTTGGTGAGACTCACAGACAAACCTTAAACTCGTCACTGCTCCGGTCGTGGTTCTGGTTCTGTTTATTCTGAACACACTCACATCTTTTCGCGTATTTCTTCTGCAGAACACACGTACGATGTGGTGACAATTGGAGCTCCAGCTGCTCACTGCCAGGGCTTTAAAAACAGCGGTCTGAGGAAACTCATCCAGAAGTTTGAGGAGGCCAAGAAACAGTAAGTTCACAGGGAAGTCACTTGAAAGAAAATGTGCTAAAATGACCACCGAACAGGAAAAACAAAAAACATTTGCATGTTTCCCCCCGGTCACAATATTTTTATTCTTTGCTTCCTTCTGTTTCGAATAGTTCAGGTGATTCATTTGCTCCAAATGAACGTTTGATCTACTTTGATTTCTACAGAAAATGAATACATTGTTTCATCAGTTTTTGCCCTAATCCTCCAGTTGAGTTTTAAGGCTCCCTCTTAATTTTGTTTTTGTTACTTTCTTGGTCAGCATATATGAGGAGGGATGGTGAGTTGTTGCACTGCTTTGCTTGTTTTAATCCATTTGTATACTGTTTGCCTTTCACTGTTCTGTATCACTGCAATAGGAAAAAAAAAAAAAGACATTTATAATACAAAGTTTGAGTGTATTGCAGATTAATAGGTGAGTGGGATTAGAATGAATGAATGAATGTGATTTCTAAACACAAAGACACAACAAGGTTTGCAGCAACACATAATGACTCATTATGCATTGGTATTTACAGTACTGTGTTAATAACTGCGTGTTAGTAACTAATATGTATGTTCTGTGTATGTTGTCTTAAACCAAGCACATATTTTCTATGTGAAAACCAGATATTTTCTAACCAACACCAAGTTTTTAAAATACCACTCATTTTGTAAATTCAGATTGTTTATAGAGCTAATGGATATATAAAAACATTAACCTAGACTTGGAAAATTGTAAAGCTGGCATTATAATATTTCTTCATTTCTCATGAGACTTTTTCTGAATTTCTGAAGTGAGTGGTATCACCGTAGCCAATTTAGACTAAGTTTTAAGTTAGTTTCATGCTGTCTTGTGTTTATATGTAGCATTTTTCAAAACCAGTTTCAGTAATTGTTAGGAAAAGGCATGTGCATGTTTATGTCTGTGAAATCAACAAATTTGAATTACGAAATTTTTGCAACTGTTTTAAATACTTTATTAATAAATGGAAGCCCCAAGTCAACCTTTTACCTTTGAGGATGTAAAGAGTGTCATCCAGTCACACACAATGCGAGTTGCTTAAACCTTGTGTCGTCGATCTCTGCAGCAGCGCCTTGTCCAGCTCGCAGTCCATCGTCTACATTCCCCAGGATATTGTCCGAGCCAAAGAGATCATCTCCCACATCAACACGCTGAAGACTCAGGTCAGCTACTACGCCGAGAGACTTTCCCGAGCCGCCAAGGACCGATCGGCCAGCGGGCTGGAGCGGACGCTCGCTATTCTGGCTGATAAGGTGAGACGCTGAGGCAGAACAGAATCAGGCAAGGTTGGAGCAGAAAATTTGTTAAAAGAAACCGAAAACTGTAAGTTATGCTCACCGTTTTTAGCTTAACCAATTGCATGAATTTTCCTTGGAGTACAATTGAAATCCTTCTCCTCTCCCTCTTAGACCCGTCAGTTAGTGACAGTGTGCGACTGTAAGCTGCTGGCTTCAGCAATTCAGGCTCTGAATGCAGCACGACCCGAGTACATCGCCTCCAAAGCGTCTCCTTCCGCCGACTCAGAACAAGTAGTCCTCCGGAACGACCAAGACACACTGTTGGCTAAGTGGAGTGGTCGAAACAGTCGATCATCGCTGCATGCAGACTGGCATGAAGAGGAGTGGGTGAGTCTGTTAGTCAGGAAGTCAGGAAGTCAAGATTAGGTGAAAGAATCCAAGACACAAATAAAAATCGCCAGATATGCTGAAATCGCAAAATTTGAGTTAATCAGTACTGTTACCAGAGATTGAATCTTTTGTAATTATCCAAAGTTTGACCCAAGTTCAAATTAGCTTGATGTTGGATTTTCATCGATAGAAATTCACTAAATTACTGCTTAATTTAGTGAATCAATTCACTCATCGACAGAATAAAAACTCATTCAATTCAGTTATGTTTTTTTTAGGGGGGGTGGATTAAAACCCAAAGGTGTTAACACAGCAGTAAATATTACATAATTTGTATAAACCTTGAGCGTTTGTGTCTTCACAGTTTAAGACCAGTGTTTATTGTTATGTAATAAAGTTGACATTTGCAAAAATTACATAAATGTTTTTTAGCAAATTTGTGACTTACTCCTTCATTAGCAAACCAATGTGATTCATCGCTTGAAAAATCTGTTCCCCTGCTGATTTATTGCTACAATTAGGGTCTTTCTTTTTTATGTGTTCAATAAATTTTAACGTTCTTTCCCAAGAAAGACATTATCAGGAACTCTTTTTCTTCCAGGAGAAGGTTTGGTTAAATGTGGATAAATCTCTGGAGTGCATCATCCAGCGTGTCGACAAACTGCTCCAGAGAGAGAGGAGACCCAGCGACGCCAGTCAGGACAGCACCCAGAGTGACCTGCAGAGCAGCGGCAGCAAGAAAGGTAACAAACACACCACACACAAGTGGATGTGTTCACTCAGTTATAAAGCAGCAGGCTCATGTTGAGACGTCCTTTTAGTTTGACAGCCCAGACCAATGTCGATGTTTCAGCTTAAAAATAAAAGATCCCGTCACCATGTTTTCTTTCCTGAAATAGATCTTTTAATTAAATTTTGCTTCATGCTAGTTTATTTGAATTTGTCATATTATTTCTGCTGAACCCCTCACCACTAAAAACTACACCAATTCATCAATTAAAATCTCTTAAATTATAATATCTTAGCAATTAACTTTGAACTTATCTTAAAAATGAAAAACTGTGGCGCTGGCAAACAGACATTGTAAAGGAAATGTTAAGACATCAGACCATTTTGTTGGTGCAGCACAAATTGAAATATTTAATGTGTAGGGTAACACTGCTGTGCTGTATGTGGCTATGACAAGGTGACGGAAAAAGACGAGCTTTTTGGATCAATCCGGACAGTATATCACAGGAATCTCCTTCATTACCACCATCATCCTCCCCACCTCGACGAGCACCATCACCACCATCCTCTTCCTCTCTGTCTGCTCTCTCCTCCGCACGTCCTCAAAGCCCTGACCAAAAATCCTGTATGTTCGTTTTTGGTTTATTTTTTATTTCTTTCTTCTTCTGTTGTCACTCTTTAATGATCAATCAATCAATCATACGCTGATTTTTTTTTTTCTTCCCCCCCTTCATGACGTCATCTGATGTTATTCTTCAACAAAATCAATGCAAATCGCTCATCATGAAATGTTTTGTGTGCAGTCTTTGTTACTGTCTTGTCCCGAGTCCACAGTGTTACAGTGTTACTCTAGCTACAGAACATGAAAAGAAACCTTTTTTGTTCTCTTCGGCTCCTCTGGTGTAGATGCTGCTGTTTCTGCATCATGGCTAACGCAGCCAGCCAGTAAACCAGAATCTGTGCTTACTGTTCATGCTGTACTGTACCAGGGTGAAATATTTCTACGAACTCTTCCTGTTCAAAATGCCTTTTCAGAGAGGTGGCAGTGTGGTGAGGGATTAAAAACTTTGGCCACTTAAGAAGATGATCATTCCTGCAAGTGAGGCTATTTAATTTTAATCAGTGTCACTCTTTTATTTTGAGTCTGCCCCCTGCACATGTCTCAGCTTCATCCAAGCTGACTGTTGGAGAGAAAACAACAGACACATGTAGGTGAATAGAATAGACCTTGTCCTCTTGAACCAGTTCGATATCCCTCATTTGTTTCGAAGCACTGATGTGACAGAACAACCATCCCTCACCGCTGAAGACATTAATCAGGAATCCAGCACCATGCCTGAAAGGCGAACACGACCTCACGTGGATTGCTTTGAGGAGGTGTTTCACCCTGGTCTGCACCCTGGTTTTCTGTGTTTGTCTCTGCTGCCATGTGTGCCTTGCAGCGCGGCTAATCATGCATGTTGCACCTCCATCCCCTCTTCCAGATGGAAGCCCCAGTGCTGAGGAGGCGTACCCAGGTAAGAGCTGCCTCCTGTGCCCCTGCTTCTCTCCTTCTTCCTTCAACCCTCCAGGACTCTGGTTCAGTAATCACACATGATGATGTGGAATACTTGATCTTTGAGACAATTTCTTCATCTATCGGAGTGCATTTCAGAAATTCAAAAACTATACCTGCTATCTCTTGTTTGAGGTGAACTTGCAGTACAAGAGGATGAATTGATGGATTGGATGAATTATTTTCAAATAGTTCCATACAGCAGGGGGACTTGGTTTAGTGACACATAGTGTCCTCAGTGGTTGAGTTTTGTGTTTTGTTTTGTTTTGTTTTTTTATATTCTACTGTGGGGGAATCCTAAGTGCCTCATTTCTTCTTTTGATAGTGGTTTGTTGGATGTAATGGTTTGTGGAAAGGCTAGGACAAGTCTCAAATCCAGTGAAAATCTTTTTCCCAGCAACTTGAAAAGAAACGTCTCAGTGCTTCTGCTTTCTCTGTCGCTTCTCCGTTTCATCTGTTTTCTGTTTCTCTAAAAGCTCACTCATTTATTTGCCTTAAATGACACTACACTTCTGAAATATCACTTTAACTGAGCTAATGTTGAGATCGCACTGTGTTCAAATGTGTGTGTCTGTTCCTGCACCTTCCACAGGCGAGTGGAGCGAGGCATTGTACCCTCTCCTCACCACACTCACAGAGTGCGTCGCCATGATGAGCGACAAGGCCAAGAAGTCCATGGTCTTCCTGCTGATGCAGGACAGCGCCCCGACGATAGCCATGGACCTGTCGCTGCAGTACCGCCGCGACGTGGTCTTCTGCCAGACGGTCAGCACTCACACACAAACACGAAGAGGGACATGACATTTACTCTGACACACTCGTCCTCCCCCGCACACGTTTAGATCAGCATTTACATAAATGTGGATTTCCAGCTTTGAGCTAATGTGCTTATCCTAGACTGACTCACAGTGAGGGTGTCAATAAAAAGTTAATAAATCTGTAAACATTGCAAACATGACGAGCGCAAAGGTCCAGCACTGAGTGGCTCTGCAGTTTTTATGTCTGTTAAACACTTGTGTGAAGAGTGAGGGCAAAGAAAAAAACAAAACAAAACAGAAGTGAGACAGAGAAGGGAATTCTTCACCTTCACGCCCAAACACTCCTACTCTGCTGAGCTGCCAGCACAAACATGAGAGTCTCCTCAGTTCTTTGGCCCAAAGATAGAGAGCATGTGTGCCCGCAGGTAGTGGAATTTTCTCACAATTCGTTATTTTTAACAAGCCTCTTACTTTGTATTTATTTCTGCCAAACATTTTACTCCACTACAATACAATTTATATTTACTGACTTGTTTCTTCAGATATTTTCGATGCTGGATCTCCGCAAGCTGACAGGTTTAAGAAACATCCGATAGCTGAATTTGGGCTTCTCTTCCACAAATGCAGACACGAAGAGGCAAAAGAGAAAATATATGACTAAACACCAAATTACAGCTGGATTGGGACGTCCAGCTAGAACAGAATAAGGTTTTACCCTCTGATACTTATTGATCGGAAATTCAAACATTCCTCTTCTATATCTATCGGAAAATCTAATTTACTGTTCTTTAAACCAAAGGTTAATGGATTAAAAAAAAAACAAACAAAATAATATGACTGATAAATTTTGAATAGTCATCGTGATAAAAGTGTTCTAAGAATTTATCAGTTTCTTGGCTCAGTAAAAGTCAATAAACATTCTCTTATCTCAATTTTGTGCAATGCAGCGCTGAACAAAACAAGCTGAAACGATGAGCAGACTTGTACAGACAATCTTGTACCTTGTAATGCTCCACAGACACATTTGACCCATGTTTGATAATCTCACTGTTCTGTTGTTTGACACATTGATCTTTGTCAGTCTGGATTCAAGAAAAAGACTCCTCGTTCTAATGATCATCACGTTCCACGTCATTCGCTGAACTGCAAAGGATTTCCTTCACACATGGATGCACAGAAACCAACAACATGCAAATGTTTTCACAATCTCATAAGCACCGAAGCTTCGTGGTGTCTAAGTATAGAAGCATATATTGAGTTGAACTCTGGAACATTATGCAGCTGAAACAGTTTTTTTTTTTTTTAATGCCTGACAGATAATCAAATGTTAAAATCCAACTTACGATCTGTGATAGAAATGTAAATTATCACTCCTGTGGAATAAGAGGCCGACGGAGAAGCAGCAGAAACTCAGTTGATGTCGGACACACCTGCAGAATAACAAGCAGTGTGGCCTCTGTGATAAACATGTTGATGTTGGTGTGTTAATCTTGATGCCTTTGTGTGTTACAGCTAACCGCTCTCATCTGCGGCTTCATTATCAAACTGAGGAACTGTCTCCGTGACAACGGATTCCTCCGACAGCTCTACACCATCGGCCTGCTGGCTCAGTTTGAGTCCCTGCTCAGCACCTACGGTACAGACACACACACAGCACGGGTTCTTTTAATCAAACACAGTCAATAATGTCATGTGCTCATTCGATCCTTGTCAACAAATCTACTGCGCTCAGAAAGTCAAGTCAAAGGCAGTCAGTTCGCACCTCATTTACCCTGGGCTGTTTCCTCCTGCCAATCGCAGGCAAAGATGCAAGCACAGAAATTTTCTAGTTTTTGATGGTGAGCTGTCGGGCTTGGTGTGGACAGCGGATTATGCTGCAGGAGGCAGATGAGTCATTTTAGAGGAGTTTCATCCATCACAGGATGTCACTGCTGCTGGAGGTGTGCTGGTTTGAAGACAACATATAATTCATAATTTTTGATTGGTTCATCCATCATTCTATTTATATCAACCAGCTCCAGATTGGCTGAATGTAATTAATTATGCGTAGTCCTGACAAATGTGACAGAGCAAATAACTGAATCGCTCGCTCATATTCATACCTGATTGCAAACAGGTATCACAGGTGTTGAATTTCATTTGGTCAACCCTGTAGAAGGGTGATGCATTATTCATCTTAACCAGTATGAATGTGTGTGTTTTAGGAGAGGAGCTGGCCATGTTGGAGGACATGAGCATTGGCATCATGGATCTGCGAAATGTCACCTTTAAGGTAAACTTTTCAATGTCCTATCGTTTTTGTTTGTTTGTTTTTTTCTTTTATCTTCATTGAGCTCTAATAGCAATCAAATTATGATTCTGTTTCCCATTCCAGCTTCTCAAATGTGAATATTTAATGCTTGCCTTTGCCATATTTTACATTTAACTTTGGCTTTTGAACTTTGATAAAACGTGGGTTGAAGACATGTAACATCGCTCATCTGTTTTTTGTGTTAGGTTTCAGTATCGTATTAGTTGCTGCCTAAATAGCAGTTAAGAGTGACGACATCATATCCATTTTAAATATCCGCAGCTTCTAGTATGTGACGCAGCAGAAGTTGTTTGGGAATGATTAAAACATACATGTGCATATACTTAAATTGACGTCAAGGTGACTCAGGCCACTGGTAGCTCAGCACCTGACATGTTGCCGATCATCACTGGGAACCGGGATGGCTTCAACGTCCGCATCCCGCTGCCAGGAACCATGTTTGATGTGTTACCACGAGAGATCCAGAGCGGCATGCTGCTGAGGGTTCAGCCGGTGCACTTCAACGTCGGCATCAATGAGCAGCAGACGCTGGCTGAGAAGTGAGTGAGGAGGGTAGGAAATGATGGAAGAGCTGAAGTGGCATCTGGGAGTCACACAGCCTCGGTCAATTCATGAACATATCAAGTCGAAGCAACTAATTCCAGCAGGCGTGCAGTAAAGAAAACCTTCTTTTTGTTCTTAAGGTTTGGTGACACATCCCTGCAGGAGAACATAAACTTGGAGAGTCTGTCCAGGCTAAATTCATACTATGAACAATTCAAAGAAGTCCTGCCTGAGGACTGTAAGTACCAGAGTTCAACAGTAATGACAACAGGGCTTTCTTCTTCCACCTTGTGTTGTGGAAAAATGTCTGCACTGATCTTTTCAATAATAGAAATGAACTACAACCTTTACTGAAGCTCTATGTGAGGATAGGTTTGATTATTTGTATTTAACTTCTGTGTTTATGTTTATGCTAGCACTCTCACTTGATTTAGAAACTATTTATTTGCACAAATGTGGTGTGCTTTACAACAGATCATCACAATTAATATACATGAGGTAAATATACTGTTTCTTTCTTCTTCTTCTTTTTTTATCTTTTACCTCAGGCCTCCCGAGGTCCCGTTCTCAGACATGCCTTCCCGAGCTGCTGAGGTTTCTGGGGCAGAACGTCCACGCCAGGAAAAACAAGAACGTTGACATCCTGTGGCAGGCTGCTGAGGTGAACCTACTGGCGAATACTCAACAGAATTTTAGCCAAAGCTGAAGCCGAGAAAAACATTTCTAAAAACATCTGAAAAGCTGTTAATTGATATAATTTTATACCAATACGGAACGCTGCCCGTCCATATTTACCCGCAACTCAACAAGTCTTTTTATGTTTAACCTCAGATTTGTCGCCGGCTGAATGGGGTTCGTTTCACCAGCTGCAAAAGCGCCAAAGACCGCACGGCCATGTCAGTGACCCTGGAACAGTGCCTGATTCTGCAGCACGAGCACGGCATGGCGCCACAGGTCTTCACGCAGGCCCTCGACTGTATGCGCAGGTAGGACACATTCACTGTGAATGAAAAACAAAGAGCTGAAAATCACACCTGGGCAAAAAAAAAAAAAGATAGCAACTTCAAGAGCTAGATTCCTTTCACCTTTTGCCTGTCAGGGTCCCAGTATGTCAGTAAACAATAACAAATCCTCGAAGAAAACAAAAAAATATGCTTGAGAACTTGCCTGAGAATCATCCCAATTCTAAATCTTCTTCACCATCAGAATAATCCTGTGATAGTTGAGTAAACTGCAAACAGGAACTGCTAACATACTGTATTAAAATAATTAGAAAATAAAGTCAGGGGAAAGCAGCACCAATATCCAAATCTGAAAGGGGCTTTGTGTGACGACATTAACCTGCTCATCCTTTACCTTTATATTTCAAAATGCAGTTTTTCCAACAAAAGCAGACAATTTTTTTCTTCATTATCTATTCTCAACACGCACCAGTCGAAATGCACGCCAAAATCCTTGAAAAAAGTAAAATATGAAGGTCAGAGGCACGAAAAAAAAAAAAAAAAATACAATGTGTTGCCTGTGTGTGATTTAAAAATATATTCAATTGCTTGCTTCCTCTTTGAAACAAACTAGACTGGAGTTGCTGGTATGCCTCAAAGGGGATGCTTGAATTCATTGAAATTCAGTTGGTCACTTACTCCCTCAGACCCATTGCTGAGTGTCACATGGGCCTTGAGAAGTCAGCCAACTGATATTCAAGTGAGAGCATCCTTCCTCTGATTGTGCTGGCTCGGTATTTGTTGGTCTGTGTGTCTTTTTGTCTTCACAACATTGTCTTGTCTGTCTGGATGTCAAAAGCTAGTCTGAGCCATTTCAGAGTCTGACTTCCTGGCTGAGTATTTTTTTTTTTCTTTTTTCTTTTATATAAATGAAGCACTTTATGAAGCATCATCACAAAATCACCGTCATCTTTTTGGTTTCCTTCAATTGTTGTTAACCGCCTATCTGTTCTAAGAGCAGACAGAAGGATTTATCTTATCCTTACCTGACAGTTCTCGGATTGAATTCAGTGGGGTTCGTTGCTTCACACAGGAAAACAACAAGAAAGATGCAAAGAGAAAGAAACTCGACAAATAACAGTTGAAAACCGGAGAACAAAGAATTCAGGCAGCGGTAGTCTGTTTGCTGCAGTATTCCCATACAGTCAAGTGTCGCATAAATTGAATTTGAAAGTCAAGAAAAGAAGCAACACATTTCTTTTACCTCTGTTGTTCCGAATGCTTTGAACATGAGCAAACAGAAAACGGTGACAGGAAACATAATGTCAGGAGAGTTAAAGTGTGCTGGGAATGTATACTCTCATTATTGATTTTTAAAATTGAGCTACGGTGTTGCAGCTTCCTGAAAATGTGATTTATTTATTTATTTATTTTTTCTGCTGCATTTATTGTCCCTTTTAAAAGTCCCTGCAAGTCTCAGTAGTACCATGAAGCAATCTAAGTTTCTATTCAAACGTATGTAACTTTGTGTGTCTTCAGCGTGGAGCTTAATGTCACTTCATGTTGAAAAGATTGTTGTCGAGTCCACGTGAAAGGTGTTACCCTCCTGTCTCTCTCAGTTTGTTTTCAACGAAAGTTGCACTCCCACAGATACTCGCATGAATACAATGTCTCTTCACCTTTGCCTCCCCCTCCTTCTCCTCCGCCTCACATCTCTCCCCTTTTTCCTCCCCTCTGCCCCATCAGCCGACGAGCATGAAAGCAGCTCTTTTGCTTATTTTCAAGAGCTGGCGTTGTTTCTGTTGGGAATGGTTTGAAGCTGTGACGCATGTTGGAAGAAAAGCTTGGAGATATTTCCTTCCTTCCTGCCAAACTTCCCCTTCATGACACGTGTTCCCTCTCATCTATAACTAAACAGATAAATGAAACAGACAATACACCCTTCAAACATAGAAAACTAACCTCTCCTGATTCTTTCTAAATGTCACTGTACCTCTTCAGTTTAAAGGGTGTTTTCCTCACTCCCTTCCTCCCCCCGCCTTCTGCCACCCCATGTCTTAGAGGATATAAACATGGAGAGCCATTGCTCTATTTTCTTATAGTCTTTCCTTTTCTGAGACAAACATCTTTCTTAATTTTCTCTTTTTTCTCTCTCTCTCCTTTTTCCTCTTCCTCCGTTTCCTGTGACATGGTTTCTGTTCATCCTTTACAATTGTTTTATCGTGGTTGGTTTGTCACTCATTTCCATTTATTGTGACCTGAACATGATTTTTTTCTTTATTTTGGACTCCGGCTTATTATTTTCCCGTCACAACGTGGAAACTGCTGTCTCTCGCCGTGGCTGTGACCTCTTAATGAATTTTTTGATTTTCACTGTTTGTCACTAAATATTTTACCATCTCACCTCTGTGCATGCCATCTGGTTGTTTTGGCTTTTATGCAACACATAATGCTCCTTTCCCTTAAGTCTTCCTCTTTTCCTTCCTCCTTCCTATTCCATTTTCTGAATTTCTTCCTAACTTCATCACCTTCCCCCTCACCTTCCTTCTCATTCACTTTGCTTCCTTGTCACTCTTTTCCTTTTCTCTTCTCAAACGTCCTTCCCTCTCCTTGCCTTTCCAAACATCACCCCCACCACCTCCAACCTTTTTTGCTGCTCCACACCTCCTCCTCCTCCTCCTCCTCCTCCTCCTGTTCTTCCTCCCTCCCCCATGACTCGGCAGTATTGGGACGAGGGAGGGGGTGATCCAGAAGAACCTGAGCGGCTTGCTGCCAGTGCGTGACTTCCGGCTGGACCCCAGCCTCCTTTACTCGCTGCCCCTGCTGGCCCTCAGCCCCAACCTGCTGGTGGTGTGGATCTTCCTCAGCGTGGCCTATTTCCTGGCCAAACTCCGCTGCAGTTGAACAGCCACGCTTCCTGTCAGGAGCGACTGACTGACTGAATGCAAAACTTAATGCACATCCACTGTTTATGAGACATGGTGGGAAAACTCCCCACTGACTCTTGAGGGTGTCTCTCAAACTGCGCCACTGTCCTGTGAGTGTGTGTAATCCACACACAACACTGTACGGTTTGTACACACTGTCCCACCCTGACCAAGGGCTTTACACAACTAATGCCCCATCGATTCAGAGCCCTCTTCTGTTGCTTTTTTGTTTATTTATTTTTTTTCCCCCCATCTTGGAAAAACTTAACATGAATTGGCAAGAGTGTCAACAGTTATTTCTCAAGTATGGACGTGATTTACTTTCTTCAGACTTTCCATTGATTTTAGGGTTAGGGTTGAGACGACATCCACACTCAGCTGGCTGAAAACTCATTTTTGGTGTGTGAGGGTGGGCTGATTTCATTTCAGTGCAAACAACAAAACTGTGCACTAACATTCATCCAGTCTGACTCTTACCTTGATAAACCTCCCTCACTCTCCCCAATACTCACTAATTACACTGTGTCTCAATACAAAATAATTATTTATATATATACACACACACATATCAGCTAATTTAGTCAAGAATTTGAGTACTACTTTGAGCTTCGTTATTTTGGCATTTGCATTTTATGCAACTTAATCTTTCTACTGCATTACATTCATCTGAAAGCTAAAGTTACTACTTGTGTTGCCAACAATGATTTTAACAGTTAACAAAATTTGTTTATGGATTACATTTTCGTCTTCTAACCAGCTGTGACATTAAAATGCTGCTTACTTGTTCAGGTTTCATTAATAATACAGTGATATTATAATGTAAGACCATGAAAGGGGCCCGTCTGCCCATTCTTCTTTAAATACTTGAAGGATATTTTGCTGATAATACTTTTGTACATATTCTTTAGTGTTTTACAGGACTTCAACTTGTAATATTCTTCCACTGTTGCCACTTACAGCAAAACTAATGAACTTGACTGCCACTCAGCCACCCTGAGTGAGCAGAAAGTCCGTCAGCCTTTGCCCACATCAGACTGCAGCTGTTAAAGTTGCAGAAAACACCGATTGTGAGTGTCAAAGATGTTTTCAAATTCAGCCGGCTTAGTGTGAAGAAAGTCAGAGTCAGTTCATGTGGTTGTTCTCCACTTGTTCTCCACTCAGCATTCATATGTCGAATATATCCCAAAAGGTTCAGACTCCGGATGAAATGAGGCTTTGAGGGAGTTTTTGCTGTTAGTTGAGCTTGTTCATATGAGAGAGCCCTCTAATGGAGAAATGTTGTCACTCTATGATCAGTGAGTGCTCTGCCTTATTCCTCATTGTGAAAACAAACACTCACAGATAAGAAGAGAAAATCAAAGTGGTGGTGTGTATATTTATGAAATTGCCCTGAGTTATTGTGAATATGTAGAATAGTGAGCAGATAATTTATTTTCCCGAAAAGGTTTATTGTTGATAGGTATCATGAAGGAGCGATCTAATTTATAATTTAAATCTTGCACAAACAGGTGGCTTGTTTCATTGATACGTTAAGCTTTGACCACTTATCATCGTCTTCCATGTTTTTGCACTTACCTTTCAAGCTAAATCGGTAACAGAAGCGTTTTAAATGGTGCCAAAATAAGCATCTTGTAACCTGGCCCATCAAGCTGTTGTTCAGGCTGCACAGTCTTCCTGCTTTTCATGACAGAAGGAGGTAGTTTCTCCTTCAGCCTGTGCACTTTAAAGCAGACCTGGGTCAGTCACTGCCTCGCAATCACTTTTGTCCACTTTCCCCCCCCCCCCTCAAATTTTCTTCCAATTATCTAGAATTAACAGAAAGTATTACTACTGGAAATTATATCACAAATGAATTTATCTGAGGATATTTATATTCCTGTGTGCCAAGAGAGATAAATGAAGTGAACTCATAAATGCCTCAACAAGCCTAAGGTGATTATACTAGTTTGAATTCAATAAGCTTCTGTAAGAGTTAAAATAATAATTTAATATAGCATATTTGGCATACTTCGCAGAAGCAAATTAACATGCCGGGAAAGCCAGGGATCAAACCCTTGTGACACCATGCAGTATGTGCATTTTCCTGTGCAGCCAGTTAAAGCAGAAACATGCAAATGCATCCCGACCCGTCTGTACAATTGAACACTGCGTCTGCCCTGCAGTAATATAAACGCTTGGTAATATATGGATGCATGTTTATGTTGTACTTTAAATTATCATGTCTGAATGACAAGACACAAGTCTTCATAGATATTTTTTTTTAGAGCTGCAACAGCCAGTTCAAGTTGAAGTTGAAGGATGTTTCCATCCAGGTGCCCTCAGGCTGCTGGTTCCTGGCTGAGGTTATTTATGGGTTCAGCTCACTTGTAAAGCCAGACGTGTTATGCTTTTTGTTTTTGTTTTTCTTGGAATCGAATGCTTTCTCGAACAATGGCCTGATTTTGATGGGTGTCTCTCATCAGATACAAAAAGCCAATAATTCTGCCCACAGTTGCTCTTTAGCTTTTATGCCAGTGTAGGAAATATTAGCTCTGTTTTGGCAGTCGACAAAGTTAAATCTTTGTTTTTGGGATGCAGTTAGTAATTGGCTTAATGTTAGAATGTATGACTGTAGGACATTCAGGGTTGTGTTTGATTATGCAGTGTAGTACTGTTGTTTCTACACCCTTTAGAGCATTTATCTCTACCTGTTTACATTTATCCAGACTTTGTTGTTGGGCCTACTACCACAAAGACAAACTGGTACTGATGGCAGGTTTTGTAGTTGATATTAGCTTTAAGTTGGAGATGTTTCGAGTGGAAAAACAGATTTCACTGAATGAATTCTGTGATTAGTTCACTACTGTTTGTAGTTAAGGTGTGAGACGGAGGAATGAGGAGCAGCTTTAAGTTTGTGCCAAATGCTTTCGTCAGGTTTTTATCATAAAAATTCTGGTCAGTACGATCTATGTTTGCAAAGTCTGAACTCTGTCTGAATCTAGTTTGCTTACAGTTCTGTTTTTTGCATCATAGCAAGCAAGGGAAAGAACTAAACTGCAGATGTACTGTAGTGTTGGTCATCCCATATAAAAGAAACGTCAGTCTAAACTGTTATTTGGGAAATCAGTTTATGACCCCTCCAGAATTCATTGGAAAAAATCTATGTTTTCTATTTATAGGAACTGTTTGACATTTTAGGAATAACTTTTTATTATGCTAATTATTATTACTCTCATTTGAGAGCTACCTCTGTGAGACAGACACCATATATTGAACTTAAGATGGTATCTTAATATAAATATATATATATATATATATATATATAGAGAGAGAGAGAGAGTAATGTATATTGTCATAGATATAAATGCAGAATAACTGATAACGATAGAGATGTAAGGAACTGACAGTTGTTTTGCGTAAAAGGCTGGAAAAGTACCTCAGAAGTCCCAGTAAAATAATAGTTAGATATTCAATACATTTCTGATTAATTCCCAATATTTATACGTGTAATTCCATGTGCTTCCTAAAATATTTATTTAAAAAGGAAAAAAACACACACATTTTCATTGGCCTTAAAGAGAAATATCTCAATTTTGCCAATTTTCTCCTTTTCTTTACTGTTATTCTTACAAGTCCAGGTATATTGGAGAATATATTTGTACTGCTGTACATAGAAAATATATTTAAATGCTTGTATTGCCTAAATGCTATTGTTTGCTATATGGACAACATATATAGTATATATGTTGTCTATATATACTTATTCCTAATAAGAGTATATATATATATATCTAAATTACATGATGTTGGTACTATGCTTGTGCCATAAAAATCACGCTCGTGTCACTTTATATCACAGCGAAATATGTCTGTGTGATTACTGTAATATGCAAATGTAGTTTTTGCTTCTCGCATCTATCAACTGTTCACTTGACTGTGCTAAAGTGTCGACATGCTAACAGTTTGCATGTACTTAAACCCCTGAGCCCTCCTGCGAAAGCATCCGATCATCCATAAAATCTTAATCTGACTGATCAGAAGTCCTAAATACTGCAAACTGTTACTATGTGCAGAGGGAATTTATCACTTCAGCAGTTGTAACATGGCGTTTGTTTTGTTTGAACCAAACGGATGGATTTCACGGTCAGGTGTCTTTTTTTTTCCCCTCTCTCTCTTCAAACAAAGATGAGTTGTGTCTTAGTTTCACAGCAGCAGTTTATAAAGTCGGACGTTTTATTCTTGCTGTGTCCCACGCTACACGTTGCACTAAATGTACCTTGAACCAGAGAAAGCCTCCAGTCTGTGTCCTGTAATAAATGATTTCTCCACCTGCAGAGTTTTCATTAATGAATGAATGAATTCACCTGGTTAAGATTCTCACAGGTCACGGCTCCAACATGTTTTATCCTTCTGTCTGCATGTATCTGTGTCGATGCCTTATTGTGTCTTAATGATGACCTCCACTGATGAGTTGTAAAAACAACAACAGCAGCAGCAGCAGCAGCAGTAAGTCATGCTTTGGATTATTTATGGGGCCATCAACCATCATCTCTGCTTTTTTTTTTTTTTTTTTTTCCCCCCCTCCTCTCATTCTGTCTGTGAACGCGTCCCTCCTCCCTCCCTGTCTCCTCCTCTTCCTCCTTCCTCCCTCTCCTGTTTCCTCAGTGAGGGCTGCAGACGGGAGAACACAGTGAAGAACGTTGGATGCCGAAAGTATGCCTTTAACTCTCTGCAGCTCAAAGCCTTCCCCAAGCACTACCGGCCCCCCGACGGCACCTACGGTAAAGTGGAAACCTGATTGGTCTGCGGAGAGCGCCGTGTTGGGGTGTTGGGACTACTGAGTTTTGGGGAAGGCCAAGATCAGCCTCAGTACAATCCAAGATTTGTTTGGAAGAACACTCAGTGATTCAGATTTCTACCACCTGGGCAAAATTATTTATTTCAGCTTTTGCAGTAATTGAACGTGTCATGTTATGCATAACAGTGAAAACAAGTGTTTTTCCTTGTAGCACAAATATCAAAACTCTTGGGTTTTTATTTTTTTTAATTCATTTTTATTGAAAAATGTCTATGACCAGCACTGCCTCACTCCCCGGTCAAGCACTGATAGCTAATATTTGTGTTTTGCAGTGGAAATCGAAAGAAGTCGTCATTTTTAGAATTAGGTGAAAACCTTTTCCTCCACTGTCAAGAAGTTAGTCATTGCATCACAACGTGTGTATCTATGCAGAAGCTTTACATTTAAATATTTAGGATAGAATATTACTCTAAATCATAGCATTCATATATCTGCCTGTGATTTTGTTGCTGTCAACAAATCACATGGGAAGACCAAAAGAAAGAAATTTGGCATCTGTCAGTCCTCTGATTACATTTTCCTCCACTGGGGACGCCAAAAATTCAAAACATAAAGGTTCATTATTATCAAGAATTGTTCAGGAGAAGAAGAGGAAATAGTGCCTTCGGTGGTTTTCAGCAGCAGATGGATTCACATTTGGTGCTGTAGCGGTGGAAAGTCCAAATAATCGTGTAGCTCTGGACATTTTCCACCCAGCTGTAAAGTCTGAGCAGAAAGCCCTTCCTAAAGAGCTGCACTCTCAATCTGACCATTGACCTGCTTCCTGTGAGCAGAAAGGGAAATCACTTTGTCACTGGTGATCAAAACGGCAGAGGTCACTAAAGGCCAAGAAAACGGAAGTAAGATTTACAATGACGTCTAAATATTCCAAGAATACGAAGGATGAGCTGTCGATGGTGGGAACATAAAGTCGATTGATGGCCTTTGGATGACTGCTGCTGCGACTGACTCAAATTAGGGTGCATCTCTTTATTCCACGTTTTGTTTCTATGCAATGTGATCTCATTCCTCTTTTTTAAGCACATGGCATCTGTGACTCTTTTCTTCCACTGAGATATGATCAATCTGCAGCCCTCCGTCTGTACCACAGGGGGGAGTCACTGCTCCTCACTCACACTGTGAAGCCTTCATTGCAGCAGATTTCAGCCACCGCGCGTGTATGTGACATATTTTTGTGCAAAAAAAAAAAATCCATCTTTCCTGCGACACGATTCGTACAGTCAGATTCACTGCTGATGGGAATCCTCCTGCAGTCCACACACAAATCCATTTCTCCCCGTTTCTCCACATTTTTCTGAGTGAAGAAGTGATTGCATTCAGGCAGCAGACTCTTGAGTTCCTTCAGTTTTCAGATTGTAGAACTTCCTGACTGAATCTGGAGAACATCTGTGAAGGTTTTGGTGCTGTAATATAACATGTTCCTGTCTGATATAGAAATAAATATAAAATGGATTTGTGTGGTTTTTCTTTTTCTTTTTTTCTTTCTCCCTTAGATCTTGATTTAATAATAATTCTGATTAAATGGACAAAGGATAACTGAGTTTCATCAGTAGCTGACCTCCAAGTGCTGCAGATGACACTCAACAGCTTGTAAAACGCCTTCACTGAAGCAGATTTAGGATGATGCCATTAAAGCTCCTCTGGGTATTTTAAATCAGTCCAATTATAAGATCAGGGTTGACAGTAGCACTTTTCCATTGTAAGTTTGTTTCTTCATGCCCCATCTCAATGTAAACTATATAATCTGCAAGAAATTTTTTTGGACACTTATTTAAAAAAAAAAAAGTTTAATTATTTTTGGTTATTTGAAGCATTTATGCAGCTCAGATCAAAATGTTTCAGCATGCACGTGGCATTGAATTATTGAACTTTAAAAATCAAGCTGAAAACATCCTCTTCCTCCCTCTGAGACTAATTATCCGTGAGTTTGGTATGTGTATTCATTCTGCTGAAATTAAGTGAGAGTCTAAATCATCCCAGAGAGCCACGGTGGCAGGAAGAGTCCGACTGTTCCCAGCAGACACACGATGATGAACATCCACAGGAAGATCCGGTCCACAACCATGGCGACGTACTTCCAGTCCTCCTGCACCTGCAGAGACAAGAAAAGACGAGAAGAAGAGGAGACATTTTTTTTTATTAATATTATTATTTTATTCTTATTTTATTTTATCCAACTGTACTTACCAAAAAGTCTGCATCCTCTGCTCTCAGGTGCTCTGCGATGTAGGTGACCCCCTCCAGGGCTGAGACCACCGGACACTGGACCAGAGCGGACGGAGGGGAGGACACCCTCTGCATCCCGAACCTCTCCGCGCTCCCCCTGTGCGGGTAACCGCGAAGGCGCTGACGACGCACACCATCCCCTGTATCCGAGGGGCAGCCGGTGTCGCCATGACAACCGTGGAGGTCAACGTCTGACTCCTCCGTCGTCCAGGTGGACGCGAAGTGGGAGGAGCCGGGAGCCCAGACGGGGAGGAGCCTGTCATACAGGTGAGTCCGCCTGAGAGCAGAGCGAGTTTGTGTGTTTGTTTGTTTGTTTGTTTGTTTGGACACCGGGCTGTGCTTACTTCTGTCGACCTCACCTGACGGGCCTCGGGCCGTGAGGCGGCCGCCTCATGCACAGCCAGCGCGGCACCGCCGACAGAAAGAGCCGCCTCACCCACCGCGGCATGGCGTGCGTGGCCGACGAGCGGTGGTGCACGTTGAGCACGAACACGGTGACGGCGATGGAGAGCGTGACGAAGATCATGGTGAAGAGCAGGTACTCCCCGATGAGCGGGATGACCAGCGACGTGGACGGGATGATCTCCGTGATGAGCAGCAGGAAGACGGTGAGCGACAGCAGCACCGAGATGCACAGCGTGATCTTCTCCCCGCAGCCGGACGGCAGGTAGAAGACCAGCACGGTGAGGCAGGAGATCAGCAGGCAGGGGATGATCAGGTTGACGGTGTAGAACAACGGAAGCCGGCGGATGACGAAGTAGTAGGTGATGTCCGGGTAGATCTCGCGGCAGCAGTCGTATTTCTTGGTGTTGTAGGTGCCCACGGCGTTGACGATCGCCCACTCGCCGCTTTCCCAGTAATCCTACACAGACAGAGATTTCCCGTTGAAGGCCATCGCTGGGAAAGTTTGCGGACATTCATGGTCCCCAGAGGATGAATCTGAGGACACGCTGTCTTGAAATGTCAGTGGTTCGACTGTCCATAATTTATTTTTTTTTTTCCAGCGTACTTCAGGGAAGATCAGTCCTTAGACTTCATCCTCTACAGGAATCATGAATGTCTGCCTCCTGACCTCAGGTAGCTTCTGGGTGGTTTCGCCCTCGGCCACACTGAAAGCTTCATCATCATTCACTCACCGACATTTGTGTTGTAACACGTTCATTAAAAAAGTGGGCCGTCAGCATCCTGCTGCAGGACAAAGAGCTGGAACAGAGGATGTGTTAAGGCGCAGATAAGAGGGGGGGGGGTGAGGATTGGGATTGGGATTGGGATTACAAATTAAAATGAAACGTGACACGGTCCAACCCCACCTTCAGGTCCACTGTGTCCTCAAAGGGCTCCAGGTCGATCTTGGCCCGGTCGTACGTCCAGGAGCCGAACTTCATCTTGCAGCTCTGCTGGTCGAAGGGGAAGAAGGCGACGTTGATGGAGCAGGATGACTTGTAGATGGCGGGGGGCACCCAGCGGACACGGCCGGTGTGAAAGAGCTGGGCCTTGGTCATGTGGGTGACGGCGAACTCCCCGTCCGCGCTGGAAGGAGAAGAAAACGAGGAGAGGAGTTGGAACTCAGAGAGGAGGACTTGTCTCCGTGTTTCCTCGTCTCATTAAGGCTTCCCACTCCGCGTTGAATAATTGATCACTGAATATTGACACTGCATTCATGATGCAAGCTCATTTAAAGAAACGCCGGAAGGTGAGGGGTTTGGGAGTTTTGTCTCCTTCCAGACAAAACCGCAGCGTCAATGCTTCTTTGGGCCCAGGAGGGATAGAAGCTAGACTTTGAGACGAGACTCAAACTAGGGTGATGCAAGATTGCTGTGCAGCCGAAATAGAATCGGGGCCAACGGGATCATTTGCATGTGCCACCAATTGGTGTGCAGAAACGCGGTGATATTATCAAGCTGCTCGGTTCGGCCCGCTTGACCTCCCCTCCTCACGCGCTCTCACAGCCGATGAAGGTGCTGTTATGGATCAAGCAGGTAATTGATCACTACAGATAATCACCAACTCCACCTGCAGATATTCAAATCATCTCTCATTAGGCTGCAGAGGGGTTGTCTCTGCGTGTTCCTCCACGATACACGACACTGTGTCTAGTTCTCTTGTTTGGATTATTATTATTATTTTTTTTTTTTTTTTTTTTTTTTTCTGTACTTGTTGTACAACACGATGTCGGGCACCCAGATGAGCTCAGAGGGGACTCTGATGGACGTCACGTTGTCAAAGTCGGAGGGATTCCACTGCAGCTTGTAGTCTGTCCATTCCTGCCAAAACACAAATTGTTGAGACAAACTTAACAGCACAATTCTGCTTTAATATTTGGATTGTTTTTCAGCTAAGGAAGGCCAAATTGCTGCCAATTTATTTATTATTTTATTTTATATTTTTTATTTTTTTTTTTTTTTGGGGGGGGGGCACTAAGCTTCTTTAGAGGCAGATAAACAGAGTGAAACTCAGAAATCTCATGCAGTGACCGGTCCACTTATTCCCTACCTGCTTCAGCCACACGTTGGTCGTCATCATCTGATTTTTCTCATCCTAAAGAGCCAAAAATTTCACAAAAACAGTGGATGAGTTCTTTGGGGTCACCTGGTGCGAACTCTGTTTGTACGTGTGTTGTTGTTGTTGTTGTTGTTGTTGTTGTTGTTTGTTTGTTTTGTTTAGTTTTTTTCCTACCACATCTATGAGCTGTGCGATCGAGAGGCCGAACTTGACGATAACCACATCGGTGATGTTTCGTGCCGGACGCGTCCACTTCCTGTAGCCTCCAAACAACGTCCGAAAGAGCTCGTCCTCCGTGTGGACATTCGTCCACTCCGTGGCCAGCACTAGCCCAGAGAGACGGGGACAAAGGAGGAAGGACATCCCAAGAGACAGGTGATTCTGTGCTTTCGCAGGTCAGCTCAGCTTAGCACAAAGTCTGGAAACAGGAGCAAACTGCCACACACCGCCTCTTTAAACTCACCTATGAGCACCCTTGTGAGTTACTTGTGTGTAAATGGATATTTGTTACCTCTGAAAAAAAGTCTGGCGTAAAATTGTGCGACTTCACTTTGTTCTTATTTCCTTTTTATTTTTTGGTATGCTTGCATCCAATGGTTCAGATTTCTTCTATGCTCGCCAGTGCTCAGTGATGCTCGTGTGTTTTCTCCATCCGTGAGTTTCGAGAGCGATTCCCCACTTTTCTCTTTTGTTTTCTGCCCCAGCCAAACTCGTCACGGTGGAGTGGGATCAACTCTCCTGCAGGAAATAAATGCCTGAAAGCGTTTTCCAGACTCAAGACTGGAGGATGTGATCTACTTCACTTTTCGTTTACTTTTATGTTCCACAGTTGGGGATAATTACAGTAAGAATGGACATGAAGCAGCAGTCACCCCTCAATAAAGATGCCATTTCATGCTCGTTATCAACCTCTGCTGTTCGACCTTAAGTGCTGGATGTGATTTAATCTCGTGCAGGTCGAACGAGCACGATCAGACTGCTCTTCTTCTGTTCTCCGCTTCTCTCTCTCTCTCTCTCTGCCTCTGAACTCACAGCTTTGAACTCAACCTGGCATCACCAGCGGGCAAATTTAGGATTATCCGGTGCAAGAAACGGTGCGCCAGCTGCACGAACTGTGTAAATGTGTGTGCGATGCCAGATTTTGTGATTATATTGTCTATTTATAACCAACAAAATGCTGTTTCAGGTGAGGCTCTGCCAGTGGAGGAGAAACAGATAACGTTTAGGATTACAGGTATTCAGATTTCATGATAACTGCTATTGCTTTTTGGTTAAATCCTAAAGATGATGAGTGAGTCTTTTCCTTTCTGTACCAGTTCTGCGGTTTTTTTTTTTTTTGGTTTTTTTTTTTTTTAAGATGTATTTTAATCTGCAGTCTTATTTAAGGAATTTCTCTTCATTTAAGTGCCCTTGTAATCAAATTGAAGCATTTAAAGACAAGCTCAGTTAAATATGTGCATATACTCTTTACATACCCAGAGAAAGAAAAACTACAAGAGTCACTGAAGAACATTGAGTATTTGAAAGTGGCTCTAAAGCTGACTGTTTGACTGGTGCTCAGCTTGTAAAGTAAACCTTTTAACACCAAATGATTAGCATTGGAGACGTTTTAACGTTTCAAAAGGGAGACTTAGTGGCATCATATATAGCTGATTCCATTTGTGTCATAAAATGAAACAACCCTGCTGCACTTATCTAAGGACACACTTCCTCTAAGTCAGTCACTGTGTCGAAAATCACATAGAATTAGATTTAAAGCTGTAGAATGCAGTTTAAATCTGCTATGGAACGTGAATATAAGCAAGCAGGAATATCGTAGTCATATACAAAGACATTTGGAAATATAGTGAAAATTTCTCTTCATCACCTTTTTCTTCAATGAAAATGCACACAAAGAAAAGTTATTCGGGATATGAATCTTAAAACAGACAAAAACAGATTCAACTGTACATAAAATCATTAGTGAGTCGCTGTATCAGACCTCAGCAGGATTTGCACCACCTCACTCACCGGAGCTGATGAGGATCCAGCAGCAGCAGCAGCAGCAGATCAGCGGTGTGAAATCCCTCCTCTCCATTTGAGACGACTGGAACGACAGAGTCCTCGGCTCAGGCTGTGTGACAAGTTTTCAGCTGTAGTTCCCCCACCGATCATCTCCGCCGTCTGCTTGCCTCTGATCCCCAACCCCTGACTACACCACCTCCTGCCATCAGTGTCACATCACACGTGCCTCTGCTGATGCTTCAATTATTACATTAATAGAAATAATAATAATAATATGCACCTCTACTTTTTCAATCAAGAGACTCAAATGTTCTTTTAATTTAGTTATGTTATACCCATCTATATTCGACTGTACTACTTTAATCCACTTCTTTTCGTGATTATTATGATTTTTACATTCTTTTATTCAAACCCATGATCTTGGCAGCATCATTCCATAAAATTGGAATATTGAAAATGGATTCAAATTTATTGTAGATAAAATTTCCTAAAATTCAGCCATGCATTGATCGCATTAGTTTGTCATGTATTATCCACCAGTTCTTGAATTAGGGGAACTTTTTTGGATTGTTTTTCTATTTTTATTTATTTTAATTTTTTTGTTCTGGTGAGACCACAATAAGATATTCTAACTGGCTGCAGAGAAGACACTAAACACACACACACACACCCACGCACGCACACACACGCACACACACTCACACACTCACACACACACACACACACACACACTCTCTCTCTCCACCAAGGTCAATGGTCTCTTAGCTTCACTCAGGCGTTGTGCAATATAGGCCTACACTCCTCTGACCACAGCTCACATTCTCCATTTTCTAGTAGCGTCTGCAGTGTGAATACATCATTGAAGTCAGAGTCAAACTGCTTGAATCAGCAGAGTAAAGTGCTCAGCGAGGGGAAATGACACCAGTCAAGGAGAAAAGTGAACTGGAAGAAGTTGGATATAAAGTTTGAGGTATGACTCAATATCATCCTTTTCAAGGACTTAGTCAGAATTTGCTATGATGGCCTCTTAAAATATTGGCTTCAAAGTGGCATATAAAAGATCATCACTGAAAGTGCTGCATGGTGATTATTTTTGGTTTCTATTTTAAAATCTCCTAAAGTGCAAGATGATGTGAAATGTATATTGAAAAAAAAGAAAACTGATTAATACGCACAATGGGATTGCAGTTGTTTTTAAATGACAAATAATGGCTAATTTGGCAATCAGATGTATTTTGTTGATTTTGAATAAATAAATTAAACATTTTTAATTGTGTATAAGACTAATTCTAATAATCCAAGCGATTCATTCTTCTCACAAAAGTTGCATAACTACGCCTTCTCCCATTTACGGCTTCGCGCGCTGTCCGTTCTGAGCCTCCTCGGCCCCCGTCCGCTCTGCCCCCTCTTGTGGCGGCGGAGTCAGGCCTCTCGTGCCGGAGACGATCTTCGTGGTCGGCGGCGCCGCTCAGTGTCAACACCGGGAGATGAGCCACAACAAGCAGAGGCGTTTCGCTGCCGAGGCGGTCGGCCGACGTGTCGTGTGTCGGTCGCCGGTGTGAGAGAGGAGCCCGAGCAGAGGCGACGACGAACCGGTCGGTGAGGAAGAGGAGGCTTTTTTTTTTTTTTTTTTTTTTTAAAATCGGCGGGATAGCAGAGAAGGGGCACCTGTGGGTTGAGCTAGCGCAGTTAGCCGCGCTAATTAGCCGCTTTTGGCTAGCAGGATTAACGGTCCAAGCTGGCACCTGACAGCAGCTCTCTGTGGAAAAGGAGGGATATTCAGGCTGGCAGCTAGGCTGGGGGGGGGGGGGGGGGGGGGGTGGAAAGAGCTGAAACACACATGGGAAATGAAACGATGGCTGTGTTCAGTCTGTCAGTAGTTTCAGAGTTGCCGCTTTTGGTTTTGGTTTTCCCCGAAAACTCAGGCGAACACGGTTTATTTGCTCCGGCGAAACGAGCTGATTTGTGTTGTGTTGTTTGTGTCGATCTGCGCTCAGGAGGGACAAACAGCAGCATCAGCCAACAGTGTGACTTGCAGATGGAGTAATAACATCCCACCCATGGAAACCCAGAGGAAGAGGTAGGTACATCCAGAGGGTTCATCTTCTGCCCAGCTGCTGCCTGATTGTGATCTTCATGTGACATGGCCCCAGGGTGGACTCCTGATCTCACAAAATGTCTGGTTTTCAGACGAAAAGAGGAGACTCTGGGAGGACCTGCAGACATTTAGACAGCCTCCCTGTCTCTGAAATCTCTCCCTCTGATCTCGTCCTCTTCGAATAATGTGTTTGTTTGCTTTCACTTCCGTCCTGATCAGTGTTCAGGCAGATTATTAGTTCTGTCCTTCATCAACTGAGAATACATCTGCAGCTTTTTTAGCAATCAATTCATTGTTTGTTTGTTTTTATGCAAAACGGTAAAAGGTTTCTCATAGCTAAATTGATCATAATCAACATTTGGGCTGTTAACATCTGCAGTTTGACGATACTATAAAAATCTCTGTCAAATGAAAATACTGATAATAGGTAGCAGTCTCAACTTTACAAAAATAATGTGGCATGTGGGCCAGTCAACCAGTCACGCTGCATGAATGAAGAAGTTTAATTTCCCATGAAACACTCTTGATATTTGCAATATCCCCTGTAATTTGTTTGGGCAGCCTTTGCATGTATAGTATGTTTCTGTTGTTACAGAAGATAATTTTGAGCAAATACTTTGGGCGGATCTTCAAGCCCATTGTTTGACTTTTCCCGTCTTGCCAAAGAAAACTTGCTCCGAATTGATCCCAGTGACAAGTATCGTTAGTCTTACACAATTAAATCCTGACATGTTTAATTCCACACTACCGTAGAGCTTTGATGTTATTTGAATCACGTTGGCACTTCTGCACTCATGTTTCTGAATTCTAAATCTTCCAGCTCTGGGGATGATGACAGTGGAGAGCGAGGCCTGCTCCACACCTGGAAGGGCTATTCCTGCAGCATCAACCCGGAGAAGCTGCTCCTACCCCGGCCAGTCCTGCAGGTCGCCCTGGGTGCGCGACATGGGGTTCTGCTGGTGGAAGGTAATAGTTGCTGAGCAGAAATGAGAACATGGTTAACTTGACTCAAAGTGGGGATCTATGGATCTTTTGACATACTTTTGCATGATAGATAGTTGATAAATGAAATGGAGCTTGCAAATGCTCTTTTACACAACTGAAATCTGAAAAAATTTGAGATCAGAAAACTGCCTCACTCTCCTTGGTTTCTCTGCTCTGCCTTTTCTCTGCCCTCATTCAGGAGGGCAGGTGTACAGTTTTGGGGAGCTGCCATGGAAGCAGAGTCAAGTCCCTGAGCAGGCCAAACCCACCCTGGAGAGCGCGCTCAGTGGGCAGCGTGTGGTCGCTGTCGCAGCTGGAGGTTTCCACAGTGGGGCGGTGACAGAGGGTGGATGCATCCACATGTGGGGGGACAATGGTGCAGGACAGTGTGGCCTGTCAGGTCTCAGCACCGTCCCCAACCCAACTCCAGTGGCCATGGTGGACACTGACACCAGTCCCCCACAGACGGTGGCAGTGCTGGAGCTGGCCTGTGGGGAGCAGCACACCCTGGCCCTGTCTGTCCAGCGGGAGGTGTGGGCATGGGGTAGTGGCTGTCAGCTGGGACTCAATGTCACGGTCTTTCCAGTTTGGAAACCACAAAAGGTTGAACACTTGGCAGGAAGACATGTACTACAGGTGGCATGTGGGGCGTCACACAGCCTGGCTCTGGTTCGTTGCCTGGGCCCCCACGACATCCACCGGCCCCCCGTGGACAAATGCAGACAGTGTAACCAGCTGCTCTACACCATGACAGACAAAGAGGACCATGTCATCATCTCTGACAGTCACTACTGCCCCCTTGGTGTAGAGCTGACTGAAGATGAGGGGAGGTTAGAGGCGCCCACTCCTGCCCATGGACTCAAAACATCCCCATCTGAGCCTGTTCTCCCCTCACACACTTCCACATCAAAATCTGATTCCCCAGCACCTCCTAAGAGTGCTGAGCCGTCCTCTGAGACCGCCCCCATCCAGGACTTGGAAATAGCCGAACCAGCCTTGGCAAACGGAACTACGCCGTGCTCAGACTCTGACCCCACAGCTCAGTCCGACGGTGGCAGTGGTGCAGTGTCGGTGGTCAAGAGTTCACTATATCCAGACGAGCAGGCGGTCAAAGACTACCTGAAGAAACTGTCTGACAACACACAGACAGAGACAAAGACACTTGGAGGACTGCACACTCTACTGGTGAGACTTTTCAGGCAAAGTAGAGCAGAAAAACACCACATTTCTATTGTGTCTATTTTTAGTCGACTCTAATCACAAACACTTTGTCCGTCTAAATTTAGCACCGAACAGCCATTTTCACAGTCCATTACATTTTCAATTATCAAAACACTTACCGAATTAGCTCAGAATTGTACGATTTGAAACCAATTTTAACTGTTGGACTTTTATGAAATTGTGATGTGCATCTTTTCCCAACTGATCATTCGTTTGATTGTGAACATTTTCATCTGATTTATCGATAATGATAGTCACTGTGAACTGCAGCCCTGCAGCATCATCAAATACTTCTTCTGTTCCTTTCACAGCCTTCAGCCGGAGGACTCGCCTCTGCTTCCAGCTCCACACTCAACAACTTGGTGGCCTCCTGCGCCTCTGCAGTGGGCGAGCGGGTCGCCTCCACCTATGAGGCTTTGTCACTCAAAAAGATGATGAACTTCTACCTTCCCTCAGGAGCAACAAAGTCGCCAGCAGGACTGACTGGTACCGTCCCCGGACTTGGCGATAACACCACCGATCGCGTCCGCCAGGAGGACTCCATGCAGGGCAAGAAGAGCTCCAGCACAGGGGACATCCGCGAGGAGGAGGCCGAGGGTCTGCGGCGGCGCCTCTCGCTCCCAGGACTCCTCTTACAGGGTAGATACGCTGTTCACCTCTTATCCTCCTCCTATTCCCTGCTGCGTAAGTACACCTTGCGCATGTTCGGGTTGCCATCCGTGTGTTTGTGTGCACACATTGGTTCAAGCTTCATCATCCTGCTTTAGTACTGCATGGCCACTGTGGCTTGGCCTGTGCACAGTGGAATGTATGTCACGTTGAGCCTGTTTGAGGAAGCCATGTGCAACAAGGAAAAATATGCTAAAAAGCACAACGTTCTTTTGTTTTGGTTCTCCCTTCACTCCCAGTTCTCCTAGAAAAGTGACAGCTTCATGAAACTCCATGTTGTGACGCAGGATTCAAGCTTTGTGGTGTACCTCGTGCTTTTGAGTGCAGAGGTCCAGTTTGAGTTAGGTTAGCCCGTCTGAATGGTTGCCTTTGTGTGATTATAAATAGAGAGGAATGCAATTAGTTAATCTGCCTCCACTGGTCAGAGGTGACAGAAACACAGCTGCAACTTTACTCTCCGACTGTCTTTGAAGTGATCACCAGTGCCGCCTGGAACATCATAGGCCACAGAGGGATTTGGCAGATTTAACAGAGCAGAATGAAAGTGGGTGTGAATAAAGAGAGACGAGAGAGAAGAGAGCTTGGTGCACTGTGGGATAGGCTTTAGCTTCCATGTGACCCCTGAGTAGAAACGAGCAGGTAGAGATGAATGGAGTTTCATCCATCTAACGTCATTTCTGTCATTCCTCACAGATCATTTGCTCTGGATTTCATCATCTGCTTCTAAACCTACCTTTTTGTGGGTTTTATGAATGTCAGGTTTCAAGGCTGAATGATCAGGTTTCATGAGGAATTTTGTGAAAACTCTCTCACAAGTCTAAAAAATAAACCAAATGTGTTCACTGGGTTGGACACAGGAATGGATCAAATCTAACTCGGAAAGAATATAATGATATTTGTACTTTATAGACCTAAATATGTTGGTGAATTACAGCAACCATGGCTGTGAGGTGTCTTGACATCTTTGCTGTTATGAATAAAAAATTGATATCATGTCCCACACTGTCCTTTGGGGAACCAGATGGCTTCCTGCTGGAGGCCGTGAAGATGTACAACTGCACTTTCACTTCTGTTTACTAAACTTAAACTAAATTAGTTGTTGTGTCTTTCAGTTCTTTTATCCCACAAATGTAAAAGAACTAAATTGCTTTTGTTTCTGCAAAAATCTCTCCTCCCCAAAGTAAAATGGTTACTCAGCCAATACCATCTTGATTGTCAGTCGTTGATCCTGGTTCCTTTTAAGAGGTAGCTCTGTCGAGTTTGTCCCCCTGGAATTTTTAATCATCTTTAACAGTATGGGGTAAAGACTATCACAAAGAATTTCCTGTTTTTCATTGGAAAAGCACAACATGAAGACAAAAGGCTTTTTTATACATTGGAGGTAAATGACAGCTGATGAGCATTTTTAGTTCCTCTTTTCACTTTTTCACAGTTTACCTGAAACTGGCTCAACCACATGCACTTGGCTGCTGTTTCCCATATTATTAATCATCATCATTCAAGTTCTTTTGCATGTTTTTCCTGCCCCGCTCTGTCACTGTAACAAAAACATTTTTCATAAACTTGTATTGCCAGTTAACCAGCACTGATCTGCAGTGACGGTAGGATCTTAGTTGCACTCATGTGACTTTTTAAATAAGAATAAAGCCAAAGTTTTATCTTATGATGTACAAGGTCTTGTTGATTCATGGATTTCTTTCCTCTTTTTATCTTCTTTGCCTCCCTCATCAGTGTTTGTTCTGTGGGCTGCCTGCAGGCTTCTCCTCATTGTTTGTTTCTGTAGGACGGCATGCAGTTGACATGACCTGGCTGACGCCATCTGTTTTGAATGTCACTGCGGTCTCTGTGCAGGCGTGCATATGTTTTGAAATCAGCCATTGCTGAACTTTGTGCCCTTAGTTAATTGATTTTTCAGGCACACACTGGCCTTGAAAACAAGTCCACATTTCATTGATTTACTGAGGAATAACTAATTCTGGCTCACCTCACCTTCAGCTGGACTGTTCTGTGCGAGCTAATATAGTTTTATTTGGTGAGACAAGAGCAGATAACATTAAGTGGGTCAGATTTGTTATTCCTTAATGAAGTACCTCAGTTGTAAGTGCGTTTGCACTGAAGAGAGGAGGGAAAAAAAGGAAAAGGCAGAAAGTACTTTATTTTTCTTGTGTTCAGTGTCCCCACGGTTGCTGAGGAAAGCCGGCCGTCCCAGGATGTGTGCTGTGGCCCTCACCCCGCTGGGTGGGGCTGTCCCTGAAGCCCAGGAGGTGTTGCCCACGCTTCAGACAGAGGTGTGGAGCTGGGGCCACGGCGAGCACGGACAGCTGGGACACGGAGACAACCTGCCCAGGTAGGATACGGTCTGTCAGGTATGCATTACAACAGGACAGGCCACTGCAGAACATCATGTAATATTCCAGATATATTCAAAATGTATATAATATGTGTGATCTTTTTGTGCAAGGCCAGTCTATTAAATATTATGATGATATTCACATACATTGATTCTGTTTGCAGGCTACAGCCACTGTGCATCAAGAGTCTAAACAACAAGGAGGTGGTGCGAGTGGCAGCCGGTGCTCATCATTCCCTCGCTGTGACTGCTCAGTCTCAGGTCAGTCAGCCACAGATCAGTTCCTGTACCTGCTGCAAATTGCTGTGCCTGCCTAGATCAGTGTTTGTTCTTGTGTTCAAGGTGTTTTCGTGGGGGAGCAACAGCTCCGGTCAGCTGGGACACATGGACTCACCCAGCACAGTCCCCCGCCTTGCAAAGGTGAGGAAACCGCCTCCCTTGCAGCCATACTCCCATATCCATAAATCCTGCAGGTGTGTGTTATTCACAGCTGAACTCTTTGCCTCCCTGTGCAGATGTCAGACGGCATCAGGGTGTGGGATGTGAATGCCGGAGAGAGACACACCCTCCTGCTCGCAGACGGAGACTGCATCCAGCCCATCATCTATTACAGCGGGCAGCAGGTGAAAGAGGGCGAGGAGGAGAGTCAGGCCAAAGAACTGGGACAGCAGGGAGAGCAACAGGAAGAAGAGGAGCGGGCCGGGGGCTACACCCCACAACCTGTACTACTGCCCTTCTGCATGAACGTAAGGACACCCAGATGCTTCCTCATTCAGGCTGCTCTGAGCGAGTGTGGATTTTTTTTAAAATGTTGTTTTGTTTTCCAGTTGGGTTATGTCAGCAGTGTGTTTGCTGGTGGCAGTCGATGCATGGCCCTCTCAGACAGGAACGTGATGGGCTTCATCGCCAGCCTCCATGAGCTGGCCGCAGCTGAGAGGAAGTCCTATTGCAAGCTGTGCAACATCAAGACACAGATAATTCGCCCTCTGCTTGAGCTGGGTATGTGTCACACAACGGTGTGAAAGGCTCTGGGTCTGGTCATCTCAGTTTTACTATTTGTGTCATTTTTCAAGCACAGCTGAATTAGTTTGGCTTGTTTTCTTTTGCTCCGCAGAGTCTCTGAGCTCAGCCCTCGGCCAGGTAAACCTCGGGCTCCTGCAGACGCTGGCAGGCCGTTTCAGCCTCCTGTGCCACCTGACCGGGCAGCACGCCACCAGCCTAACCACCAACCTGCGCCGTGGGCGTGATGTCAAAAGTCTGCTCATCCTTGACCACACCAGCATTTTCCTCGACTCTTATAATGAGTAATAATAAACAGACGAACAGACACAGTTCTGATTACTGCTTGCTTGTCTGTATAATAAGACTTCTGTCTACATCTCCGTCCAGTTACTGCAGCTCTCTGGGCAACTTCCAAGTGATGGGAGGTTTCCAGGCCCTGACCAAGCCCTCGCTGTGAGTAGGCACAAAATTGTTCCTATTAACCCAGACATGAAAAGTCCAGAAACATAAAAGTTTGGGTGTGAAACGAAACGCATGCTAAATGTGAGGAAACGATTCCTGATTAGAATTTTCTTTCGAAGCGATTTTTTTGGGAAGACTCCTGAGCTGCTCCAGAGGCTGTCGGAGTGCAGCGAGGAGAACCCCACTATGGCCGACCTCCTGGTGGCGCTGTTCTACCTCCCTACCCGCCACATTCACGAATACGGCCGTCTGCTGCTGAAATTGGCCACATGCTTCGAAGTGGTAGGGGAGATGGAACACAAACAGCAAGTCATACATATCAATGGAAAAGTCACATTCAATTCTATCATTTTATTTGTACATTTTCATTTTTAAGATTCAATCTTTCGTAGCATGATGTTTGAAAAAAAGCCACAACATTTCACTGTAGATGTTTTTGTGTGCTGCCAGTGCTCCAATGACTACCAGAAGCTGCAGGACGGCTGCTCCAAGTTTGAAGCTCTAACCCTCCAGCTGAAGAGAAAGCGTAAGGAAGCTGAGTACACGTTTCACTTCTGGAAGAGTTTCCCTGGAAAAATGACGGTAAACTCACTGAGTGTATGTGTTTCTTGTTACTACCACCAAGACTATACTTCACATTAAATCCATCGAGGTATCACATGATGCACCATATTGTTAAATGGTGTCATTGTGTGTCGTCAGGATTCTCTGAGAAAGCCTCACCGTCGGCTGATCTGCGAAAGCAGCAACAAGGCTCTAACGTTGCAGAACGCTGGGAGGTTCTCTGTCAACTGGTTCATCCTTTTCAACGACGCTTTGGTCCACGCACAGGTTAGCTGCACACACGAACGCACCCACACACCCTTTCACATCTTCTGGCTCTTTCACTTTTTTTTTTTAAGCCATCATAACCTCTGGTGTTTTAAGCATTTGTGTGTGCTTGCCTTCGTGCTGTCAGGGCGTGGCGCCTTATAAAAATCTTGTAAGTATGCAGTCAGAAGCAAACATTCGCAAAGAGACCACAGCTTTCCCCCTATCATACTTTTCTTCTTCTGCTTTCTCTCTATGTCTGAAGGCCTGAGGGATTCAGCCCTGTTGAAACTGAGAAATATTTAAAGACCGAACATCCTGCAACACACAGATGCACAGTGAGGTCAGAGATAATTATTAACGCTGGCTGTGTTATAAGCAGATATATTGGATTTGACTTATTTTCAAGGATTAATAATTATTCATTCCATGTAAGTATTTTGGCTGTCATCAATACTTTACTGAAGTGAACAAACTCTTGAAGATAGTTGAGATATTTCAATCAGCGTAAACAGAATATGGAAAACGATGCCAGACAGTAGAGAGGAAGCTGATTTCTTTGCTGAACAAAAGAGGAAAGTCACACAAGATTAGTATAACAACTGTGCAAACTCATGTCAGTTTCGTTCAAATGACTCTCAAGCCCACATTTGTACCAGAGAGGTTTACAATTTGTACATACAATGCAGCTACAAGCTTCTGGCTTTACTTTTGTTTTCTCAATGAAAACTCAATGAATGCTCTATGGGGGAAAAAAAACAAACAAACCCCAAAGCGTGAAACTGCAACAATGACGCTGTGCTATTTAACAATGATCTGAAAGATATTCTCAGTGATACCCAGCCCTATCCCTGCCTTCACTCTGCCTCCTCTCCACCTGGGGGAGATTGCACTGGAGGATGAACTTATTGTAACCAGGGCTCAATTGTTATTTTATTACTTATTTTATTCCTCTATTTTCTGATTATCTTTTAAAATCCAACCCGTGCAGAAACCTTTGATAAATCTACTTGAAGTGGATTATGTTAAAGCTTTGGGTTAAATGTAAACAGACATCAGACCAAAGGACTGAATAAACACCCATTCTATCCTTTTAGGCTGTATAATTGATAGCAGTTCCTGGTTCATGTCTCCAGAGCAGTTTCCCTCCCTCTCTCCCTGTTTGCCACCCATATCTTATCCCACTTTCATCTCGCCTGTTCCTCCCTTTTTTTGTTCTCGTTTGCACCCACCTTGTGGTTGTTCTGCACATTTAATTCCCTGTACCTCTTGTATTTACTGTGTGACTCCTGTTTTGACTCTGCCATTCTGTATTTATCTGGTTATCCAATAGTTAGGGCTCTTTAAATATAAAAAGAGTTTTTCTTTTTTCGTTTTTCTTTTTTTTTTTCATTTAACTCAGTGCAGGAGTAGCTGAAAGTCCTGCGGTTAAAACAGCAACTCACCTGTCTGTGTCTTGTGATGTGTACCTGTACAGCTGTATGAAAGAGGAGCCAGGGTGGTGTTCTTAAAGAGCATCCATCTGCAACATGGTGTCTTGCATGACAGACCCTGGGTTTCCTTCTTTGTCAAATCTGCCTGAATGTACTTCAGTGCATTTTTTTCCTTGAAGCCACTTGAAATTAAAAAGCACGTGAACATGGGAGAGGAGACAAAAAAATTTGGCTTATTTGTAACTAAAAAAAACAAAATAAACCAAACTGTATGAAGGAGGAAAAAAATATTCGCTTCAGAAAAAAAAGCATTGAAAGAGATTTCACACTGAACTAATAGCAGATTAAATTCGATTATTTGCACCGCTGAATGAAGGGAAAAGGCTTCAGGGGAAAAGGAAGCGTCTAAAACCAGCCAGTGTGAAACTGAAAGGTTATTACTTTTACCTTTAACCTAACCCCAAAATATTAACCTTGAGCTGTTGAATAACCCCAGTCCCAGATACACCGTTTCCTTTAACCAAGCACAAAGTCACCAAAAAGATTTTACAACTTTTCAAGTTTAAAAAATGAAACACATAGACTGAGTCTTCAGCTGAACCTGTGATATTTTCCCTCCAAGATGATTACTGTGTATCACCTGTGTGATCTGATGTTTGATGAAAATGACAGCATTTCTTTCTCTTTCTAAACTCTCAATTTCTCTTTTCTCTCCTCTGTCTTACCCACTCTACTTTTTTCCCATTTCCATATATGGGACCTCTCTTGTTTCTTTGTCTTCCCTTCATCTCTCACTTTCCTCTGCCCTAGTTCTCCACCCATCACGTCTTCCCGTTGGCCACGCTGTGGGTGGAGCCCATCCCAGAGGAGAACACTGGGACGTGAGTGTCTCATTCAGATCTTACAAAGCTCACAAAATGAAATTTTTAGTATCAAAAATATCAAGAATGATACTGACATGATAGCATTTAGATTGTGTCCCAAAATGTGTATTTACACACCTGATGGCAAAGGAAAATAAGGACGAAACACACACACTCAACTACATAAGTTAAAGTGTAATAAAAACTGCAATACCATTCTCAAAGCCATGAAGCTGTTTTTTTTTCACATATCTTTGTATTGTATTTTTTAATATACTAATTAGTTATGAAATTATAATCAGAGATTTTGAATAGCCATTGAATTAAGCAAGAACATTTGTTGATGTTGTCTTGAATTTAATTACTTTTTTTTTTATGTTTTGTTAAATATCTCCTATGCAGTCTCAACATAGATTATTGTTACACATCACATATTTAATTTTTAATACAGTATTCTCTCTACTTTCTCATTCTGAGCCAGTGTTTGCCTCTTGTGTAAAACTAAACTGTGTGTGTTTGTGTGTAGATATGGTTTAAAGGTGATTACCCCAGAAGAGACATTCACTCTGCTGGCCTCCTCTGCCATGGAGAAGGTAATCCATCTTGAATGTTGCTGTCCATCCAGACAGACATTCCACTCACCTCAAAACTGCATTTCCATTTGGCAGAGAATGGATTATCTTAAACGTATGAATTGCCTTCCAGGCTAAGTGGCTTCGCTCCATCAACCAGACGGTGGAGCAGGCCCTGAGTGGCGCTGTGCAGGATGCAGCAGCTGTCAGCTCAGGCTCAGGGCAAAAGTTGGAGCCTCCTGTCTCCAGGTCGGCCTCCTACACTTTTTATAAGGATGGCCGTCTGAAAGAGGCCCGGTACGAAGGCCGATGGCTCGCTGGCAAACCCAACGGCAGGTGGGTGACATATATTGTCATACACTGGATAGAGAGCTTTAAATAATGATTTGTATTGGGGTTGAAATAGATTTTGTTTTCCAGGGGAGTGTTAAAATGGCCTGATGGGCGAATATACACTGGTGAGTTCAAGAACGGACTGGAAGATGGGTGAGTGCTGTCAGGTTCTTTCATGAGTCACAAATATTGGAGAGGGTGATTAATTTATTTATTTTTTATTTATTTTTTTTTTTTTACTTTTATTCCTTGTTTCCTTTGCGTAGCTTTGGTGAATTTGTTGCTCCCAATAAACCGCTTAACAAGAATGATCACTATCAAGGTCAATGGAAAGAGGGCAAGATGCACGGCCTGGGGACTTACAGGTGAGTTTTGGTTCTCTGTGTGGTGAAACTATTCTCACACACACAGAGGACTCACACCTGAGTATAAACATCCTTTGTCTGTTCTGCAGGTATGCCAGTGGTGAAGTCTATGATGGATCCTTCCAGGAAGGCATGAGACATGGCCATGGCATGCTGCGCAGCGGCAAGCTCAACACTTCGTCCCCCAGTGTTTTCATCGGCCAGTGGATACATGACAAGAAGACTGGCTATGGAGTCTTTGATGATATAACAAAGTACGCTCAGCAACACTGACGTCCATATTCATTCTGTATATTTGCTGACAACTTTAATCCCTTGATTAATTTCAATACAATGGGATAAAATCCAATGTCAAATAATAGGAAATGCTGTAAGTCTTGTCAGGACTTTTATTTTGGTCCCAAATCAGCAGGGACTTGCTTCTTTACGTTTGGCTGTTTATATTGAACCTTTTTGTCTGTTTTCTGATCAGAGGAGAAAAGTACATGGGCATGTGGCAGGACCACCTACGACAGGGCACCGGTGTTGTTGTCACACAGTTTGGCCTGTACTACGAAGGAGCATTCAAAGATAACAAGATGATGGTGAGTGCTTTTGTCTTTAGACGTTGCTCACACTTTATTGGTTTTAGAGAAGAAGTAGTTTAAAGGAGTGTTGCAGGAGAGAAACGTGGGTTGTGTTTTGAGCCAAGGCGAATAGAGCTTTGCCTTGCAGGTGCTTCCTGTGCTCAGGGAAAGCTGCAATGGTCAGTCAGCTGTGCAGTACAAGTGATTCAAGTCATCAAGACATTTAAGTTGTCTATTTAGAATCAAAATAGATAAAGCTACTGTGTGAGAAGCTTTCATTAGTTCCCAACTTAGTTCTCAAGTGCCAGTCACAATAGAGCGCTAAGAAAGAAGGCACTAAAGTGTAGATGAATTGGTGTTTTGCAGGGCACGGGGATCCTTCTGTCAGAGGATGACACCACATATGAAGGGGAATTCTCTGATGACTGGACCCTCAATGGAAAGGTGAATTTTAAACATGAGCCTGCGTATTCTACATTTGAAAATGTAATGTGGCTTGAGTAGGATCACATGTTTTGTTTTTATTATTATTGTTTAGTCTGATTTCAAGGTGTTGAAATATGCAGATTTGTGCCTATAGTGGTTGAAAAAAAGTATCAGCACTAAGAGTTCATGACTGGCTGCCCCTCAGGGTGTGCTGACCATGGCGAATGGTGACTACCTAGAGGGCTCCTTTGGTGGTGAATGGGGCTCTGGCCTCAAGGTGGCGGGATCCTACTTCAAACCACACCTATTCGACACTGACAAGGACAAGGCTAATGTTGTGTAAGCTCACTGAAATGATCAGGGCCAACAATTCTGATTCGATGTATCTGTGTAGTGATACATTGTGTGTTTGTGAATTATTTTGTAGGAAACTTGGGAGGCTGTGCGTGTGTGCGGAGGACAAGTGGCAGGCTGTATTTGATGAATGTTGGAGTCAGCTGGGCTGCGAGAAGTCGGGTCAAGGGGAATACCAGAAGGCCTGGGAGAACATCACTGTGGCACTCACCACCTGCCGGCAACAGATCCAGGACAGGTACACACAGTACGACAGTTATAAATAAAATCAAGGTGTAGAACGGTCTAACTGCTTACAAATAGGTAACCTAAGTTGTTGTTCTCCCTGTGACGTCAATTTTGAACGGGTGAATCAATCCATCTGAACTTGTACTTCTTTTTTCCGAAGTTTCTTGTCTGTGTTTGTCAATGAAGTATTTCACTGAATTCTGGTTCTGGGGTTTACAGCAGAGTTCTTGAGGCTGGATTATAGCTGAAACGTCTGTGTCTGTGTCCAAGTCCAGAGACATTGCCCCGGAGTCAAAGCAGAACCCTGGAGTGTCTGGAGGTCATCCCGCAGCATGTTGGACCCCTCACAATGGAGAGATATGACACCATTCGCCTCTACCTCATCAAGGTGAGGTCACCCAACACTCCTGATCCTCACAGAGAACACATTCCTTACGAAGGGTCACAGTGTGATATATTTTCCTTCCCCTAAGGCATGTGACACTCCCCTCCACCCACTGGGTCGGCTTGTGGAGAACCTGGTGGCAGTTTACAGGATGACATATGTGGGCGTTGGAGCCAACCGACGACTCCTCCCTCAGGCTGTCAAAGAGATCAAGTCTTATCTCAACCGCATCTTCCAAATTGTCAGGTACTTAGTTTGAATTAATTTTATATAAGTGGGGAAATTAAATATAATAGTCAACATATAGAATTTCAGAGGATGGGACGAAACATGTTCTTGAATTTGGTTTAGGTTTCTGTTCCCCGATGTGCCAGAAGAGGGCGGTCTAATTCCAGAACCAACAACCGATCAGGAGGACAAGCAGCCAGAATCGACTGATGCCACACTAGAGTCACCCAAACCCGGGTACACATCAATCAACAGCCATTTTAAAGCTTTGATTGCCATCCCCTGTCATCTGGTCACATTAACCTCTCTCTTCTCAGCCGTGTGGTGAGCAGTTCAGCTCTGCTTCTTCCCGTCCTGCTTCCTCGTCTTTACCCGCCGCTCTTCACACTCTACGCTCTGGACAAGGAGAGAGAGGACGACGTGTACTGGGAGTGTGTCCTCCGCCTTAACAAGCAAACTGACCTCGCCCTCCTCAGCTTCCTGGGCGTTCAGCAGTACGTCGCACACTGGCGCAGTGAAAGGAATTCATTTCATGTTTCATGTGTAAATCCTCAACAGCTTTCTGTCCTCCCACAGAAAGTTCTGGCCTGTGTCCATTCCCTCTTCCATGCCTGCGCTGGGGGAGAAGCAGCAGGTTTGTTCACTTTTAGCCTATGCACAACAAAATACAGGTGCTTTATTTACCGTCACACTTTAATTGCGGAAGACATGGGCACTGGGAGCAAAAACAAACACTCTAAGAAGACACTGCAATGCACTGTTTAATGTGAGACATTTAGTGTTTATAATCGCCCAGGATGGATGAGTTTAAATTGGTCAGACAAAGAGAAGTGATTTGTATCTTTGAATGTGACGACATACAATTTTCCTTGTGTTATAGACAACACAATAAATGAATGAATCACAGCTTCATTGATAAGTTCATTGAAAATAATTGGCAGCAACAGCAAACTGTCTGAACACTTGTCTGTTTTCCAGGTTCTCTCCAGCACCAAAGACGCCTGCTTTGCCTCTGCTGTGGAAACACTGCAGCAGATCAGGTACAATTCTTTTCCAGTAAAACTAGTTTTACTAGTTACAAGTTAATCAAATATTTGCACCGAATGTTAGCCAGGGTTTTTCTTTTTTTTTTTTTTTTTTTTGACAGAAACAATGGAACAGACTGTTGCTAATGCATGCATGTTACACTCAGAGAAGTTACATAAATAAAAAAACAAAATAAGGTTAGACTTATTTTTAGACTAAAAATTCATGCGATGTTTGTACGTTCGCAGCACGACATTCACCCCGTCCGACAAGCTGCAGGTGATCCAGATCACCTTTGAGGAGATCACACAGGAAGTGCAGTCGATGCTGAAGCAGGACTTCTTATGGTCTATGGATGACCTTTTCCCCGTCTTCCTCTATGTCGTGCTGCGAGCTCGGTGAGAAACTAACCAAAGGCCAAACAGAGCTTGTTCCAGTATTATATTTCAGTAGGTGTTGGCCGAAAAGACGTCTCACTTCAGCATAACACAACCAGAGCTAACAGCGTTAGGTTTGAATTTGCAAATAATTACTTTTCACTTAGGAGTGAACTCTATCCAACAAGCTTTGAGCTGTCCTCATCTGACCTTTCTTAACATGCCTCCTGAGTGACCCGATCACAAGCAGTCAGGTCGTTGTTTGTGAGATCACACCTGCTTTAAAATGTGTTTCATTTCCCTGCTTTTTTTTTTAGTATAAGGAACCTTGGGTCAGAGGTCAGCCTGATTGAAGACCTAATGGACCCCTATGTTCAGCACGGAGAGCATGGAATCATGTTCACCACACTCAAGGTAATACACATGCAACAAAGCTTTATTTCATAGATTGCAGTTTGCTGTCATTTCTTATAGAGGATGGGAATTTTTACTTTGTTTGTGTAATTTGGTCCTCTGTTTGTCTTTTCTACCTGCAGGCCTGTTATTACCAGATTCAGCATGAGAAGATCACTTAGTGTGGCTTTACCTTCTTGGTGGTCTGCATGCATCCCTCCAACCTTTAGGGCCAATCACAGGGCCAATACCGGCCAGGCTTCAGGATGATGGAAGAGTGCAGCGGCCAATGGGAGGCAGAGGATCCCAGGCACAGGTTTCTGACAGCTCTGCTGCTGTTATAGAGACAGGATCACCCCCCCCCCCTTCCCCCCACGTCCGAACACATACAACTCATACCTGTTGAAGTACACATGCTGCAAGAGATAAGCCACTTCATACCGTCCAATGTAAAATGATAAAAGACGCCCACAGCTGATCGACGTTTTGAAATCATTGGAAATCTTGATCTAGAGCAATGTATTAAATCCATATTGGCTTCCTCAACGGTTACCTGGAAAGGGGGGAGGGACTTATCCAGTTTTAGGATCGTTTTTCTTTTTTGTTTTTTTTTTTTCAAAGTTAGTGCCAATGGGACTTTGTTGGCAAATTTCAATATGAAGTGTGTTTCATTCTTGCCACTCACCTACACATCTCCATGAAGAAAGTGGCATCACAAAGAAGACTGTTATCTGTCCAACACACCCAGCTTCATGAACTGGACTCAGCTCTTTACTCGGCTGTTTACAGCTGGCTCAGTGGGCTCATGAAGTCCTGAGCAGTTGCCATAGAAAAGCTCAGGGAAAGCAGCTTCATGCTGCTCACCATAGCTGCAATTTCTGAACCAACCAGTTAAGAGTTATCAGTTTTACAAGAGAAGAGACTTAAAAAAAAAACAAAAAAAAAACAAAACGGTTTTGTAAGTGCATATTTAATTAAGAATAACATGTAGCAGCTTTCTTTGCCTTTTCTATGGAAACTATCTAGAACGGTCCCAAACTAATTCAGAGCTAGGGTTGGACATTACATTTATCGGAAACAAATCATGCGGTGGGTAAATGTAAACTGACTGTAAAGGACATTCATATTCTGCTGTTGCAGCAGTTGGCAGGTGAACGTTTCATTACAAAATGCGGTGTTGCTGATCATTGCCATTGGCGGTTTCTGAGGAGCCAGTCACATAAAAATGTCAACGCAAGCGCCATCTAGATTAGATATTTTCCAAATGCACGTAGACTTTAATGGTAGGATGGTTGTTTAGTTTCTTGACAATACACAAGAAAGATGCAATATTTGAAATCAAAATACAGTTAACAGAAATGTTTTTTCTACAGACAATCTGTATTCTTCAGTGTTAGCAAGGAGTGAAATAACAGGATCTCTACATTGCCCTGTAAAATCTTGAGAACGTATGGGATTAAGACCCACCATATCAAGTATTGTGAATTTTTCAGAGACACTGCAGTGTAACTTTCAAGTATTGGCTCCAAATGCTAATTAAATCTTTTCAAATTCCAGCGGGCTCTCTGAAAAAGGTATGTTCAAAGAGCTGGAAATGGCTCTTCATACTTTTGTTTATTACAGCCCAGCAAGTCTTTTTTTTTTTTCTTCCCTCGTGCACATTTTGTAGTTTGTGGTGTCACGGTGAAAATCTTGCCTCCAAACACTGGGGTGGGGGGAAATGAATACAAACTGGGTTTCAGGGTGAATTGTTTTTTTGTTTCTTATTTTATTGCACTGCTGTTCACTGAAGAGAAAGAAGGGAAGTCATCACTTTAATCTAACCCACTATTTAAAAAAAAAAAAGAAAAAGGAAAGGACCTTTAACATGATGGATACAAAGGTTTTAGTTTAACATGAAGCTTTGTCGTTCCTGCTGCAGGTGAAGTCTGCAGCCGGCTTAATGCAAACACTGTTATGATGTGACTTTCAAATCTGATTCTGTGAATACTGACTCTTCTTTTTCTTTTTCAAAGCATTCACACTGACTGTCGGATATTGTTGCTTGTTTGTGATTTGCGTCACCCATGGCAGTTTATAAAAGGGCTTAAGTGAGGATTCAGAGGATGACTGAGGTTTTTATTTTTATTTTATTTTTTTATTTTTTGTGTCCCGGCTTTTGTTTTCTCAGACGGTTTAACATTAGAAAGGCCCTTTTTTCTTTTCTTTTTTTTTTTTTTTTTGAAAGGAGAAAATTTGAAGCTGCATGATTTTTCAAACTAACCACAGAAAATAGGTGTCAGATCGTTCAACCTTGTCACGGTATCACAGTGCGTTGGTAAGCATGGTGGATGAAGTAGTTCAACTCAAAGGCAGGATTTGCAACAACCGTCAATCCCCACATTTCATACGAAATCAGGCCTCTTCCGCTTTTGTGACTAATTCTCTTCTATCAGCTCCGTACTGCTGAGACCATATGTGCCTGACACGCAAACTAAAGCAATATTTTTTTTTTTTTTCTCCTTCAATTAGCAATGAATTCCCTAAAAACTATGGATGCCCTGTAGACGAGTTTGACATTGTTTTGACCACTAGACATATTCACTTTCTTTGCACCTAACCTCCTCAGTATGTTGTAATTTGTGGTGTAACTGTGAATTTCACTAAACCTCCTGTTAACACAATCTGAAGGACAAACACAAACTACGAACACAGAATGTGGACATTTATTGTAAAAGTTGAACTTTAACTGAACAGTTCTGTGTTTTACACCAACTATATACGGTCAAAAGCTCATGTTGTGTTCAGGATTGGAACCCTGTTTGAACTGACTTTATCCACTGACCACAGCAGCTGTTTGCTATGAAGAAAACCTGCATCGTGTGTAAAATAACTTGTATCAGTGGAGTTTGGTGTTTCCTAGTTGACATTTTTGTGTCTCAGCTGGCTGACATGACGCCCCCCCCCCCCCCCCCCCCCCCCCCCGTGTCTTTTACATAGTGTCAAATGCATTGTACCTGGAAGTTATAACAAAGGGCAATAAACTCATTTGATGGACGTTGATAAACAACATTTTTGTTGTAATGCTTCAAAAAACCCAGATGTCTTCTGTTTTGTTAAGTTTTGTACAATTGTTAACCGAATCTTTGGACAAAACTATTGCTTTATTTTTGTTTGTCTGTTTTATTTTTTATTTTATAATTATTATAATTTTTTTTTTTTACATTTAATTGAGAAAAATATGAGAATCATGAGTATAAACTTACTTGTGGCTCACATGTGGAAAGCCGTTACAAAAAACCGCATTTGTTTTAATTCATGGATAAATTAATCAACATGCTTAGTAGCTATTGGATGGATTGCAAATGACAACACATACAATTGTTCATGGTTTCCTCCAGTGCCTTCATCGGGTCAGAAGTTCAATGTTGTAATCCTGTTTGTCACACCAAGCATCTGTAAAAATGACATTACTAAAACTGATGCAGGACACTAAAAAATGAAAAACGTCTTGAGTCACAACTCTTTGTAATTATATATTTAACTTCTATTTGTTTTTTTGTGTGTGTGTCTTTTCTCTTATATTGTTTGAAGTGGGTGGTGGAAAAAGAGATGAAGTGGTGTTATTTGATCAGTCGATGGACAAATGTCTCATTGGAAACCAGTTTTTAAAATATATTTTGTGGAAATATAACCATTGTTGGGCTTTTATGCGGATTTCCCTTCTATTAGTAAATGTTTTTTGATTTTGTTTTTTTTTTTTCCAGATTAAATGGAGCTGATCACTTGGAAGGGGTCACCGCAGTAGAAACATCAATAAATATGAGACGTGAGGGAGGCTGAGAAATAACCAACAAACACAACCCTTGTGTGTTCAAGGCCTGAAGCCTTTTTTTTTTTTTTTTTTTTGTCAAGTGCAAAGGGATAATCCGAGTGTTTGGGCACATTGTGTTATCACAGGATTTTATTTATTTTTTTTTAAGATGGAGGGAGGGCAGATTTTGTTGAATTTCCTTGGGAATTAGATTACCAATGAGGGGATTAGTCCCATTCCTGACAGACCTCTGAGCGACTAGAAGATTGCCCGTCTGATCGCCATGTCCACTCTTGGCTCCAGCGGTGGCAGAGGCCTTTTCAGCTGTGGTGACCCTTCTGTCTTTTTGACGTTAGATAATGAAACAATGATTGTTAAAGCTTGTGCTTGTTTATCAGCTCATGTCTTCATTTTCTCAGTCTGCTGCCTCTTCCCACAGCTCCACCTGCGTGCCACTGAAAGCTGAAAGAGTTAAGAAGATTTGGCAGCTCCACTGCAACCAGCCAGCCGGTGAGAGAGGAACTGGCTTCCGGTGGCCATAGCATAGGCGGCTCACTTGCCTGGGATTAAGTGGGATCGGGGAGATTACAGCCCTCCCTCCCTCCCTCCCTCTCTCTCTCGCTCTCTCTCGTTCCCGTGGCTTGATGAAAGCGCAGTGCTCCTTCTAGTCTCTTGGGAATATATTTGCCATCATATACATACTGTCGTGCACCTGTGACCGTGCTAGAACCTGCAGGAGCTGGAGGACAAAGGACTTGGACCTCAAGGTAAGGTGTATCAAATCAAATGCTTTGAAAAAGAGAAGGGCTTGGAGGAAGGCCAAAGAGATCATCCTCTTCCTCTTCTTTAACTACAGATATTTACTGAAAGGTTGTTTACTGCATGACTTGCTCTATCTGTTTTATTCCCTAAAATCACTTTTTTTTTTTTCTTCTTCTTTCTTTTACTGATATAAATCCTGTTAAAACTTAGTTAACTGGCCCATTTGTTAGCTCGTCTCTTGTTTTGGTGTCCTCCTTAAAGTCCAGTCGACCCAGTGAAGGTGAAAATCCCATCATGGATTGATTATTTCCTGTTATTTCCATTTATTAAATCCAACAAATGATAGTAAATGTAAGTTTTTCCGCCCCTGTGGTGGTTTGCCAGGAAGAGATTACGCTGTGAACATCTCTGTATTTACATTAGCGCCGGTTTTACAAGCTGCTGTTAAGTGTGCCATTAACCCCTAAAGCCATTCACACCACTTGTGACTGCACCTTCGCACCTGACCCCACTCTACGCTCCCGGCTGGATGGATTACCCATCAGGCAAATGGTGCCACAGACGGTGCCATAAAGTCTGATTTGCTGCATGTCACTTGGTTTGCTCATTTGATTAAGGGAAAGTGTTGAAGCACATTCATTTGCATTACCACCCACACTGTGAGCTCGTCTCATAGCGTCGTATGAATCACCTTTATTATTGCAGCTTACACTCTGCTCTGATGGTGCATCTTCTGAAGGTCAGAGCTCAGAGTGTGGCAGGAGAGTAAATATTCACTTTTCTGCAGCCTCACTCAAAGTTTGATTGGTGGTGCATGTCTGCAAAGGACACGGGAGGGAGTAAGTTTTGATTGTGTTCTGTCTGAAAATCCCGGGGGGGGAAAAAAATTAAATAAAATCTGTGCAGTCTTTTAACCCTATTCCAGATAATTCTTTAGTGGGACATGTTTGTGTATTGTGCATATTATAAACAATAATCTTTTCATTGCCTATGCAACTGACTTTTTCTTCTAATCATAAGGATTAAAAAATGTTGTGTGTCCTGCATGTTTCCAGGAAAGCGGTCAGAAAGTGGTCGGGAGTCCAGGGGTCATGAGGCAGGCAGTGGAGGCTCAGCAGTCAAACCCTCATTTTGAGCTGGGAGAGGACGGTCAGCGGGGTCACAGTTCATCATGATGGTGCTCTAAGACTGTGGTGTTCATCTTACGTACTTAATAATTGGTTGTGCTTGTGTGTTGTAGGCCTGCGTCAGGTCCTGACGGATGTGATTGAGGAGGTGAGGCAGTCAGTAAGCCAAGACCTCGATGGAGCAGAGATTCTCCACAGCTTGTTGACCGCCCCCTGGCTGCAGTCGCTGCTAAAGGTCTGTTTTACACTCCAACCGACAACCGGGAAGACACGATTTATTGACTGATTGAAAACCAGTCAGAATAGTTCTAGGCACCTTTTTTCTCACGTTGTTAGTTCCTGCGAATTCATCCTTCGGCAACTCAGTGTGTCGCTTTTAGTTGTGGGTGTCTTGTGTCTGCTGGTTTCCCCGGGTTGCCTTAACAGAGCTTTGTTGATGCTCATTAAATAGAACGTGGATTTATTAAAAAAAAAAGAAAGAATCACAGTTAGGTTTGTTTACAGAAAAGCTGCCTCTCTCCTCTAAATCTGTTGCCCTCTCCCTGTGCTAAATTAAGAATGGGATGTGCAAATTGCTACTTCTCTAGAGAACCATTGAAGTGGATGTAAGAGAGACAGGTGGAGGAAATGTAAAAGGGAACAGTGCATAAAACATGCATTGCACTACAGCTGGAAGAATGGTAACCGCTTGTATTATCCATATTTAAACGGTTTGTTGTCACTCTTTTTCAGGTGTATGAGTGTCTGCAGAGGTACCTTAGAGATTCCCCTGCTCCAGCTGTGGACTACGCTTCAGGACTCTCACTTCAGGTCAGAGTCAGATTTAGTTTATGATATTGTTATCGTTCTGCAGAAGTCTTTGTTGAAATGGCTGGTATGTGGTTCCTGTCTTTGCAGCTACTGATCGACATCAGGTCGTTACCAGGCTGCTCTGAAGAGGCCAAAGAGCTTTACCGTCTCCTGCGGCAGCCTCACCTCCAGGTATTTTACGCGGCTTTCCTTTTTTCTGCTCTGTTTGTGTGTATAAACATTTATTTGTACATTTTTCACAACCTTGAACCTGCCTGAAGACTGTTTTCACCAGTTTATGAAAACAGTCCAACTGATCTGTGTTTTTGTAGGCTGTTCTCTCTGCTCATGATACGGTGGCCCAGAGGGACTATGAGCCGGTGCTGCCACCCATACCTGACGACCTGCCGGACGATGAAGAGGCCACCAGGATTGTTTGCCTGGTCAAAAACAAACAGCCGCTGGTGAGCTGCATGTCTCACACCAGCCAGTACTCACTAAATTTCATTTATCTGTTTATTTTTTAATCCCCTGCTCACAAAAAACAGGTTTGTCGGGATTAGGGAAACCCATCAGACAAACCTCACAAAGGATAAAAATGGCTTCAGGACATAAGTCATACTAATAGTTCTGTCTCAAGTCAGTATTCAGATGCAAATTAGGTCAAATGAAAATAGTTACCTATAATTCTATAGGATTTTTTTCAAGAAAGTAATCCTTACAAAAAAATTAAGTTTGACTGTAAGTCACATAGCACATAGATTTAATTCTGTAGACTACACCACACTGGGGATATTTTTAGTATTAATAAACAAATGGTCATGGTTGGTTTAATATGTAAGGGTTATTTTCTTTTTTTTTTTAGTAAGTATAAATCAAAATAAAAGCTGACATCATCCAACTGTTGACCAGATGTCTGGATTTTATAATCTCTCATTTGTGTAATTGTCCATGGAGGCTACATGTGAACATCAGAAACCTCTGGACAAGAAGAAAAACAAACCATTTAAAAATAGTAACCGTCAGTTTGTGATGTGCATGTCTTTGTCGAATGTCTGTTTTCTTTTCATAGAAAATAACAATTCTGTCTTGTTTTTCAGGAACGTCCAGCTTTACATTTTTATGTATTTATTTTTTTCTGTGGCAGTTCTCAGTCTCCAGTGTCGGTGCTGAATATTTTTACTCTGCCTTTGAGTGACTCTCCTTGTCTCACAGCATTGCAACCAGCTGAGAGTCAGGCTACAGCTGCCCAGTGCCTCCCCTCCAAGTGCAAAAAGCTCCGGAGGGGGGCTGCACAGTCAGTGGGACAACCTGAGGCGGCTGACACGGCAGAGGCTTCACTGTGGCGGTGCATTCGGGGCTCAGAGCCCTGCAGCTGAGAGCCAGAGCCTGAATGCGAAGGATTCAGCGTGGTGTAACGTTCGGAGAGGCAGCTACCCTCCAACTGAACCACTGTGCCACCCAGCTGGCGCTCAGCCGTACCCTGCGTCTCATTATAGGCCAATGAGTACCTGTCAGGTGTGCTGCAGCAAACCGATGAGCCAGTGTAGAGTTTGTTACACCAACCTGCTGTGGGAGCGAAGTCTGAACCGCTCTGCGCCTTCGGTCTACAGCTCTGTTGTGATTGGTAAGAAACAATCTGGGCTTAGTTAAAACAAAGAACATCTGTGCTCATCATGGAGGATTATCACCATGAAAACGACTTAAAACTGGGATAGGACCTGTAGTTCTTTTAGCAGCGTCAGGGTTATTTCTGTAAGATACTTTGAGGGGGAAAAAAGGCTCTGTAGTTTTTCATCATCTCATCTCCATCTATTATTCATCACATCTGCTTGTGTTTTCTTATGGATTACAATGTCTGTTCTTTTTATTGGAGACAACGTGATAGAAGAGCTGGACAGTGGAAATGAAGGGGAAACAGGAGAGTCTGCTGACACCCCATCCCAGCTTCCCACATCTCGGCATTGGGCCGTGTCCCCTCCGTGCCGCACTGCACCCTACTATTCCCACATAGACGACTACCTCCAACCAGGCTTCCCTCACCACCTCCGAAACCAAAGCCCTCGCATCCACACAGCTCCCCCGAGTCCCATGCATCCTCGCCGTGTGGTGGAGATGCCCCCAGTGCCGCCCGTGGAACTCGCCAAGCAGGAGAGTCTGGACGAGCTGAGGACGACTGTGCAGCTTGCTGCCAGCTCCATGGAGAGCAGCACCAGGGACATCAAGGTCCTGGGAGAGAATATGGCAGCTGCCACGAATCGTATGTCGGAGACAGTGCAGGACAACTCTCACGCCTTAGTCCTCCTCACTCAGGTGGTGGACCGGCTGCAGGTTCTGCTCGCCGCCACACGGACGGAGACCAGCACCCCAAAACCCGCAGGTGCTCAGCAAGACAACACGCCCAAGAAAAGCCCAATCCCAAAAATTCGAGGGCAGCTTCCCTCTTTGACACACCAATCCAGATGTTCCTTTCCCTCACTTCCTTCGTCCACCTCCTCTTCCAGTTCCCTCAGCAGCTTCCAGGATGCCCCCTCCACCTCCCAGGGCACCACCTGTCTGTCTGTATCTTGCCTGGGATCACCTCAAAGTACCATAAAAACCAAAAATGCCCCGTCCCCACAGAAAAAGTACACCCATCACTCTGATCCACATGTGTCCAAACATCCTCTAACCAACGGCCTGTTAGACAAACCCAGTGAGACGGCCAGCCCCATGAAAGGAGGTCGCTCAGACCAGCGGAAGAAGAAGAAGAAGAAGAAGAAGAGGAGGAAGAAGGCGGCATGAGAGATGCTGAAGAGTCTCAGAAAAAAGTGACTTCCTGGGTCCTTCCAAGCCATATAGCTGACCTGCAGACGTACACAGTGGTAGCTGGCATTTTGTGTAGTTTTTTTTTTTTTTTCTCTCCATCATGTTGTGGTGTTTTTGTCGGATGGCCATTTCGTCCTTTTCACCAGTATTGACGTGTAACTTGGTCACTTTGATGTGTTGTGTTTTGTTTGTCATGACTGAAAACTTCTTCCATTTCAGCGTGTACATCATGTCGTTGCTTCACACCATTATTACTTGTTTTTCGTGATTCCATGGGATTTTTTTGTTTTTCTTTTTCTTTACATTTCAGGGTTTACTCATCCAGGTGTTTTGTTGCCCTTGTTTTTTTTTTTTCTAGGGAGCAACTATCAAGAGAAACGAGATCACAGGAGAGATTTTTGTTGCTCGGGTGATCCACGGAGGGCTGGCTGATCGAAGCGGTAAGATAGTTTTAGATGTATTGTTCAAATAACATTACTTTTAGTCATGACAAGTTGTTGAAGCTACGGACAACAAAATTATAACGAAAATTATGAGCGCTTTGTTTTTCATCTGTTTGTAAATAGGTCTGCTCCATGCAGGAGACCGGATCATAGAGGTGAATGGCTTTGCTGTGGATGGGATGGAGCCTGAGCAGGTTATTCAAGTTGTGGTGGGTTATTGCTCCCTGAATTATCTTCTCTGTCCTTCCTGTTTTATTTTAAATGTCGATCTGCAAGTGAACCTGTTGTGTTTTACACAGCAAGCGAGGTCACAAGGAACCATCATGTTTAAGGTTGTTCCCATCACAGAGAGGCCGGTCCACAACCAGACCATGGTAACTCATCATCTGCGCCTGCCTCTTTTCTTCTCCCTCATTTTTCCTACCTGAAAACTTGTCATCTCTTAATTGACTTGTCTGGTGTTAGCTCTACGTCCGGGCCATGGCCGACTACAGCCCTCAGCAGGACCCAGCCATCCCCTGCGCTGACGCCGGCATGAGCTTTCGCAAAGGCGACATCTTGGAGATCGTGGACCAGACGGACACTCTCTGGTGGCAGGCCAAGAAACTTCCCAACAACACGTCCTGCGCCGGCCTCATCCCTTCCACCAACCTGCTCAAACGGTCAGCAGAGGTGGTTTTTGTCGAGTTTGTCCATTTTTGAATAGCAGTCTGGCTTCATGGGTGAATTATTGTATAATGATGCTGCAGTTCCCACAAGGCACCATCAAGCTCAAAAACAACAGACTGAGGATGAAGGAAAAAGACAAGCAAAACTTGATGCTTTTGTAATCAGCTATTTGCTTATAAAATTGGCTGAATGTTATTTGAATTATTTATTCATCAGCGCCAACCTGATACCTGCTTATTGGTAATAAGACCAAAAACAATCTCTTAATCTTTGGAAACGTGTTCTCCCACAAAAGTCCTGTCTTAAACAAACAAGGCCATCCTCTGAAGCAAAGCACAAAATTCATTGATCAAAGCTGCTTTAACATATTCAATATAGGCGCTCTGGAATCAAAGAATTAATGAGAAAGGGATAATGTAGATTTCCGAAGGTTGCAGCGCAGTGATGTGTGTGTCAGTGCAAACCTGTTTGTGTGTGTTGCGACAGGAAGCAGAGGGAGTTCTGGTGGTCTCAGCCTTATCTGCCGCAGGCCTGCATCCAGACCTGTAAGTCTTGAACCCATCAGAGTTTGATTCAAAGTCAGAGCTGGTTTCACAGTGGAGCTTTCATTGTTGTTTTTCTCCATGCTTACTGAAGTGAGCACTGTAGAAGAAGGTAAGGAGAGGTCACACTTCCAGTCTGCGGCCCGACTAAAAGCTGTGTGTGTGGATTCATGAGTTGCGCTGCAGATATAACTGTTTATCTTTCACCCACAGAGGAAGACTCGATGGCCATCGATGAGAAATGTGTTGAAGCAGGTAAAAGCTCGCTTCCTCGGCCGAACATATTGACGTGCTCTAATAATCTCTTGCACAAACTGACTGTAGGACAGCTGTTTTGAGATTAATCCCGCTTGTCTGTATTTTCTCTCCGACAGATGAGGAGACGTTTGAATCTGGTAGGTAAGTCTTTGTTGGTTTAACCTGTTTTGTTTCTGAGCTCATTCTAACGAGAAAAGTGTTGCTTTGTTTTTCTGTCCTCCATCTGGAGCTTTGACATCTTTAACGGCTTTCATGTTTCTTTTCCAAACCTTTCTGCCGTGATGGGGGAAATGTCAGAGGAGCTCAGAGAAGGTGAGGAGTCTCATGCTAATTTAAAATTTGTACAAGCCCTTTCAAAGTACAGAAGGCAAAACACAAACAAATGGATAAATACACGACTTTTTTTAAGCGAACAAAACTAAAATTACTTCTCATATCGTAAAGACAAAGAGCAGTGATAAATAATTTTGTATCTGTATTATTCTCTTTTAATGTTTTTCCCCATCATTTCCGCCGTTGTCACGCTTCACTGGAATCAGAGGATGACGACTTCAGCAGCAACATTGAAGGGATTTATTTGAGTAAGTCCTCAGTCGCATACATCACGTCACATCTCTGTCGGGACATGTCCTTGAGGACCAGTTGATTGGATGACTTTATTTTTGACCGCTGTCCCTCAGCGGGTTTCAGGCGCAGCATGCGCCTGTGCAGGCGGCGGTTCCACAGCACCACCCAGCCGTCCTGCCACACCCGCTCTCCCAGCAGCTGCTACAGCGCCCTCAACAGCCCGTATGAGGAGGTGGTACGCTACCAGCGCCATCCGCAGGACACACACCGCCTCATTGCTCTCTTAGGTACACAAAACATTTGTGCTGCACAAGAAACAACAGGGAGAATTATGCAATACAGATTTTTTAAAAACAAGCTTCAAAGTTGTTTCCTTTTGATTTCATCTTTGAAATGTTTGGGGTTTTTTTTTTTTTTTTTTTTTTTTTTCTCAGGTCCGTCTGGCGTGGGTGTGAATGAACTTCGGAGGCGCTTGATTGAAATGAACCCTAATGTCTTCCAGGGAGCTGTACCTCGTACGTGAAGTTGTTATCATCCAGCCAATTGACAATGAGTGAAACGTGTCGGAACACAAAACACTGAAAACCACGTAGAGCTCTGTTCTTCTCTTCTAGACAGTTGTGTGTTTGTCCATTTTGTGTGATGATTCTCTTTTATACCTTATCAAAGAGTAACCTTTTTTTTTTTTACCTTCTTCTTCTTCTTCTTTTCTTGAATAGACACCACAAGATTGCCCAGAGGATATGAGGAGTCGGGGAGAGAATATTTTTACACCAGCAGAGAAATCTTTGACAACATGGTTTATAACAACAGGTATTAGTGTCTCTGCTGTGAATACATACATTGTTATTCACACTGATACATTTCTGTGTAATTTTAGACAATCTAAACACAGGTTATTTCACTTTAATTGGAGAGATTCTATCTGTGTCTGATATTTGTGGGAAATTGTTTCCGGCGCCTTTTACACTGACATCGTTTTTTTCCTGCGTTATTGATATAACCCACTGGGGGTTTATATCAACAGGTTTCTGGAGTATGGCGAGTATAAAGGGAACCTGTACGGTACCACCATTGAGTCTGTGAAGGCCGTTTTAAACAGCGGAAAGATCTGCGTCGTTGACATTGAACCAAATGTAAATACAGCTAGAAGAGAGAATAAGTGGAAACGTGATATCAGGAGTTTAAATTCGAACAAAACCATCTCACAGATTTCATTTGATTGTCTCTCTGTTTAGGCCATTCAGGCAGTGAGGACTCACGAGCTGAAGGCCTACATCATCTACGTGAAGCCTCCGCCTCTGCAGCGCCTCAGGGAGACCAGGCAGGATTCATTCATCACCACAAACTACTATGTCAACCGTCCATTCAAGGTACATATAGTACTGCATGAGCATATAGTAAAACCCTGCTGAATTAATATAACACGTCATCGACAGAAACTTAACACTGCTGAAATACGGAACATAAAGTAAACTGATCATTTGCCGTACTTAGAATCGGATAATCGACCAAAGTAGAACGTCAAGGTTCAGTGCAGATTTGAAATAAATGCAAAACACATCAGACAAAATAATTGGGGCTATAGACACAAAAACGTATATATTACTAAATATTTTTAACCAAATCAAATAAAGAGAAAATGTCAGAAAGCAGTACATATGAAATATCCAACAACACAGATGAGAAGTAAAGTCACATAGTTACGTTGCAACTCCCTTCCTCAGAGTGAAGACTTCCAGGAGATGGAGGAGGCAGCCCGAAAGATTGAGTCCCAGTTTTGGCAGTTTTTCGACCACGTGATGGTCAACGATGAGCTACAGGACTCCTGCGTCCAGCTGCTGACGGCTGTGAAGAAGGCGCAGGACGAGCCGCAGTGGGTACCCGCCAGCTGGATACGGCCCACTGCCGAGTCGTAAGAGAGGGAGGAGGAGAAAAGGTTGCAGAGCCTGTGGCCCTGCTTTATCATGGCAGCACATTTTGAAAACTGAAAGTCTGGACGATCAACCCAAAGCTTTACATTGAAATCAATTTGTTGTATGTCTCATACTGCATGTTTTGGGGGAGTAGGGCATGAAAAAGTTGAGATATTTTGATCTCTGTGTTTGTGCCGTGTTTGATCTCGTTCTTAAGTCGTTCCAAATGCCCAAAGACAGGATGAAGCTGGACTTAAGCCCATGGAAATCCCTGAAACTCTGTCTGTTTGTCACCATTTTTTTTTCCCCCGTTAGTAAGATTTACCAGTTAATGATGATGTGTGCGTAGATGAGCATAGTAACTTCACACACAAGGACAGATTCCACAAGTACAGCAAATCTTTTTCCAATTTTTACATACTAGAAAGAAAAGCTGTTATTTTTTTTATTTTATGAAGTGTTTCTTTTAGTTTGTCATTTTTATAATTTCTTTGCCAAAAAGTTGCTCAAAATTTCCAAAGGATCAGCTAAATACTGTTTATGGGAAGCTCTTGCAAATAGTAACAATTTGTGTGCTTAATTTGTTCAAATACGATGAAACAAAAGCTGCAAAAAAAGTGTAAGCAATGACATTTTTATATTTGGATCAATCTGTGACATTAATAAAGCACTTATGATAGTTATTTATTATTCAGTCGTTCGTTTGTTCCCCAGATTTTGTATTTATGAGTCGCTTTATGAGTGAGCCTTTATTTTGAAGGCGCAGGAAATTCGGTGTGTTGCTCATAAACACGTCCGGGTAGCAGCTCTCCCCAGATCCTCGATGAAGTCAACAACAAACAAAGAAACGGTTGCCCCACTTTGACACACACCGAGTCGTTCAAATGTTCCCTTAAAGTAAAAAAATGACCGAGCTGAAGAAGCTTTAAGGGGAAAATCAGAGAAATGGACACAGGAAGCTCAAAGGTAGCGAACAAGTTTACTCTGATTTATAACGGAACCTTAAAGTAGCTCCGCATTTAGCGTTCACTGTTGTTTCAGTATTTGTGTTTTTAAGCCTTTAAATTCATCATAAAAAAGTTTTATATATGCTAATTTTATTTCTATAATTGTGCAAATTTTTTTTATTATTTATTTATTAATGGCTAAACTAACATTAGCTGACCGTTACCTGACGCTTTCAGGTACATTTACGACAACGTTGTGTTTCCAATAGTTGAACACGTACTGTAAAGTTTGCTGTGGATTTGGTCAATAATTGTTTGTTTGGTTTCTTTTGTAGAAAATGCGGCCCAGGGATCTCCCGCCTCTTCCACAGGTCGGTCGGTCACATCCATCCATCTGACTCATCACTGTTTTAAATGACGCCAAATTTCTATGAGCTCATTTGGGACTTACACTGACACAGAACAGACTGAGGTGTGATATCAGATCCTACACACAATGAATCAGTGCTGATCACTGAAGAAGTGTGAAGGTACACAATAAGTGCTACTTAGACTGGCAGTTTAGAACAACACAATAATGTCTCAGTTTTCAGTATTACAGTTGTTTGTCTTTCTTTTTTCTTTTTTTTTTATGAGCAACAAACAATTTCGCTTTCACAATCGCAGCATTTAATTCCAATCCAGTCCAAATGACATCAGACAATCCTCCTCGGCTGTCCCTAAACAAAGATGAGAGCGTCAACTTGTAACTTGAAAGATTAGTGCAGATTCCAAAGACACACTTCCTTGACTTTTCACACAAATAGACGCACTGGCCCGGCCACAAGAGTTTTAAAAAAAGCTTTGACCTCTGCCCTGAGTAATCCTCAGTCCTGGCGGATGGAAGGACACAGATTTAGCTGAGGATTTAGCAGCCAGGATGTTGCACGAGGCTTCACGCTCGTCTTACTTGATTCTTGGGTTAAATGGCCAGAAAGACAACGGTAAGGATCTTTGGTCTCTCATCTGAATTTAGACTTTGAACAAAAAATGTTTAAAAAAATATCATAGAAAACCAAAAGCTCTGTTTTTATGACTCGTGGTTACACTTTTTTTTTTTTAAATTAAGATAGAAACTAATATTTCTTCTGTCTTTTAAGAGAGGGCAGCGAACACTTCCCACAATGTTGAGGTAGGTACGATATCACAACATTGGCTGTGATTACTATCATTTATGTCTTTATTTAAAACAGCAACAGCCAATTGATCTTATTTTTTTTTAATTCATGTGCTGACACATGCAGCCAGGACACAGCTGGTGAGTCAAATTTCTTCTAAATAATTGTGAATAGTTTTTTTTATTATTATTATTATTATTGTTATTATTATTACAAATTCTTCTTCCTTTTTTGTGTGTGTGTTTGCGTTTTTTTTTTTTTTTCATGAATTAACTGAAGTTCCCTTTTCTTTCCAGCGCCAAAACAGAAGAAGAAGAGAGTGAGAAAGGAGACAAATGGAGTTGATGATGTGGACGGTAGGAAATGCGAATGTCTGGGCAGCATTCATTAGTGACAGCCAAGCGTTTATGAAATGAACTTTTAAAGGACAAGTTCACTTCAGCATGATGATTTGAACTTGGCTAGAATCTTTTGTTTTGAAGATATTCTCTTTTGTCGCAATTTAATACGATAAATGTGTTAGAAACCCAATTTTCCCTCCGACTGTTCAGAGTGAGATGTCAACACTGTTATCCAGATTGTTAATCCTTTCTTTCCTTTCTAGATCGGGGGATGGAGATGGGCGGTCTGGAGAGCAGGAGGGCGTCCGAGGTCGGAGAGCAACTGTCCCTTGAAACCTCGGCTGAAGTGCCCCCGCAGAGGAGGAGGAAAAAAAAGAAAGCTGCTACTATAGGTAAAATCAGACAAACACGGGATATCTGTGCATTGATAATTCGTGTTTAGCCACCCAATAACCAGCTCAGATCATCATCAAGATGTGTAAATTCATGGTTTCAGATCTGGAAGATGACCAGGCTGATCTGGTGAATGGAGACACCGCAGATCAAACCACGGATGGAGAGGAAATTGTCAAAAAAACCAAAAAGAAAAAGTAACAGAGCCTGCAGCTATTTTCATGAACCATCTGTCCAATTTTTGGTGCTTTATTTGTCTATAAGGTGTCAGAAAAACAGGGAATAGATGTGTAATAATTTCACACAGTTTGAGATGACGTCTCAAACTGGGTGCAACCGATTGTTCAAAATCCAAAGATGATTCATTTTCTAGTCATGCAGGCCAAATTCTCACATCTCACAACTTAGATTCATCACATTCAGATGTTCAATCAGAAGCAGATGGGACAATATGAACAGGCTGGTGGGTCAAATATTTTCCAACCTTTACTGCAATTCCAGGAAATCAAAAGTCGTTGAATCGCAGCTTCCTGACGAGTTGGACGTGGAAGAGGACGATATCGTCACAGACACCCCTCCTGCTATCCCCCAGCATGCCCTGTTCACAGCGCCGCAGGGTCAGAGCCAGCCGGTCGGGAAGCTCTTTGTAGAGAGGAACAGTGAGTAATGAAAGAAGACGACGTAGTCTGGGCTGTTAAATGGTCCACATGGAGGCACTAGCTTCATTATGTGTGCGTTTCCGTGTGTAGAGCGTTTCCAGGCAGCGGAGCGCTCAGACTGGAGGAAGACTAGTGACCAGATGGATAATGCGACTGACTTCCAGCACATGCAGCCGCTCTGGACCACAAGAGACGTTTCTATCCAAGTGCACGAAGGCTTCAGGTGAAGGCCAAGTGTGTGCGCAAAAGAAAACGCACCGGGCATGAGCTCTCTCGTTTTTAACCTTCAATGCCTCTCCTCTGTCGCTTCTTTGTGGTTTAGAGTCTTCGGCCTGTACTGTCACGGCTTCCTGGCGGGATACGCCGTGTGGAACATCGTGGTGGTGTACGTGCTGGCCGGGCACCACCTCACCGCTCTGTCCAACCTGCTGGAGCAGTACCACAGCCTGGCTTACCCCTCCCAGTGTCTGCTCTACATGCTGCTGGCCATCAGCACCGTGGCCGCCTTTGACAGGTCAGAATCCACTGGAGCAGAGTAGATCGGTGTTCCCCAGACGCACAGCACATAAACCTGTCAAAGCTGAGAAAGATGGTCTGTGTGTCTGTTTCTCAGAGTGAATCTGGCCAAAGGCTCAATGGCTCTGCAGGAGTTCATCACACTGGAGCCTGTCGCTCTTGCTTCATTCTGTGAGTCCACGCTTCATTTATTATTTTGAATTGAAGCTTAACTGAGACACAGGTTGTTGAGGGTTGAGTGTTTTTCTGTGTGTGTTTTTATTATTATTATTTATTCTTCCCTTGTAGTGTATTTCTCAGCGCTGGTCCTCTCTCTGAGCCAACAGATGACCAGCGATCGCATCAACCTGTATCCATCCTTCAACGCCACGCTATGGTGAGCTCACTGGAGCCAGTCTCTGTGTTCGGTTTCTTATCTCATCATGAAGCCTGGGTGTGAAACCTGAGGCTCTCAATGTGTGTTCTCCAGGCCACCTGGCTCAGAGCACCAGATTCTCCACCCGTGGGTGACAGTCAACCTGGTGGTGGCGCTGCTTGTTGGCCTGGCCTGGATCTTCATCGCCGTCCGACCTGAGACAGACTACACTGAGGGTGAGGGCCGTTCACCGCTCCTCTCTCTCGCTCTCAATTCAAATCCACGCAAACACACTTAAACAAGAAAATGCTGCTTTTACTGACACGTCCTCCTTCCTCAGGTTATCTGATGGCCATGGAGATTGAGCCGCCCAAACCAGAAGAAAGATCTGAAATGACGGCCTGAGAAGATTGGCTGAATTTCGGCTCTGATGCTACGACTTTGCTGTTATTTTGCACATATTTTTTTCACCATATTTAGGTAGTAAACTCTGAATACGTTATACTCTGTATATTTTTGTATGTTGGAAATGTAATTGTGCTCGTTTCTTTCTAAATACACAAATGTATCCATCTTGTTTTTAATTTTTCTGGAGGAATTTCACAGTAAAGTGTGTCTATGAGCACAAGTTCATATATTGCTTATTTAGAGACCAATTAGATGTTGACCGTGAAAAATGTTAAACGGTCTACAAGAAGCGTAAGAGCTCTCTGAATGTGGAGGATGTTCCACAACCTGGCAACCCAAAGTGTGTACAAACGCAGTTTGGAAGAAGAAGAAGAAGACGGAGACGGTATCGAGTTCACCTCCGATCGACTATTTTTGTCCTGCCTGTCGCCCAGGCTGAGCAGTCGAGCACGGAACCAAACTCTTCCCCCCCTCCAATCTTTACTCCTGCAGTTTCTGTTGACGTGGTGACTGTGGAGAGTTTCTTCTTAGGGGGGGAAACTCCTGATATTCATGAGTCGGAGACAGTCAAGTGCGGCTGTTATAAGCGAACAGTCATGCTGGACTTCGCCATCTTTGCTGTCACGTTTGTCATCATTTTAGTCGGCGCCGTTCTCTATTTATACCCGGTATGTTCCTGCAACTTTCACGTTAGCTCGAAATTAGCCACCTAGCTGGACGTTGTCATGATGAGCTCACGCTGATGCTCCTTATGAAGTTAGTCCATTCAGGTTTTCTTCTCTTTGAAATCTCTTTTGGGGGATAAAGTGAATCTCTACGATGCGTCCCTAATTTTTCGGGTTTCTTCCATCCCAACAAACAGGAACCTGCTTTAGAGAAACAACTTTAAGGACACCGGGTGGGCGGCAACTAGCGCCCAGCTCCGGACCGAGACGATTGTATTCAGTAAAAATATTGAAACAAACACAATGCAAAGTACACAACTTGGATGCCGATTCCATCCGAAGCTTCAGATGACTACCGTGAAAATTTATGGTGGTATCTGAACTATGTGTGGGGTTCCTACGAAGCCCAGATGTTTCAAATTACTTTATTTCTCTCTGGGAATCCACCTGACTGAAGGGAGCAGTTATTATGGTTTGCTGGGAGCGGCAGAGCTGAACTGACACTTCAGTGGCTATAAAGTTCGTGATAATTTGTGTGTGCATGTGTTGACAGTAAATTTATGTGCACAACATTTCTAATTCTAACCATGTTTTCAGTCATCCAGAAGGGCGTCTGGCATCCCAGGACTCAACCCTGCAGATGAGAAGTAAGTATTTATCTGTGTCTTTGTCTTTCAGTATAACCCAAATTCATACACATCAGTTTAGCAGCCGGTCAAAAAGCAGCTGAATGTGCTGACGTATAAGAGGCTCTCTGCTCTGTCAGGGATGGGAACCTGCAGGACATCGTGAACAGAGGCAGCCTGCACGATTTCCTCGTCAGTCTGCATCAGGAGTTTGGGTCCGTGGCGTCGTTCTGGTTTGGTGGTCAGCCGGTGGTCAGCCTGGGCTCTGTGAAGCAGCTGCAGCAACACATCAACCCAAATCAAGCCAGTAAGTCCGCCAGGGTGCCAAACATTAAGTTCCTGATTCTGCTGCGTATTAATAAAAAAAAAAATACTCAACTGTGCGTTTAAAAATCCGAAGTCAACTCTTTCTCTTTGCTGTTGGCAGCTGACTCCTTTGAGACAATGCTGAAGTCGTTGCTAAGTTACCAGTCAGGGATGGGAGGTGGGGCCAATGAGACCATGCTGAGGAAAAAAGTGTATGAGAGTGCAATCAACAACACACTGAAGAACAATTTCCCCCTTGTGGTAAAGGTTTGTACCACTGATTAAAATATCACCCCCCCCCCCCTCCCCTCCATCCTTCCCTCCAGCCTAAACAACAGCGAGTACGTCCTGGATAATTGTCCTTTGTTTTGTAGGTGGTGGACGAGCTGGTTGGTAAGTGGAAGTCATTCCCAGATGCTCAGCACACACCACTGTGTGCCCACCTGCTGGGTCTGGCCATGAAGACTGTCACCCAGCTGGCTTTGGGTGACCGCTTCAGAGATGACACGGAGGTCATTTCCTTCCGCAAGAACCACGATGCGGTGAGGCGTGTTTCTTTGAACCCGGAAACGCCATCTGTCATCTGTACACCAGCTGATGTTTTTCCATAAGATTCTGGTCTTTCTCGCTCCTGCTATTCAGTCTCTTCTATTGCGGATTTCCTCTGTTACATTTGTTGAATGTCAACAGAAGAACCCTGGCACCAATGCTTCAGGGTGATTTCACCAGATTAGTGTCTCTCCATATGATCAAGGAAAGCACGACTTTGCCTTGTTAATTTGTGCTCAAAGGGTTTCGTTAATTTAATTTTCTTACTTTCTTGCTACCAGATCTGGTCAGAAATTGGAAAAGGCTACTTGGACGGCTCCCTGGAGAAGAGCTCCAGCAGGAAAGGACATTACGAGAAGGGTGAGTCAGGATTTCCTGCGCAGAGGAAGCTGGCATGAACTATTTTGAGTTACTGAACGATACTGTTCATACTTTGTCATTATTTGACTCTGTTTTTGTCCTCGTCTTCACTTTTTATCCTCACACCTGCTGTGTGGTGACATGTGGGAGCAGCATTCTGTTTCTGTTGTTGTTCAGCGGCGGAAAAACAGGAGGAAATGTTTGCAGTAGTTTAGATATGATCTGTGTGCGAAGCTGGTTGACAGTCAGTTAAAGAGAGTCGGAGAGCAGGCACAGACTCTGCTTCCCCATCACATTCAGCGTTATTACGTCTATCAGTGAGCAGCAATTCTTTTCAGAGACTTTTATTGATTTCTCTACCAAGGTCAGTTGTTCCAGACACTCTGCACCTGGCTGGAGTCTATCCTGATTTCTGTCTGAAAGGCTGGAACCAAGATGGATGCTCAAGGAGCTCACATTTTAACCTGTAATTTCATGGGTATAAAACATAAGACAGTAAAAGAGGTCTAATGAGAACATCTTTTCATTATCTGTTGGTGTGTGTTCAGCTCTGGCAGAGATGGAGTCTGTGCTGCTGTCTGTGGCGAAGGAGAGAAAAGCTCAGAAGAAGCACATGGTGTTTGTTGACACTCTGCTTCAGTCCAGCCTCACGGAGCGACAGGTGATGAATGAGTCTGGGGATGATGGAGCGATCCTCACGGTTCTCACACATCCACACACACACATGCACAGATCTGAAATCGATACTGTTGTCTGTTTCAGATCATGGAGGACTGCATGGTTTTCACTTTGGCCGGAAGTGTCATCACTGCCAACTGTAAATGTCAACAATCAAAACAGGAAACAATCAGTTGATAACTGACTTAGAGCTTAATTAATTACCGTCAATAGTTTTCTTAATTTTTCTGAATCTCTGAGTTCAGTGAAGACTATCAACAAGATCATGACAATAAGATTAATATGCAAGACTCAAAGATGGAGGAAAATGTATGTTTTCTGACTAGACTTCCTCCACCGACTGTCAGCTTCAGCACCACAGAAAGATGATCAATACACACCTGCAAAATGAATGAAGATGACATGAAAGGAAACAAAATGACAGTTGTTCAGATTTCAGCGCATTCTGACACAGTCTGACTTATCAAACGCCCATCATGTTGTAACCGTAGCAACAATCTGAATATCTACTGAAAGCTTCAATGTTAAATGTTTGGCAGTGTGTATTTGGGCGCTCCACTTCCTGTCCACCTCAGAGGAAGTCCAGGACAAGCTGTACCAGGAGCTCAAGGACGTTTTGGGTTCGGATCCAGTTTCCCTGGACAAGATCCCTCAGCTTAGGTAAAATCTATCTTCAAACTCAACACCTGAACCTCTTCTAAAAACATGGAGGGGCGTTGTATGAATTACACAAATTTGCCAAAGTTATTTTGTTCAAGGTCTTTTCGTTGGCCTATTTGATAGATTATACAGGAATGAACAACCAGAACCATGTAAATGTAAAACCTTGAACTGGATCATTAAGTGAAAGTTTAAAGGTTGAAAGAGCTTCACCTAATAAGGACACATGCAACACAGCACTAGTGAGGGTGTGTACGGGTCCTAGCACATTTGATAAACTCAAGTTCACCACATTCCGGCCCTTGAACAGATACTGCCAGCAAGTCCTCAATGAGACAGTGAGGACCGCCAAGCTGACCCCTGTCGCTGCTCGGCTTCAGGAAGTGGAGGGCAAAGTCGATCAGCATGTCATACCCAAAAAGGTACCTGCTACCCAGCACCCTGTCTGCTTTCTCTCCTCAGCTCTGTGTTACATTATTCACGCAATTTAGATTTGATCAGGTGGAGAAGACTCGAGAAAACCACAAAAAGGGGGAAAAAAAAAAAAAGCCATGAAGGATTCATAAAATCAAAATGGTTTGTTTAAACGTTGGCACTAAGAGACACCTTGTTGTTTTATCGAACAAAGATGCCAAAGTAGCTGAACTACATGAGCCAAAGTTTGATTTCTTCTCCAAATAATTTACCTCTGGTCCACAAGAAACATTATTGGTGATAAGGCAAAGAAAATTGCATACATGGTAAATTAAGGTAACATGGAAAGTGCTTAAAGGGTAGATGTTCTTGTTATGTTTCAGACTTTGGTGATCTATGCTTTGGGAGTGGTCCTGCAGGATTCAGACACCTGGAGTGCCCCGTACAGGTCAGCTTCAAAATCTTAAAAAAAAAAAAAAAGCTCTACACTCTACGTTTTATTTATTTATTTTTCCCTCCTGGAGTTTAAAATATTGATTTGTCCTCTGCCTGATGTGGTGACGACTGTGACATCTCCTAGGTTTGATCCAGATCGATTCGAAGAGGAATCAGTCAAGAAGAGTTTCTGTCTGCTCGGCTTCTCTGGGAATCAAACGTGCCCAGAGCTCAGGTGAAGACTAACAGGACTAAAGCTGTCTGTGTGCTGTTAAATCTCTGTGTGGAGACAGAGTAAACGGTGAAAGTGTAAATTCGTACTGCACACATAAGCAGACTTGAGGTTCTAAGTGTTTTGCGAGTGCGTATTAGATGAAGTGAACAGGACTTCCTCTCTGTGGCTACATTTCATCCACACTTCAGGGTCTCTCATTACATGTGCCCTCTGACAGGTTCGCCTACACTGTGGCCACTGTCCTGCTGAGCACGCTGGTGCGGCAGCTGAAGCTTCACCAGTTGAAAGGACAAGTCATGGAGGTCAGATCCGAGCTGGTGTCCACGCCCAAGGACGAGACCTGGATCACCGTCAGCAGAAGAAGCTAGAGCAAGTCCTTAAAACCACTGACGCTGACTGAAGCACGTGTTGAATGTTGAGAATCACGTCTGTTAGAGGAACATCATTTTTGGGGATTTTTGTAACGGACAGTTGACGCGTGTGTTGCACCACCACCACTTTTTGTCTCTCTGGTGCTATTACACCTGAACACATTGTTTCCTGTCAACAGGTTTCCATTTGCACTTGTTGAAAGACTTCATTTGTTGAAGAAGTAAAATTCATAACCTTAATTTTCTACAAGGTAGAGGTAAACTTTTGCCAGCAGAGGTTTTTCAATAATTCTTACAACTGCCTAAGTCAGTATTAACACTGAGTTTGTTTGTGTATTAAAACAGGCCATGTGGCGATTGGACAAATCATTCCTTTTGGTAAAGACATCTTACATATTATTAAATATGTATGAAGATTGTCTGAGTCATTGTTTTCTTTTCACTGCTTCCTGAACAAGTTCCCCCGAAAACATTTAGCGTTGAATTCTATTTTAAAAACACGGAGAGGAGCATGAAACTAATTCCTCTTAGCGTAATAGTTTGATCTTCATGACATTCTGGCTAAAATATATCCTTCACATATTCCTGTGTTGTCATGAAATGTCTTGTTTTGTACAAACCACAAAACGTAAAATACGGAGCAACTGACAAATTCTGTTGATCATTTATCGGTTAAAGGGCTAATCACTGCAGCTCTGACTTTGACATTATAGCCGATTTGGCTTAATGAATATCCAGATGTATGTAATTCTCAGCCAATCGGTGGCTCTGTTTGATTTTTTTTTTCTTATCATTTTTCAGTAATAACTGATTCATTTATTTATTTTAAGTAGTCTGGCCTTGCCTACTTCTCTGTCACTGGGGGTCAGCCAAGATCTGATGATGAGATGAATAAAGCTAGAGGGAATAAACACTCTTAAAGTGTGTGGGAAAGAATGGGACTGCTCTCTGGAGTATTATTATTATTATTTTATTTTATTTTATTTATTTATTTTTTTTTTTTTGGGGGGGGGGGGGGGGGGGCGTGATCAGGAGGGGTTTGGGTAGCCCTGGTCCCGCCAGCTGCTGGGAGAGCCCCTGCTGTACCGCACGAGGCCACGGTGGCGCCCTCGAGCCCCCAGCACGCTCACACACACACAGACAGACACACACACCGCTCCGCTAAAGATGTGAAAATGGCGGAGCTACAAATGCTTCTGGAAGAGGAGATCCCAGCAGGACGAAGCGCGCTACTGGACAGTTTCACCAATTTGGAAAGAGTCGCGGAGTACTGCGAGAGCAACTATGTCCAGGTAGGCTGCCATATTTGCGGAGGTGGGGGAAAAGAAGGCGTGTGTGTGCTTTTTTTTATTGGATTTTTTTAGTGTGTGGATTTTGGGTTGGTGGCGACACCGCGGCGGGGCGAACTGATGCTGGGCTAGCTGCTGCTAGCGGCGGCTAAAGCGAAAACAGCCGGCTGTCCGGAGACCCCCCCACCCACCACCACCACCACCACCCAAATAAACAACACCCCGTCCGGCAGAGTTCACGCCAGGAGGTGTCGGCGTCGATTTGGGTTCACATTCCCGTCGATATAAGGGCGTGTGGGACTCGAACATCCGCTGTGGGCTGCCGCGCTGACCAGGTAGCTTGCTAGCCAGCTGCTCGGCGTCACCCACGGTCTATAAACAGGCACCGACAAAATCGATTTCTCTGCCCTCTGCGGGATCAATCACGGCCGGCTGATCGGCCGCCGGCCGGAGATGTAGGATGCCGTATCAATGCCGATTTTAATCTGCGATGATCTTTGGCTGACAGGAGATAAACCCCTGATTTATGATGTGGGGCTGATACTGCTGCAGCCACACACACACACACACACACACACACACACACACACACACACACACACACACACACACACACACACACACACACACACACACACACACACACTGGGATCATGCCTTTGACCCATCCAGATGATTAAGATAAAGGCTCATTGGCTCTGATTAGTTTTTTCTCTGCTCACATTGAACCCCACGATTAAAAACAGACCGTGTAACGCTCTGTGTGTGTGTGTCAAAAAAAAAAAAAAAAGAAAATGCTGGTGATTTACAGTTCTTGTCCTCGGCATAAAAGCATGATCAGTCCCATTCAGACCTTTTTAACTGTGCTGTGCTGAAAGGGAAATCTCACTCTTTCAGCACACTCGGTTATTGGAGTCTCCTCTCATCCAGGACTTAACAGGGTTGCTTTGATAGTTGGGAAATTTGGGACGACAGTGTTAACAAGAAGAGGCTTGGACAAGGTGTGATCTTGGGATCTGACATTCTCGATGAGCCGGACTGATCAGGTCTGACAGGTTGCCCTGTGAAGGAGGAGGCGGCCTCTTGGATGTTGGCAGCTTGCTGTCTGGCAAGCTGCCCTGTTTTCTTCTCACCCTGTAAGGTTTACCCAGCTGCGGTCAGAGGGGCATTACCACGAATAGATTAGTCAGAAGTACTAGTCAGGGGGACACGCAGACAGGTACTTCATGTCTCCATCTCAGCTCCAATTCACAGCTTTGCTTATCTCTATTATACATTTACATGAACTTTCCCTTCAGTAGTACTGAGTATTTTTCAAATTACTTCGATCAGGATGCTGTAGATCTTTTTAGATTTGTCCATCTGTAGTTAACACAGCACAGGTACGTGAACAAACACGTCCTAATTTCTCTTCCAGCACCCCATGCAACACCTTCGATCCTTAGACTTGTGATTTGTGTTGCTGTTTTATTATTATTATTATGGTTATTACTGGGTGCTAGATTCTTCTTTTAAATCTTATGGGTACTCAATTTTTCTTATAAATTCATTTTTATTTTATTTTTTTTTTATGGCTGTGCAGCTTGTTACTACTCATAGTATTCCTGTGTGCTTATAATCTTTCTCTGATATGTCTGATGTTGCCCGACTGAGAGACTAATAAAGGATTATCTTATCTCATCTTCTAACTTGGGTACCTCAGTGAAGTACCTGCTTATCAGTGAGTAAAATATAGTTCAGAAGCAGGTGTCAGTATCCAACTGTTTCCGGGAAATAAGCAAATAGCAGCCTTTCAAAAATGTCTCCATTCTGCCCTACAGCTATAAGCTGAGCAGTGACACTCAGGACTTTATGCCACATTACCGGTTTGTGGTCATGCATAGGGAATGCAGCCCGCCCTCTGTAAATGATGTTGTCTGTTTGCTGGCTGCAGGACGATTTGTTACATTAGATTCCACTTTAGGATCCCTCATATATTCTTCTTTTGTCACAGGCACGGTTTATTTTGTATAAAAGGGAACAGACACGTCACCATTTCGGATGCTTCTCCTTCAACTATTTGTTAAATTGCCCTACTGCTTCAGCTTTAAATTGCAGGAACCAAATGAAATCAATCCGTCGATATCCAATCACGAAGCCCAAGGCTGCTGCTTCCTGGGGTTTGCCATTCTTTATCTAGTAATCAATGTGAAAATAAACAGGTGATTAATGGTTTGCAGTTATATATTATTTTCATTATTCATTTTCTATCTGAAAGGAGTGAAAAGTCAGAAAATAGTGAAGTAATTGTTGTTTTCCAAGATTACACTTTGATATGGCTTTTCCTGCCTGACCACTGCAGATAAGAACCACGTATCATAAAAATACACACATAATTTATTGAAATCAAACCCTCATATTTAACATATTTAATGGGGTTTTTGTTTGTTTGTTTGTTGTTTGTTGTTTGTTTGTTTTTTTGGAAAGTATCAAAATGCATCTTGTTTCTTTCCTCCTCAGTTTGGTGATTTCTCAAAGTTCATCTTGATTGTTGATTCACCTTTTTGGTTATAGAATAACGACAAATCCCTTCACTGCCTATGAAAACCTAAAATCTTCTCTTCAGGTCAAAAACGAAGAGGTTTTCTGTTTGCTTTCACAAAAAAGCAGCGAGTGGTCACATTTTAGAAGCATGAGCTTGAAATTCTGTGACATCTTGTGCTCGAAAAATTACTATGATAAATGCCTCACCTGGACATGCGTTAAGGCTCAGTCCGAAATCTGTTCCGACCCACCGCCCCTTTACTGCATGCCATCCCCTCTTTCTCCCACCATCTTTCTGCTCTATCACTGCAAATATAATAAAGGCATTAAAAAATAACTTGCTGTCACAACCCAACCCTGCATGCAGCATCACTGAGGAGCAGTTTTCCAGCAGAGACATTAGCTGATCCATCTGCCCTTTGATGTTCCTGCTGATGTGCCCACGCTGTGCTCGCGGCCCAACCGGCTGCCTCACCACACTCCTTTCACACCAGCTGCAGCTGCATTACCTGTCCATTGAGCAGCACACATTCATGTTCCTGTCAGTGAGTCTTTTCAGTCATCAGAAAAGCTCAAAGTCCAATTTTTCAAGCTCTCAGATGTGCTTTGCCACTCTTCCTTGACCTATTCCCCAGTAAACTCAATATCCTTTAATACACCGTGATGTTATCTGTAAACATTTTAACATTACATGATAATACGTAACAGTTTTTGGCATTTAAAAATAATAATTTTATTAAAATCAAAGAAAATGTTGGGTTTTTTTTTTTCCCATCTCCAGTTTGCCATTTATGAACATTTGCTGCCCTTTTAATCTTCTCAGTTCTAGTCTAAGGTAAATTGAATATGTTTGGTTTCTGATTACACCACTGATATGCACTTTGCAGCATACAACAGACGTGGAAATATCCAAGATGTTCTTGACATTCAACTTGTTTGAGAGAATCAAAACAACTGCTTAGTCAAACCGTGTTTTTAATGAATGACAATTCAAAATGCTGATGTCAAGAAGGTGTCACACAGGTTTGAGTTCCATTTTCGAGCTCTTGAGCAGAATGTAGCCATCCTTCCTGAACCACATCAACTTCACACAAATTACCATATTTACTCTTCTTCTCATTCAGTCTCCAGACAAGCAGAGGGCACTGGAGGAGACCAAAAACTACACTACCCAATCTCTGGCCAGTGTAGCTTACCTGATCAATACGCTGGCCAACAATGTGCTGCAGATGCTGGACATCCAGGCCTCGCAGCTCCGCCGCATGGAGTCCTCCATCAACCACATCTCACAGGTTTGGAGCAGAATAATAATTAAGCTGCCCTTAATCAAAAGCATGAGAAGTTGTTATTTTTTTAAGTTTTGAAAGATGCCCAAGGCTGTACTTTGTTATCCAAATGTCTCACCAAGAAAACCCTAACGAATGCTAAATAAGTTGACTGTGAATTTCAAATGAACTAATGATTTAAGGCGTGACTAGAGAAGGTGAAGATCAAGTGTGCTATTTTAATTAATTATATCTGCAGTCTAAGTAAATGGAAAGTAGTTTTCGTGCCTGGTTCAGTCTTGTTCTTTTGATGTAAATGTGTATCAGCTCTAGCAGGATTTGTAGGCGCCTCATGTTGATCCTCGGGCGATCTGAAACACCTGCCTTTCATAATTCAGTTGGGCTCACCTGAAATGAAAGATGTCTTGTTCTTTCCTTCTCCTCCTTAGACGGTGGACATCCACAAGGAGAAGGTAGCGCGGCGGGAGATTGGGATCCTCACCACCAACAAGAACACATCCCGCACACACAAGATCATCGCTCCAGCCAATCCCGAGAGGCCTGTGCGCTACATCCGCAAGCCCATCGACTACAGCCTGTTAGATGACATGGGCCACGGAGTGAAGGTGGTAATTTTCTTCTTTTCCCCCTAATTTTCTAATTATACTGAATTGTGCGGACGAATCAGTGCTGACAGGCTAGAAAGCGCTAAGTTCTCTGGAACAGAGTGGGAAGGAAAATTAAAAGATTTAAAGCATAGCAAAAGAAAAGCTAAAGAAAAAAATTTAGCTTTTCCTAGCTATAAAATGTACTTTGACTTCTTCAGACTTAAAAAAGGATTCACATTAATATGTATAGCATTAGAATGAACACATTTAATTTGTGTGAGGTTGTGTGTTTCCTAATGACTTTTGGACTCAAAGAAAAGATTCCAGTTCAGAATGTCTAAGCAAAAATCATTTGTGACAGAAGAATTCATGCGGAAAGAGAATGAGTTCTTTCTGCGCCCAAACTGTCCAGTCACAAGTGATTTATTTATTTATTTTTTATTTTTTTTTGCTGCTACTCATTTCTGTGAGACTGTTAATACAGTCTGGAGTCAAGCGTGACGGAGGTGTGGCTCGTCAGAAACAGGGCTGTTTGTGTTGTGGGATTAATGAGGCCTGTTCACTGCAGACAATCTTACAGAAAGGGCTTTTAGAGGTCAAACAACCATGACCGGGTTCCATTGACAAGTAATTGAAGAAGAAATCAATGACTTAGGCTTTTCACCAGTGTGGGAAACCAGGGTGATCCCTGGCATGAATTCCTTTCAAAACGTTTCCCTTTTTTGTAAACCTGGCTCCTGGAAACTAGTTCTTGTCCAATCAGGGTTTTATGAAATAAAAAGGTGGAAGTGATTTTGGAAAGCTAGTTTCCCTTTGACTTTGAACAAAGACAAGCTTGTTTCCAAGCAAACCACCGAGCAAGCTTCAACCTTACAAAGCTCTCAAAGAACAAATTCCTCCAATTTTAACACTGAGCCATTGTCACTTCAATCCTACCAGCTCTGCTCTTTGCATCACATGCATGAGTAATTTCTGTGTTTCACTCCTTCACTCACTAATCCCTGTTTCTTCTCTTTCTCTTTTTCTGCTTGCCTAATTTAATCTTTATAATCAACTGTAGTGGTTGCAAAGGTTTAAGGTAAGGCTAAGCCTCAAATGAGGGAAGTGGCTTTGTGTTTTCTGAATTTGGTGTTTGGTTTTTGTTTTTTGTTTTTTTTTTATTCTGGTTTGCAGTGGAAGCTGTCCTTTTTGTCTTGTATTTTTCTTTTGACATTTTAAGAAGTCTTTTGGCTTTTAGAAGAATAGTGTTACATATTTGAAAATACTACTGTCAGGTACTGCTCATTTCTGTACAGCAAGAAGCTGGAAGTCATCATTCTCTTCTTAAAAATATGAACGCTCCCTTTAAAAACAGATTTGTTTGTATTTGTTGAATCTCAAATTTACTGTGGCTTACCACCAAATAATCCTCACCCATGTCCTCCTGCCGTAGGCCAGTGCTCAAAACATGAAGGCCGGAGGAGGCGGACTCCCTCGCACCAACCCCCCAACACAGAAGCCCCCCAGCCCGCCCATGACAGGCAAAGGGACCCTTGGGTATGTAAGCCGCCTGCGTGCCTTGATGCGTGTTTGGATGGACATGAGTAGGCAAAGTTGTGTCGGTCAGAAGATGAATCTGTGTTTGTGGCTGTGGGGAAGAAATCACAATGGTTCCTCGGAGAAGGCTGGTTACTCTCAAGTTGCATCATTACCCCTTTACCTCTGTGTTTAATTAGCGCCCATTTGGTGATTTAAACTGGATTTAAGAGTAGTCCTTATCACAATAGTAATCTTTGTTTCTGCTTTTTCTTTTTGCTGCGGAGACAGGTTTGGGAGTCTCAAACCAAACTTATGGTCTCTGGCTCAACATTGCACTCAGCATACTTGTGAAAGTATAATTAAAGACTTTCACCTTCAACATAGTGTGATCAAGCAGCACTAACTTAGACATATCACAATAGCATGCAACTCAACCATTCTCCATTCATGGTTGTTCTTCCTCTATGCGAAAATGGAGAAAGATTGGACAGTTAAATGTTCCGTTTGCTACCTGAAGCAAAATTTTTATTGGGAGAAACTGGCCGTGAAAAGAAGTGCTTTAGATTTCGAGGCACTGGAAGTAAAGCTTTCTTGGCTCATTGCTTCTTGATGAAGAGCGGGACTAAAAACTCTCAAAATTTGCTCCAAGATTAAACTTTTGCTGCGTTATCCTTGGATGGCTTCATTGATTATGACAGAGCAGGATGCAGAAGCTCCAGCACTTCATGGAACCGGTGGCATTTGTATTCATGCACGTGGCAATTAATGCCGTGAATTGTGAAATTGCTGCAGTCAGTGCATCTTTTTTTTTTTTTAACCAGTCAGCTCTTGAGTTTCCACCTGTATTGCATGTGGTCAAACTGTGGGAGGAAATGGTTTCACCCAGAGGAAAGTAATGCGAATAATGCTGAACACAAACAAACCGTGCTGCCACCATCTGCCATCTGCCCATGGCTATTGTTAAAGAATTGACAAATGAAAATGCAAAATTTCAGCATGTAGTTTGAATTAGATGAAAGAAACGCATGTAATTGGGCCAGGAAACTCCCCTTTGTTGTGCTCAAGCAGAATGACGTGCAGGTGGCGAGCCTCCAGATGCCCCAGTGTTCAACCTTTAATTGGCATTTGTCTAATGCCAGAGCACAGGAGGAACATTATCACAAAGGTCACAGTCAGAAATTCAACAGTTCTTGATGGAAATATGGATCAAAGTGGGGAATTATCAATAGCTGTCAGTCAGGTGATGTTAAGTTTTGCGTTCACTTTAAGGCCTTTGTAGAGCTACTCATTAAAAGGAACCAAAACCTTGTGGTAAAAATAAGTTTGTTTTCTACCTGTTTTAAAGGTGCGGGAAATTTTTTGTTGTGTGCATTCACTGTCAAGTTACTGTGGCTGCCTCCACCACATGTGACAGATTTGAATTCAATGCCATTTGATATTTCTTTGTTTAAGGACATTCAGATGTTCAGTTTTCAACAGGATGAACCAAGGCAGGAAATTTTCCCACAATTTTCCTGTATTTGCGTTGTTTATGAACGTTCAATCAAGATTAAAATTTAAAGTGTAAATTTATATTTGTTTTTAAACCAAGATGCACACTCTGTCGCAGCTCTTTAAAATGTAATGGTTGGAGTTCTAACCAAAATACAGTCTCTAAGTGGCTCTGCAAGTTAAAGCAGATTAATGACCAATATCTGGCTGTTGTTGTAGTTGTTTCACTTTGATTGTATCTTTCCATGCTAATGTTATAGTCATAATAAGTCATAATATTTAGTAAATCTTGTTGATGTATGTTGTCTGGAAGAGGCGTTTGATGTTTTTCCTGCTTTATGTCTGACTGTTGAAGATGTCTTCTTCCCCACAGGGCTTCACTAGTTCAAATGTTGTGTTCTTGTTGTGTTCTGTTAGGTCTTCCTGGTGTCAAATGCCGTTTGTGTTTCTGTGTGGTGAAAATGTGTGTGCCGGTCTGCCCCTCTTCATAACCTCCAGGGATGTGTGTCTCCGAGTTTGTGACTGATTGTGTCCAGCTGTTAATATTGACCTTCAGAGTGGTGTGCGTGCGTGCGTGCGTGCGTATCTGTCCTTTCAAGATGCATGCCAGTCAACCACAGCTCCAACCCTCCATGATGCACCCTTCGCTGCAGCCCATGTCTACGGGCCAACATCTTATTGAATTTATTGTTTCCCTTCTGCTTTTTAAATGTACTTTCAGTTGTGTGTTTGTGACCCAGCCCACCCTCTCCTGGCTGCCCCATATTCCTCATAGCAATGTTTTGCCATGGCAACAGTGCTCAGAGATGGGTCACCCCTCTGTGTCAGCAGGGACATTTACATGCCAGTGGATCTTTTCAGGCCCAGATCAATAAATCCCATTGATGTTTTTCTTTCCCCCCAATTTAAAAACCAAGGATGTCATGAGCAGAGTGCTGCTGTGTTGTTAAAATATAACTTCTGGGGCTTTTATTTCATAATTTTGACTTGCTCAGGAACAGTCTGAATCCTTTTTCACCTTTGCCCCCCTGAAAAAGTCCTTATATCATCTCAGGACCTCTTGAACAAAGGCAAATGTCTTGTTTTGAGTGCAAAACACACAATTATCTTGGCCAGAAGACAATAGTTTTTTTGAAGAGGTTTCGCTTTTTACCTCTATCTCCAAAGAAACGTTGAGACTTAAAAGCTGATATTTTCGAGGACAGAATTTGAAGAAAATCTCACATAGACATGCCTGTAAAACTGGTGGTAAAATGACTCTTCTTCTGAATCAGCCTCTTCAAATCAAGATCTGCTTGACCCTTTAATGGCCGTTTTTGTCCAGATTCTTGTAGTCAAAGGAGAAAACAAAAATTATTTCCCATGCTTCAGCTCAGATTGGCCCCATACTTCAGAGGAACGTACTTTTTCTCCCAAGCAATGAAGTTTAGGGTTCGACTGTTCTAAGACTGTTGAAAATGGAAATCAGAAACGGCTTAATCTAAAATCCAGTATGGGTCAGATTATTTCTCTGTTCTTACTCACTGGAATGTATTAAATTACTTACATGTCCTTCACTGCAGCAGCTCACGCCTGCACTTCATATAATATCGAAGTTTATTTTATCTTTTTATACAACCGCAGTGGTAGCGTTTCCTCCCGACTCTCTGCTGTTTGCCCGTCAACACCTGTGGACCCCAAGCCAACTCCCAATGTTCACCACCTGTCATACCCCATTTTTTAAGTTTGCACTTGTTTGTTTCTTGCTCTCCTCCTCCTCTCCCCCCCCCTCCCCTACACTTCTCTGTGGATCCCCCACCCCTTCGACTCCTGTCCTCCTGACCCTCTCGCAGGCGCCACTCCCCTTATAGGACGCTTGAGCCGGTGCGTCCACCCGTTGTCCCTAACGACTACGTCTCAAGCCCGACGCGCAACATGGCGCATTCCCAGCAGAGCCCTGCACGCACTGCATCTGTTAATCAGAGGAACCGCACGTACAGGTACCCCCCTCCCCCTTCCCAGCATGCCTCTTTACACTTCTTAAACAAGCCCCCTTTTAACCTAACCTCCTCCCACTTCATCTTCTCCTCTCCTACACTTGAAAATGCGATGTCAGCCTCTGAACTCTACCCCTCTTCTCTGAAATGACTCACTGTGGAAAGTGTAATCACTTTTACTACTTTTTATTTTAAGTTTCAGCTCCCAGGGAAAGCCCAGATTGGCACTTAATTTGGAAATCCCTCACCTGTATGCTCTCCTCATGGCTCAGATAAGGATAAAGAAATGAGGACAAGGTAGAGATGCAGAGCTGTATTTAGCATGGCTAGACACAGGTTCCTATGGTGATGGTTATTATTAGGCAGCGTCGCCCCCACAGTCCTCTAAACCCAGTGTCAGCCCATCGCCCAAGACAAGACTCTTTCAACCCAGACCCGGGGAAAGATTCGTAGGTCCCGCTGTCTGCTGTGATGGAAGTAAAAGCACGGGGTGGGAAGGGGAGGGCAACAACTTGAAAAGTTTCGTTCTTGTGTACCATCTGTTGGCCAAAGGTAGTTCGGGAACAGACAAGTTAACTTACCCTGACTCTCCTCTCAGCACAAATCTTGATCATCAACATGCACTGCTCATTTCCTTCATCCCTCAGCCATGCGCTCTCTGCTGTCTAACAGAGTCTGCCCCATGTGTCTCAATGCGTCCCGCCTTTATAACGTGTCATATCTTTGTCTTCTGTCACTGCTGTGTCATGTGTCCTTGGTGAGGCTTCTAGCTGCTTTTTTTTCTTATTTATCACTGTGACATAGTCATTTCAAAGGCATAATGGTAACACATCAATGCTCATAAGGTTAACACATTATTAATCTGAGATATTGAGAAACAGAATCACACTTGGACATGTTGAACCCAAACTCTATTCTAAGCTGCTTGTCTGTGTGTTATTGTGCTGCAGCTGGAATATGTTAAATTTAGGCCTCACTATCTTGATGTAAAGAAGAGTTAGGCGCAGCTTCTACCGGAGGTCTGAATGTGCTGGTGGCAGCATGGCCACATGACGGTGTGTGTCTGGGCTTTTGTGATTTGACGTGTTTGCCACCCTACTAACAGCAGTGGCAGCAGCGGAGGCAGCCACCCCAGCAGCAGTCGCAGCAGCAGCCGAGAGAACAGCGGCAGTGGCAGCGTGGGTGTGCCCATCGCTGTCCCGACCCCAGCCCCGCCCTCCGCCTTCCCAGGTAATGCCTGCTTCTTCTTTGTTCTCTGAGCAGGTAACCTCAGGATAAAGGAGTGTCTGACACCAACTAACCTGACTAATCTGTGTTCAGTGCTCTGCTCAGGAGCTCTAGATTGTTTCTATGTCAAATGACAATGTGTGGGACCTTGGATCTGCTGCAGTCCTTTCTTCCCCCGTCACTCTTATCTTCACCTCCTTTGCCTATCTTTTCTCTCCTCCTTTATTCTATCACCTCGCCTCTGACCCCGTAGGTTCAGCCCCTGCCACATCTAACCCAGCTAAACCTCCCTCCAACACTGCCACCTCTTCCACTACCCCTGGCCTACCCACCTCTGGCCTAGACAGCCCCCCACAGGCCCTAAATCCCCCTCTAGAAATCCCGCCTGTACCCCCACCTCCTCCCCAACTCCCTGCCTCCGCAGCCCCCACTGGCACAGGCCCTGCTACTTACGGCAACCCCACACAAGGTGAGTGTGACACAGTGGGATCAGATCACCAACTCCTCTCCGCACCCTCTGCCCCGCCTCCCCTGGCATGCATCCTTCTCCTTGGAAGCCTAAATGTGTTCATTCACTGGCATGTCATCCCCAAGATATTCAGTGGTGTTTCAGGCCCTTCCTTGTTCCTTCTCAGGAAGGTTTGACAAGTGTTCTCAGTTTGAAGTATAGCATGTAAAATGTACTAAACAAAACCAAAGCAGATCAAATAGTACTGAATATCAAAAGACTGAACTACATTTACAGTTGCAGCTCAGGATTTACAGGATTTACTCTCCATTGTTTGCTCCATAAAATGTCAACAGCTAGTGAATAAATACTCAACATCACCGATTTGATGTCTCTAAGCGTCAGATCCCCTGATGTCGAGCATAAAGAAATTTGATGGATGTTAAGTTTGAAAACTGACTGAAGCAATGAATCAAATTGCTAATTTTTTGCTCCAACTAATGACTAAAACTCATATTTATTCAGGTTCCATCATGTACAGTTCTGTTTAAAGGTACTGTGGAGCTTTTTGACCTAGTTATGTAATACAGTGTAGTAGCGTGGGGAAAGGAAGTACCATGTACAAAATGCCTTTAGATAAAAAAACATACATTTTACACATTAGAAAAGCTTCATGTAGTACTTTCTTAAAGTCCTAGCTCCAGATCCAGTTGGTTCTCAGGTAAATGTTGCTACAGCTCAGTTAAAATATAAATGAAGAGAGTCTAGCCCATCAGAATCAAATCTCTCTTCACCAATGGGACAAGAATATTTGGAGCAATTAATTCAGACCTGTTACTCTTTCACATGAGTTCATCTGGCCCGTGGAAACCAATTACTAGAACTCAATAATGGCACTGAGTAGGCTGTAACTGCATCATGTTTTATTAACTGTTTAACAGCTTTCAGACACTCACCGCAGTGATACAATTTTAGCCGCAGAAAATGTAAGCAGACAATACAATGTGGTTTTAAAGGAGAGGTCTCGATTTACCCCAGCCTTGGAAAATCCTCAGAAACAACTGTCACTTCTTCACCCAGTATTTTCTGAAAAAGACTTTCACCTGGAAAGGTCATTGTACTCCACTTCACAGCAGAATATTTGTCAAGACTGTCATGAAATTCAAAAGTCTGGGTTACATACAGCAGCTTTTCCCCACTGCTGCTGGATTCTCCTCTCTTCATTTGTCATTCACAGCATCTCATTGGCTGCCTGTGTCTGTGTGTAGATGACGACGATGGTCTGATCTATAATGCATGAGCTATGTGGTGAAATGCTTTGGCAGTGAATTCTTCATTTCATGTGTATTTATGTGGCCTTTTTTTCTTGTGTGTTAGTTCTGTGGCTGTTGGTTGTTGTGATGATTAGTTTATGCTGTTCAGCATTAGAAGATTACCACGATGAGCCAAATGCTAACATCAATGAGTTTGTGGAAACAGAAAAATTGATTCTGCCGTGAATGTAGTTGAACTATTTCCCCGCTGTGTTATATTTAAACAATGCAGTTTGGAAATCACCCACTGATTTAGTTTACTTATTCTTTTGGTAGCATTATTAACATTTTGGCTGAAACAGAACGATCAGACTCATTTTCATAATAATCACAGCTTGTGTATTCAAGAATAGTTACACATAATATTTACAGAAATAGAAAATGTATTTATATCGTTTAGCAGTGGATCCTGTTAAAGCTGGGTTGTAATTTTACAAAAATATGAATTTCAGGCCATAAAATGCAGTAAAGCATCGCCTGTCTGTGAGTCATTCGGACTCCATTACCACCTTTAATGAAACCTTACAAGGCAAAAAATACGACAGTGCAAATAGTAACAGTCATGCAGCCAGAGGCTAACTCTCACAAACGTCAGTAAAACATCGAGCTATATGTTGAAAAGGTTCTGGCAAAGTTTTATTTCTTATTTTTATAAGAGACACATATACTATCTGATTAATGTTAAAGCAAATGTAAAGACCTAATGGAAAGAGCTTCCTCCAGGCTCAGGTGATTGACATTTGACGGTTTAGTGCACCAGAGGGAGGAAGAATCAACCCCTTTTGCTGACTGACTCCTTGCCGCCTCCTGATGTTGTCTCGTCTCAGGTGCTCCTCAGTTCTACAGCATGAACCGCCCAGTACAGCAGCCCCAAAACCCCCAGGTGGGAGGCTCCCTGCCATACCGCCGACCGTCATCAGTCACTGGTCAGCCCAACGTGGCCCACAACCAGAGCCAGCTCAATGGTGGACCACACTTCGCCCAGAACCAAGGTACAGCCGTACTGACACATCTCTGTCAATGGGAGTGCGAATTATACAGAGCCATGCTCCCTAAATAATCCTGAAATCAGCCTCTCTAAGCATTCAGTTCAAAAGTGACACTGACTGACATTACCTTCAAGAAAATGTGAGAAAATGTTATTCTACTTTTGTACCCAAACACTAGACCACTCTAAAAAAAAAAACAGTAAACACTTTGAAATATTTGGGTAATTATTGTTAATAAGACTGGTGAACCTTCACATATGAAGGTTGACTGACTGTGGACATTTCTTGGTGCCCCCCCTACATCAACATGTTGGCCTGAATTAAAAAGGCACCACACTGGTTTAAGAGTGTGTTTTCCAACCCACAAGACTACAGAATAATCACAACATTCTCTTTGAAATGGGAACGAATTGCCACAAAGCAAATGTTTTTTAATCTTTTATGTTTCAAATTTTTGAAATGGAAGAGAATAAATATTATATATTATTTCAAGCAAGCCGTGTCCGATTCAGAGACAGTGGAGCTTCTCCCTGAACCTGTAGATTTCAGAGGGGCCAGATCACCGGTGTCCGACTCTGCTCTGATGTCTGAGCTTTTTATAACAAGACAAGTCTGGTTTTGTGTCATTACCCATCAGATTAACCAACTTCAGAGACTTCATCTCTTCTCCAGCTCTGTCTTTATAGCGCTTCTGATCCCCCGTTTTTCGTTTATTTCTGTTATATGGAACTCTATTGAAACTGAAATGTTATTTTTTGATACGATTACTGTAGTCTGTTAGGAGTGATTTAAGCTGAGACTTAACTACTTATCAGTTTGTCTATTAAGTGTCAGTATAATGAAAAATATCCACATTTCATGGCTCATAGTCTACATTGGATACGTCAGTAAAAACAAAAACAAAGGAGGATGTACTTAGAGACTGTGATACAGAGAAAAGTCTCGCATGACAGCAACCAGACAGCCACCAGGGGTTTAAAATTTTCCTCAGAATTGAGGATTCTGGATAGGGTTGGGAAATTCGTTTTTGATCTGTCAGAGAAAAGCAGACCATATTCTCTCACGTTATGAAAGTAGCTGTTAGTTGCAGCCGTGGCTGTGGACCACTTGACAGCACCAGCTCATCTTTCCCCTTCTGCTGCCCGTAGAGCAGGGCGTCTCAGGTCCACGCCTTGTCAAAGTCACTGTCAGCCTTTATTCTCTGCAGTTCTTCTGCCTGTTCTTTGACTCGGCTCTTAGTTTATGTTTACTCTAACCACATTTTCTCATATCTTTGCTGTTCCTGTGTCTGACCTACCGCGACATTCCTCCGTCTCTCCGGCCCCATCCTCCTTCGTCTCTGTGTGTTGATTTTATTTGGTGATAGCGGGCCCGCTCGCCCCTCCTCCCCCCTCCATGCAGATCACCCCCCAGCTGCCTCTGATGGGCTTTGTGGCCCGTGTTCAGGAGACTAGTAAGTGGCTTTTAGCTCCTTGCTCCGTTTGCATGATCCATGTCCTCTTCCCAGCAGTTAGAGGAATATTTTCTCCTTGGAGTAAACGTGCAATCAACCACCAACAACTGCTCACACAAGGATCTGCACTGTGACTTTTTTTAATGCATTATATGAATTTCTGTTCTGAGGTTTTGATAAAGACAGATCAGTAGATGTTAATGATTAAAAGAGACTCTGAAATGTGTCCTAAAATATTTTAAAGAGGGTAAATACTGTTCTGAAACAGCTGTGCGCTACTTTTTTTGCCCATATAACTCAAACTGGAGTACAGGGGACTAATTCAGTGGAGGATTAATCCACATTTTGTGCTCTAGTGAATATTTGGGGCAGCAGAAAGACGTATTGAATAAGAATGTATAAGATGTACTGCATTGAGTCGCAATAAACAACACATATGGAAACAAAGGTAATGACATATCAGGCTTTGGACACAAACGCAATTCTGAATCGCCTTGGGAGGAGGTGTTGGTGGTTGGCCAGTTGTTCGTGTGAAAAGCATGTATTGTGTGATATGAATAGAGTATAATGTTTTTGTTCATGAGCATGATCAAGTTTCTTCTTGTTTTATTTATTTTTTTTCCTGTCCCCGGGTTCTCTCAATACCAACCATCATTCTGTAAATGCATGCTGAATCTGGGTTTGCTCCTTCTGTTCCCGTCATGTCACATCCTGCTGTGATTGGATGTACTGGTCTTACAACGCAAGTTGTGTTGTACGATCCAATGCATGGGAATGTCACTTAGTCATGTCTTCCCCTGACCTGAACAGCCATCTTTAAGTTCCTTCGCTCCTCTCACTGGTTTCTTCCTGCCCTGCCTCAAAACGATTTACAGTCTCGGATGTACCACCCCCACCTCCACCTGCCGAAGAGCCGGTGTTTGAGGAGCCTACACCTCCCCCTCCGCCGCCGGAGGATTATGAAGATGATGAAGATGAAGAGGAGTCGGCGGTGGTGGAGTACAGCGACCCCTACGCTGAGGAGGACCCACCATGGGCCCCACGCACCTACCTGGAGAAAGGTCTGCCATCACCGGTTCCTCTAAAACCTTCCTTTTATGTTTTGGCATCAATGAGGTTTTTTTTTTTTTTTTTTTTTTTTGTTTGTTTTTGGGTTTTTTTAAACCTTGTTTTGTTTTTATTTTATTTTCCTCTTCCCATATTCCCTCAGTGGTGGCCATTTATGACTACACACGTGACAAAGAAGACGAGCTTTCGTTCCAGGAGGGCGCTATCATCTACGTGATAAAGAAGAACGACGATGGCTGGTTCGAGGGCGTGATGAACGGGACCACGGGCCTCTTCCCTGGCAACTACGTCGAGTCCATCATGCACTACGCCGACTGAATAATCTGCCCTCTGAGCAGGAGAGGAGCGGGAGGTGCGTTTGATGGGGAGGGAAAAGGAAGGGGGGGGTAGGAGAACCAAGGGGGTTAGGTCAAAGACTTACCAGACATACCAGAGTATGATCACCTCCAGGCGAAGAGAGAAAGAAGAGGAAGCAGTTTTTGAAGAATTTGCAATGTGACAAACTGATGCCCGGTCATTCTCTCATAGTCGCCATTGTAAAACAACCACTACTCTAGATATATCCTTCCCTGTAATATTTCTTTCTTTGTTTCTTTATTTGACTGAGGAGGTTTGGACCAGTGACGGTGTTTTGAGATTTTGTTTCATTCTAAGGCCACTACATTGACGTTTTTCTTTTACCAATTTTCCCTTATTTTCAGTCATATTTATTTTTGATTTTGTAGTGGGATAAATGGTGAGCAGGTAGAGGAAGCTGCTGAGAGGGATTTGACCTCAGAGAAAGGGCTGGAAGAGAATGTCTTCATTTTTAGGTTTTCTCCGCAACACCCCCGAGACATTTTAGACACCTCTCTGTATATTAATTATAATGCAACAATATCCTCAGTGGGAAAAAAACAGTAGTTTCCGTACTTGACAAACTTTTAGTTTGGTACCTCAGCAGGGAGTGTGCCAAAGCTGACATTTACTAAGATAAGCACATCAAATGTCTTAAGGTGACACACACTAAGCAAGAGAAAGGCGGGTCAGAAAGGACGTCTGAAAGCAAACAGAAAGTCCCAAGAGTGCTTTAAATACAGACATTTTCTTTTACTTTTCAAATTTAATTTAATTATCTGAAATGTTATGGGCCAAGCAGATGAGTTAAGTCACTACAAGCTTCATTTTGTCGGCCAGCGTGCAATTTTTTTTTTTTTATTTTTATTTTTTTTTGGATGAAGGAATCGATCCTCAAACAAAAGAAGAACGCAAGATCTCATTAATTGCACAATGACCTTGAATTTGAAGTCCTGCACCTCCTGTCATGAATTATAGAAGAAATCTATTAACTCAGCTGGCACACTAATTGTTTGCCGTGTTCATATACATTCAAGATGAAGATTTTATTTATATATATATTTTTTTTTTACATTGTCTTTGGCATTTTACCAAGGGGTCCAGAATGAGTTTTGCTTGCAGAGCGACAAACTGCATGTTTCAATGAGGAAAAAAAAAATTCTTTTCTGCTCTACTGATGAATACTGTCTTAATATTTTTAGACATGGTGTGGTTTGGTTTTTGATATTCACCCACGACAACAATGCATTTCGGAAATTTCTAAGATGCGCGTGCCATATTGAAGTGTGTGTTGCTGTTCAGAGGTTATCACTTCATTTGCAATAAATTGGCCAGAGTGGGGTGGATTGTTGTTAAACTACAAATCTTTCTTTCATTTTTTTTCCCCCATCAGTTTTCCCAAGTTCTTTTCAATCGAAAGCACATACGTTTATCGTAAAAAGGTGTAGAAGAAGAAATAACATAAATGTGAGATGTTTTACGTCCTCCAAACAGGACTTATGAATATGAAAAGAAGCCAGCTGTTGTGTGGAAATGGTTTTAACCGTTGCAAGCCCCCGATATTTCTAAAAAGGCGTCAGTTCGTCCTCCGTGCCGTTTCCAATACGCTTGGCTATTGGGTGTTTGCGAGGGCTCAGTGCTTGTACTTATGTCAGAATCTTTATTTTCTATAAAAAAAAAAAAAAGAAGAAGAAGAAATAATAAGTGGGTCTGTATGTGAGTCTTGCATGCCATTGTTCTTATCTGTACTGGTGTCCCAAAAACATGTGGCGAGATCACCCATTCTTAAAAAGACAAGCAGCACTGCAGTTCTGACCAGGTACCACTAGCCTCATCCAAAGAGACTGTACAACTTTACTTCAGGCCTGCATTTGAGGGGTTGCTCTCTGACCTGTCGGGGGAGGGGGTGGGGGGGGGGGGTGGGGGGGTAGAGGGACGGGACCGGTTTCCACCACAGATTCTTTTGGTCAGTGGTGAAAAATCCTGCTAGTGAATCCTGCAGACTAAGAAACCCGACGGGGGTGTGGTTGAAAGATGATAAATGTTAACACTCCACATTAATTTCAAAGCTTTACTCTTATTTTATAACATTCATTGGATGACAAATGATGAAAAAAACCATAATAATAATAATAAAAAAAAAAAAACCCTAATAAGGCTTGTTCTGCAGGATTCACAGCCCCTGGAGTCACAGACATCCCCCTGGATGTCAAGTTTAACAGTCCATAATGCCATTGTGTTGCACAGTTAAAGCTGAATTGCAGAAGTATCATATTTGTAAAATCATGAGAACAAAGACAATAAAATAATTAATATTTACGGTGTAGTAATATCTTGGTTCTTGTTTTTACGTATTTAATCTGCGTAGATTATCGAGCGATATTAGTCCAGATCATCAGATCTATCATATGTTTTAATTTAAAGCATATGAGGGTAGATCTTTAATTTACCCGCTGTGAGTAAAGCATCCTTTTTCTAAGGGGGCCCAGGGGCCCCTTGTCTCTGTTTTTAACCGCTCCTGAGATCAGACACAAATGTTCACTGAATTAAAAATAAGAGTCCAGCTGCAGTTTTCTGCTTTTACTTTTTAACTAAGGCTCCAGTGGCCCCTGGCGTCGTGTACGGGTTTCAGCAGATCGGTTCCTCCTCCTATGGGGGGGAAAAGGAAAAGCTGCCTCACGTCCCTGTAATATGAAGCTGCGTCATTTTGCGCAGCCTCGGCGTTTTGGTTTCTCCCTCCTCTGCGGGACTTCACCTCCGGTCCTCACGCACATCGAGGTTTGCGTTTGAAGCGCCTTTTAAAACGCCGAAACAATCCCCCAGATTTCAGCTCCGTAGCCGGGGAGAGGATGGTCGTCTGGTCCGCGGTGATTTGGGTCTTCGTCCTGACTGTCAAGGGCGGAATTTCAGGTAAGGCCGACGCGGCTTTGGCGCGTGTGTACTTGAAGAAAACTTTCAAGGCGCAATCGCCTCTTTGTATGTGTGTGTGTCAATGTAAATATGTATCGAAATCTATATATATGTGTGTGTGTATTATTATGTATATAATTCAAGTATTTTTGCCTGGTGTTTTGGGTGACTTCTAGAATTTTCGAGGTACTTTCAGTTTCGATTGGACCACACCTTTGTGCTTTTCTGTCGCATTGACCATGCTTATATTGCCATTAAAACAGTGTTTGAATGATTTTTTTTTTGTTTTTTTTAATCAGACAAATAGCTAAGAGGCGTATAGAATGAAAAAATATTTCTGCTCGGATGGCCCAGAATGACTGTGCATAAACTACCGACTCTTAATGTTTCACTCGGTTAAATCCGAATAAAACGTAACCAGTAAATGTGTATTTACCTTAAAGGCTGCTTGTTTTCATTATCAGTCCTCCTGACTGATTTCCTTATTAATGCTTTCGTGATATCTGCTGTCAGGAAATGTTTGAGGCCTGTTGCTTGAAGATTGTGAAATTTGTTGCTGTTTTACTGTCAATTAATCAGCCGATTATTCCTTTGTGTGGTTGTGTTGGCTTTTTTTGACAGACTCAAGAGTCTATGGGAAAAAAGATGATGTGGTAGTCCTCTCTCCACGCACCGTGACTCAAAAAATCCACAGTATAACTTGGAAACATAAAGATGACATTGCAATGGAGTTTTATAATAACGCCGTGGACAGCTACAGACAGTTTAAAGGTACTCTCACTGTGATTCCATCAGACTGAACGTTAGTACAGTTCAATACAAAACAGTACAACAAATGCACTCACTCATGATGGAACAGCCACTTAGATGACGGTGTAAACTAACCATAAAACTAAATTAAGGGTTAAATACAAAACTCCTCCTACAATTATACATTAATATGAATTATTTGACACACTTTACACAAGTATTTAGAGTCCAGCATTTTTGATAAGTCAACCCCAAACCTATGCCAAATGAATGGACTTCAATAAACTGTGAACGTAATCCAACAAATATACCTGAATATTCTGAAACCCATGAATAATCTTCTTAAAATGCAATCACATGAAAAACCTGGTAAAATTAATTCGATTTAGACATTCTTTCATTGTCAGTCTTAGCTAAACCAAAAATGAACTTATCGTGTCATTCATGGTCGGAAATGCGTGTAGTCAAAATGAATTTGTAACATTAAGATGAGCTGGTTTCTGAGCTGCGGTGTGCCCAATTTTAGCTCGAGGTCAGCTGAATACATCAACTGGAACCCTGACGATCAACAGCCTGCAAAACACTGACAGCGGCCGTTACACTGTAGAGATCAATGGTGAAGTCGCCCATGGGATCCAACTCGAAGTCATCTGTAAGTGGAGGAATTGTCTCTAAACTCAAGCCTTAACATGTGAGCTTTTTATTAAAAAGTCTTTTTTTTTTTGTCTGTTTGTTTGTTCAGCTCCTGTCTCGAAACCCAATGTCTCTCACACATGTTCAGAAGAGAGCTGTGTCTTCACCTGTGAAGGAGGCACACCCGACGCGGAACCAATCACCTATGAGTGGATGTTAGACAACAGGCAGACTGGCTCACTCAAAACTCATACTGTTGAAAAGGTATCGACCAGAAAATGGTGTGGTTGATGGAAATGTATATTTGTTAACCTCTCTAAAGTCAAAAGTGGATGTCTGGTTTTCTAGGACGAACCGGTGCGATTGATTACCTGTGCACTGAAAAACCCTGTCAGCAATGAAACCAGCAATGAAGTCCCCAATCCCTTATGGCATGGTAAGTTTGTCACACCAACAAACTAAAATCGCCTTTAATAACACAATAAATGTTTTTTTTCTGAAACATGGCAACGTACATTGCTGATATAATTTGGTGAAAGCTCCCTTTAAGATGTAAACAAGACGAGTGATGTACTCTCTACACTGGGTCAAGTCAAAGCAGCATCATACAGACCAGATGACATCTTTTTTTCTTTTTTCTTTTTTTTTTTTTTTTTGTAGAAGACCTGAACGCGCTGTGGGCATTAGTGTTACTGCCTGTGGCTGTGGTTGTGGCTGTGGGACTCTATGTCAAATTCAGAACAAGAGAACAACGTAAGAAAGAAACCAACTTGCATTTAAATTTCTGCATTACATCTGCATTGTTACATTTTTAATCGCTGTAGACACATCCAGTGTTTGCCTCTCAGCTACATTTCACATCCGTTGGTTATATATGTTGAGGTACTTTTTACCACAATATGAGTTGTGGTCTTCTCCACACCCTGTTATCTCAGTAGTGGCCTTACATGTCAAGTAACTCTGACATTCAGTGTTAGCTTTCCAGTCATGATTTTAAACTTTTCACAATCTTTGAACTGAATACAAAATCATTGACACAATTCTGACTGGGCAGGTTCCTTACAGCACGTTTGGGGAGGGGTTCATTATGTAATCACTGAGTTGCAACAAGGATGATGATTTAACAAATATCTATTCTTCTTAGATGCAGGAGTGAATGGCGCAAATGGTGGTAAGACACTGAACACTTGGATCACACATTTTAGTATATAACAGAAACTTGTATAGACACAAACCTGCTTTTCAAAAGTGTGCAGAGCATTGTCATTCTGGTGTACGGCCTTTTTAATGAAAAGGTGACACACAAGGGTGATTGTTGATAAGTGGGTAGAGGGGACCAAGTCCCACTTCATTCAAAGTGGATTTTTGTTACAGCTGTATGAGTAAATGCACTTTTACAATGTGGATGGTTTCAATCACAAATGATTAATGAAGACCTCATACCTGCAATGAAATCTGTGGGTGAGATGTTCTTGGAAACATGACTTGCGCTGTGGCAGACGCATCATGGTCATTGTGGTTATTTTGTTCTTAAATAGAGGATGCAGCGATGCTGACACATGTGACGATGACATCATCAAATGGTAACAACCAAGATCCAGGTGCCAACAAAGTAACAGGTGAGTTAAGCATTCCTAAGCCCGAAAGTAGAACCAGATATGTTATGACTTTGGTAAAGCACAGATTGTGAGATTTTGTAATGAGTGACCAGATGCATTTTAGTCTTGATGATTCTCAGAACATTTCACAGATGAACCACAAACCATTTCAGAGCTTCCAGGCACCCCCAGCCTGGACCCAGAAGCAGGAAATGAAGCTGGTAAATAAGATGTTACTGTACTCAGAGTCAGAGCTGTTAGCAGCAAGAAACAGGAAGTGTAACCGTTGTATTATTGGGCAAGGCAGTTATTTTTGATCTTTGACAGAGGGTGAACCAATCAAATCAAATGGCCAAATGGCATTAGTGCAGGACCAACCAAGGGAGGATCAGGCAGCAGAGACACCAGACGACCAACAAACGCTCCCCCAGCATCCAGATGCAGTGACTGGTGCAGGTGAGTGAGATTTTTATCATGTCTAACTGCGATAGTAGTGTAGCGTGTGCAGCTTCCCCATTTCCAAACATTTTACAGAAAAGTTAACCATCCAGTCATTATGATGATACTAGCAGAAATAGGAGCTTCATCAGCAGTGTCAATGACGACTGAAAAGCCACAACAATATGCTCCATGAAAAGTAAAAATGACAGCTAAGTAAAAAATACAAAGCAAACAGTCAGAGGGCCGCTGTGATTTCATCTGTAAGACCACCTAGACTGTTCACACTGAGTCAAACTGATTTAGTGTGACTTATTCTATCGTTTGACAGCGTTGCACGACCATCAGGCAGATCAGGCAACAGAGACACAGGATGGGGACCAAAGCTGAAGTACAACTGACATCACCGCAAGCAACAGCCATCATCATTTGCATTCACAACACACGTGGCTGAGCGGAATCATGCTGCCTAAAAAAAGCACTGAGCAACAAAAAAGTTTTTAAATGAAAACTAAAGTGGAATGGAACAGTGTTAGAAGTAGATTGTACTGGATGGCGCGATATCAATTTCATGTGGTGCAAAATGACAAACTGGTGCTTCCATGAGTGGCATGTCTATGTTTATATATGGCAGTTTGTTTTTTGGGGGATCTTTTAGATAAACATATGATCATTCCCAGCTCCATCCAGTCTTGAACATTAACCATTCCCCTCTCACTGCGTTCTACACTGCTTTCATGGGACGCTGAAAAATATGCTTTACTACGAACTTTTGCAGTAAAACTTCAGCTGCTACCAAGGCTTTTATTTCATATCATCATTCGTCAATAAGTTTTGGCATTCACCAGTTTTCTCTGAAACAACCAGAGAAGCCTTTGATACCCAAATCCAACCTTCCATCTCCCTCCTGTCTCAGTATTATTCCCAAAGCTTCGATTAAATGTGTGTGCAGTAATATCAGTGCACTGCAGGTTTTCATATTTTTTTTTTTTTTTACCAATGTAAAAAACACAATTTATTTTGACATAAAATGGCTCCCTCTGTCGCACGGGAAACTGAGCAGCATTTATTTATTGACCCGATTGTGAAGGACATTTTATTTTTTTCTTTGCTCCACTTCTGAATGTGAGCTAATGTCCCCTCATTGACCACTTGGTGTCCTCAAGCACTCATGCAGTTACTGTTAAATCTGTGTGCACTTAGTTACAAAAGCCTGTGTGGAGAGAATAGCATAACTGGATGTATAGATTTTTAAATTTTGGTTTAAAAAAAAAAAAAAAAAAAAAAAAGGACCAATTTATCATTTCACAAGAAGAAATTATTATTATATATTAGCTCTGGTTACATCGAGAGAAAAGTGACACCACAGCTGTTGCATTTGTGTCCTATGGATCATTGTCATAGCAGCAGATTCCACTTTCAAATGTAAGTGTTGAGTCTTGAGTAAGGCTATCATGGTTTCAACATAGGCCCTGATGAAAATAGGGCTTGTGAAAAGAAAAAGTTGCGGAGGTTGCTAGGCAACATGATCCAGCAAGGGCAGGAACAGCTGGTCATGTTGAAAATCCTCAGAGGTCCAGAACATCTCAATTAAATCACAGGAGGAGGAGATGTCATGAATTGGTTGGTTATATCAGTCGACCAACAATCACAACTGTTGTGGCATAACTCACAATTGTGTTGTGACCTCTGTCCTTCGATTTGTCTGTTTCTCTGTAAGCTGCTGTGAAATATCAATGCTAACTCTTTTTTAAATTGAAAAGCTCAAATGGCTCATATTCAACGCACATCTGTATATTTTTCTTGTATTTTTGTTGTGTGTTGTTTTCTCTCTCTCTCTCTCTCTCTCTCTCTCTCTCTCTCTCAAACCAAACCTGGTGGCTGGAGAACTTGAGTGTGGTTCTGCCCTAAGTATCTACCTTTAAATGGAAGTTTTTCTTGCCGCTGTCGGCCAGTGCTTGTTCTTAGAAGGATTTGCTGGGTCTCTTTGAATAATTCCAAAAAGTCTTTCGTCTAGACCTGCTCTATATGTCAAGAGCCGTGAAGTACTTTAGTTCTGATTTTGGCACAGCAAAAATCCTTTTTGATTTGATTTGACTGTGGTTTATTTGTCTGAAAAAAACAAGAAGGAAGTCTGGGAACAACTCATTGAATCAAAGAATGGTTCATAGAAGAAAATATTTGTCAGTATAATTCAAAGTTAAATCTACCACAGTAATTCTTTATGGTGCAGGTTCTTTCTTCGAAAGAGTCAGATAAAAAAAAATCGACTTGATGTTTTAAACTTAGTTTCACAGCAGTTTTTCTATATTCGGCTCCCACTTGTTTTGTGTGAGGGAAATTTTCTTCCTGTTTATGGCCTGGGAGTGCGTGTATGTGGCATCCTAAAACTTCGAAGACACCTCCATCCACATATTCAGATTCAGGAAGACATTAAAAAAATGACAGACATTTGTTGCACTAATTTTTACGGGTCAAAACATAAGTGCTACCTTCAGGATAACTCTTCCTGAGTTTTGACAGCTGAGAAGATGGATGGAATTTAGGTTTGAAGTGTGAAGTTGTAGTTTTAGAACAACACATGCCCTCGGAGATAATACAGCCGATGGCGCAGAGAGGACAGAATGGCGGTGGTGAAATCGCAGCTTCAAGTGGACTCACTTTTGCGTGTGCAGACAGGATCCATGCTGAAGCGAATAGATGTGTCAGAGAGATTTTTCTATCCAGTTGTGCCTTTCAAGACTATGGGAAGACATGTTCCGACAAACCCCATCACACTGCACAAACACTTTCCTTCTGCCCACCGAGTGATAGGTGGGCAGAAGCACCTCTTGGCCCTTAAAGTGTGAAGGGTGAAATAGCAATTGACGAAACCCACTTTGTCTTGTTTTTTTAATCACAGGACAAATGTGTAGTAGGTTGAGAGCATCCATTATCACAGGAAGCCTTTCGCTCTTTGTGAAGGAATGCAGCTCTCAGTGTGGACCGCAGACAGGTGGCACACTACAGGCAACATGTCTGAACAGACTTGCAGACACATGGAAAACTTGCTTCATCTGAATTTCTGACTTTTACAAAAACAACACTGGTCAGATTTCTGTCAATGAAGCCAATGTATTTGCAATTGTATTGAATGTCTAAAATAAATTTGAATGTCTTGAAATATTTTGAGTATAACTGATGTTCTATGTGTGTTTCCACCCATCACAGCTGGTCCATGGCTTTATACTATAGCAAAAATTGTGTTTATGGCATATTTAATAAACAAAATTTGCATTAACGTCTCTACTCATGTCCACCTCCTCCTTCCAGTGTAATATCTAACAGCTACAGGTTATTTCCTTTATCTGCAGACTAAGTTTCCTGGACCTTTGCAATTTGGACCACTTCCCTGTTGGTCAATTTCAATGCTCTTGTTGGTCTTTTTTTCTTCTTCTTTTTCCCCTCGTGTCAGCTGCCACATAGCTACCGATTATTGGTTATCTATAGTCTATTTAACAGCTTTTGGGAGCCTGAGGGGAAGATTTGTGAAGTTCCAGACCTCCAGACAAAAATATGAAAAGTGGGCCTCATGTCACATATTCAAATAGTTGGACAATTAGCTCTTTTCAAAATAAAAGCTGTCCTAACATTAAAACAAAATTGCCTCTTGGTTTTTAGTAATAAATGGTCGTTTATTGGTTTATATTTCAATCGGGATCTGTGAGGATGTTATTGAATAAATAAATACAGCGGGGGTAAAAAAAAAAAAAAAAGAAAGTTTAATCTCTGAAATGTGGCGCGAAGTGAAATGTTAACCACCGCGGCTTTTACTTTGTAGAGTCGGCACAGGAAGTAGATGTGCGCAGCCGCTTCTTCTTCGCTGACAAGGTGCTCACATCCTCCACAGGTAGGCAGGAGGACGCAGAAAACTGACCCCCTCCCTCCCCCCCCCCAAAAAAAAAAAAAACAAAAACAAAAAACAAATACTGCTTTCTCCTTAGGGCTGCCGGACATGAGCGCCCCTTCCTCACGGCCTCTGACGGGACTTTATTTACTACTTTTTTCGCCGCTCAAAAGTCGAGAATAAGCGCCGTTTGGAGGATGCGTCGACGCGACAGGTGGACCCGGCCGAGCCTGACCTCCGTCCTGCTGCTGCTGCTGCTGCTGCTGCTAATGGCGGTGGAGCGGATAAAGTCCCAGCGTGGAGGTAACTGTCTCTGTCATGTCTGTCCAAAGGTGTGCTTCTCTTTTTTTTTTTTTTTGAAGAATGAGGTGTTGGGCTGCACTGGGCTCTGTCGTGTGCATTTGAAGCAGAGGCAGGGAACATCTGGATCCGCCGTGTCCTGTTCTTCTCGGGGGAAGGTGAAATCCAGCTGGCAGCCTTTTCTCCACGCTTCCATCCTGCATAAACGCGAGTGCTTCACAACATTTCAATTCAAAGTGACTTAAAATTGACTCCAGCGCCTCTTTTGGGTGTTTAGCATTGTGGCATCTCCCTGTCATGAGGCCATTGGCATCCAGTTGTGCTCTTTTCATTTTGCATCACTGCCTTTGTCTTGTTTTCTTTTTGCCCTTTGTGGGCACAGCTGTCATTGTGTGCATTTGCTATTTTGTGTCTCAGGATTTGTCTTGTTTTCTGGTCTTGTCATTGATCTTTTGGTCTCTTTGTGGTCATGCCGGTTCTCTTGTCAGCAGTTTTGTGTCTCTTTATTGTCATTTGCTGCTCTTTTTTCATCTAGTTGTGGTTTTGCGTGTCTTGCATTTGTTACTGTTATGCGGTCTCTTTTGACAGCTGCCGTCTTTTTGGGGTGAGCTTTTTTTTAAATATATATTTATTATTGATTATGTGTCTGCTTTTAGTTATCTGATTGACTTCCAAATGAGAAATTTTAAGTTGGTTTAAACAGAGGCTCTGATCCAGGGGCCCCATGACCCGTCGGGCCCCTGTGCCTGGTCGCCCTGTTCATTCATCCCTCCATGATTTTGTACATGTGAGCTGGCGTCTTCATCTTTTTCGGGTTAATCTTCCATCATTTATTCAAGCATAGGTGAAAGTGTGTGGTTTTTCTGTGTGTGTGTGTGTGTGTGTGTGTGCGCGCGCACCAAGGGTAGTGTTTTCCATTCTGTTGAGATTTTCCCTTCTTCAGGGCTCATCGGTGCCTCCCAGAGAAACAGACAGACTTCATTGCCGACCTTACCTGCGCCTGCACACACACACACACACACTCCCTCTCTTCACAAAATACACAAACAATATGCTGACACCCAGGCATGTCCACACATTCATGTACAGGCACAGTACTGTAAATGCAGAAATGATCAGACAAGGCTTGTGTATTGTGCTTGTAACGCTGCTGCCTTTTGTCGTGCTAGTAATTTGAGATGATGCTGAGACATTTACAGCACCGAGTTTTTCTGCAGGCCCTTCATGTAAAAATCAGATTTTAGCATCTCAAACCTGAAAGGTGAAGATTAATCTCACATTTCAACAAGCATCAGAAATATCTGGCATAAAAATGAGACCAGATCACTGGGATTTTTTTGACCTAGGCAAAAGTGGATAAAGCCATGAAATTGCTCAACTTCTGTCAAACAAATAAATACAATAAATTTGACGTCTGACAGTTTGGGAGCATCTGAAGGTAATTTTGAGAGTGTTCACCCTCTTCATTTTCTTTCCTTCTTTCTCTCTCTGTGTTTGGCTTTATATGCCATGTTAACTGCAGACTTACCTCCTGGGTGGCTAAACATTCCCAACTCCCAAATATATGACCATCTATCACAGAGCAGATGAACAACGTTTGAAATAACAGTTTGCTGGCGTAGAGTTGCATTTGACTGCACAGTGTTCATGTAAGGGGAATACAAAACAGACAATGTGAGAGTTCCAGGCGGTTTATTTCACAGAATTTTGACACTTTCTTTCCTGGATGCACAGCTGGTTGAGCCTGTCTGAACACGGTGCACATTTCTACCATGGAGAAATGTCTACGTTGCATTTTATGGGAACAGCCTTGAGCCTGTTGATCAGAACCGTGTGTTGAACATTACGGTCTGCTTGGAGCGTGGAAAATGTAACTGTGTGTAGAAGTGTGTATTAAGAGTTGCAAGCTTTTAATCACATGATTAAAAGCATTGTGAAAATCCATTTAGTTGCTTTCAGCTTCACAAATGTCTGGATTTGCTCCTCTTTTGTTTTTTAGTCTTTCCAGATTGAATATCTTTAGGCTTGGTCACACAGACTACTTGGAGATGTATTAATCTCCGTATTTCCAGCATCTAATCAACGATAAGAGACGAATAGACCATTACAGATTTGCTGATAGTTAAACAATCACTAGTTACAGCCGTAGATGGCACATATTAATTTCAAATGTTTCCTATGAGCAGCTGTGAAGCATGTCAGCTCCACCAGGTTGAACAACATAGTTCATTATCAGTCTGGATGAGACGAGGAGCATACATTTATTCATTTATAAAACAAAACACTCCGTCTCTGCGGTGTCTTGGAATGTAATTCGTGAAAATATCCGCGTGGCTTCTTGTCAGCTTAAATCCTAATTATAGTTTTGGTCTGGATGTTGTAGTCAAGGCATGATGAAGAAACACTGTTTGGGTTTGGTTGAAGAACATGTTTGGATCACATTTGACAACAGTCTCATCTCACTTTAATGTAGAAACACAGCGAGCATGCCCCTCCCTAGGAGTCATTACTATCTCATCTCATCTAATCTTGATTTGGCTGATTTCTTTTGAGATAAACTCTAGTTTATCTTCATGCTTCTTTTCTCATTCTAAGTTCATCTTATCTTCATGGATTGATTATCTGAAGTTATTTTAACTGCCCCTGTTTTGATCTCATTTTAATTGCGCTGGACTCATTTTTTTCCCCCTTGTGATTGTTTTTGACGTCTCTTCTTGTTTCCTTGACTTTTCTTTTTGTGGTGCCTGTGGCTGGGTAGTCCCCCAATCAGAATCCGGGCCGGATCAGTGTCCTTGCAAGATCCTGAACCCCAAACTGCTGTGACAGAAAATGTTTCTAATCATGTTTATTTGGAGAAAAAGACACCGACTTGATTTAATTGTGGGTATTTTCGAGGTCAAAATATGGCAAAATGACATTGCTAACAGTAGAGGTTAATGACATGGCTTGACTTTAATTTGTAACAAAACAGAGGATATCAGATGAAGTTGTTTGGGATTTTCACAGTCAAGCTGCCTTCATAAAGTTGTATTTATAAGAAATAACTGTGTTAAAACAACCGTTTATCTGTGGCTTTGCATGTGCAAAAGTATCTTCAGGTTGAATAAACAGCGGCAGTCTGCCTCCCACTTGCTTGGCTTGTGTACAAACACCTCCTCATTTTTCCTTTTGTCCTTGAGGACATTGTTATTTCCCAATTTTATCTGTAATTATAGCTTTCATGCTTTTTGCGTCTCAGAGTCAGCAGCTCAACCTCAGCTCAGCCCAGCTGCTTCACAATGACTAGACCTGCAGACTGTTGCAAAAGAAACATCCAAACATGTAAATAACCACGGTTTCCTGGAGAAGACTTTAAAATCATCAGAGAGGAGGCTGTGGGTTCTACCTTCTCCCAGCTATTTGAAGGTGACAGCGGAAGCGTGGAGGTATAGGCCCGATCTCATGCTGAGGGGTGAGAGGATGTTTTGCCGCCTGTCTTGGATCTTTGTATGAAGCGTATCTGATGCACCATCTAGAGTGGCTGGTCAGGCCTTGCTCTTTGCCTGCAAAAGGCTTTGTTTTCCCACCTGCTGAGCTGCCTGCTTTGAGGTGGTGATGATGGCGGCTGCGGTTTTTTCGCCCACCTGCTTGCCTCTTTAAGATCTAATCAGCAGCTATCAACAAATGGCATTGATAGATTTACTTTGAATTTCCAATCAATTTCTAAATTCAAAGCAGACGTTTTGCTGGAGCTCGAGATTTTCACCTTTTTTCTCCTCCTGACTCTCCGAACCTAAGAACTCAGAGCTGGATCAAATCTAGCTTCTCCCTCCTTCGTTGTCGACTTCTGTGGATAATGACGTCAGCTAAAAACATGCAGTGAACCCTAGGATTGTTGCTGATAGACTCCTTTGCTGATAACCAGGCAATGGCAAGGCAGGGTCTGACTCCAAATGAATATTGCCTCAACAAACAGGAATGATGAAGACAATGTTTTTTTTATTTTTCAGCTGGGTGTAAACTTTGTTCCGTATATTTAATCCTAATTTCCCTCTGCTTTTACAGAACATACAAAAAGCTGAGAAGATGGACCCTTATTCCTGATCATTCCAACCCAGATTGCAATATCTGCAAACATAATCACAGTTAGATTTTTTTTTTTCCCATATAGCACACCCCCACTATGAGCAGCTGTCACAGTGAAAATATGTGATACAACAGCACAGGTCTGTGCAGGCCAGAGAGCTGATTATTAGAAGCTTAAATTAAAGTCTCAGTCTGGAGATAATTTCTTGTAGAGAACATAGACAACCTTAAGTACCCTCTGTGCACATGAATTTGCAAGGATTGGCCACGGCGGAAGACATGAGACACATATCCATCATTTGCTCATTGAAACGGTACCAATCTCCAGCCACAGTGTGAAACTGAACCATGAACTTCTCAAGACTGATCACACAGATCCAGAGGCTGCAGATTCTCAGAGCAGAGGTGGAAGACTGAGCTTCACTTATGTGTGAAGCCACTTCATGGTGGTTGTTGTTGTTGTGCTTTGCATTACACGTTTAGGTCAGATCAAGCATACCCCGTAATTGTTCCTCTTGTTGATGCGGGCCAAGACAAGAATCCACCAGTGTAAGTGATGGAGAGTCAATCCAAAGCTTGTTTTGTGCTAACTGGGAGTCAAAATGAGGCATCGTTCCTTCGCTACAGCTTAAAATATGTTCACCTGGCCTTTAATTTCAGGCAGACTCCTCTTTTAAAGCAGAAACTACTTTTCTCTTCTTTTTTGCATGATGCTTGAAATCTGATATTAATCTGGCCTGATGCAGTTTACATCATGTTTTTGAGAAATGTCCAGCTGTTAACTTTCTTTTGTTCGCCAGGACAGTAGCCGCTCAGGGCGAGTCTGTGTGGTTTTGAGTGAGACAGTGTGCGGTTTGTCCTTTTATGACTCACTGTGAGGATTACTGGGGTTATTAACAGTACTTGCCCCCGAGTGAAGAATCTGGGCCGCAGGAATTCAACCTTTCCCGCAGCACTGAGGCCTCAAGTTACGAGGCCTTTGCACTTGACTTGAATGTCATGTCTCTTCAAGCTCACGCTGCAAAAATGTATCTCTGACAGGTGATATCAGAAGAGGGCTGTGAAGAGGGGGCTATGTCAGGATGGAGTCTGTTCAACAGAACTAAAATTACCTTTAATCACTTCAAAAGCCTCATGATTGCTTTTCATTTTCTGCTGTCAATTACATCATGAGTGGAGGCATCTGTTCATCTCTTGCCAGAACAAAACTTTTTATTGATTTTCGCTTTTGCTCATGTTGAAAAGAAGACAGCAAATTCACCGTAGTACACCCTGTTGTTTCTTTTCACTGCTGCAACAAGCTCCTCATTCACAGATTAGGATTCTCCGCACAAGGAGCCGGCTGTCTTGTCCTTGAGCTCCTGTGGTGCTGAATGAATTGAGCATTGACGCTCGATAAGGGATTGTCGTGAGCCGTCCCACACCCTCTGGTCTGAGATGCCCTGCTTTTGTCCATGCCAAAAACCCCACTTCAACATACCACAGGGTGGAAGGACCGAGGACAAGGAGCGCTGATGGAAGGCGGATTTCTGCACAGCTTCTGCCAAGATGCCCCATAAGGGACTTCTTTCCTTGCTTCTTTGCCTTGAAAAATTTTAGTTATTTGATAACAGTGACTGATTTACAGAGCTGACAGGACAGGAATACTGTGACAAATAAGCGGTACTTTACATTTAAACACACATTTGGTGCAGAAAGGTTTTTTTTTTTTTTTAATCTCGGAAAATATGTAGCAGTAATTTATTGTTTTTTGTAAGTATTGGGGTAATTTTTGGCTCCATAGACATAAACACCAGTGTCCATTGTGTTTTGATGCAACATTTTGATTTCAGTGCTCCACTTGTTCTTAGAAATGGTTCACTTCTATTGTCAGGATTACATTGATGCTCATGCTTTTCAGCTTTTCAAAGAAAAAAAAACACAGAAGAATCAGGCGGTCTGAGGTGATGATCAACCAGACTTTGTCCCTATTCAGCCTCATGTTGTTCTGTTTTTGGAAGCTTCTCGTGTTAATAGTCAGACTTTAAGTTGAAGTGCACAATTTTTTCAGTTAATCAGTTTACTTACTTAAGCATAACAGTTTAAAGTACAAGCCAATTAAAGCAAACAGCTGACAGAAGGAAAACTCATGAAGCAAATGTGATTCCTGTAGTTCACGGTCAAAGTATCCGCAATGATGGCAGTGGCCTCTGTGCTGCTGCCCTCTTCTGGTCTATAAAAGTACTGAGCATACATCAGTTGATCACCACATGGGCCAAAACTGTCTTGACGTAAGACAAATGAAGTGATAAAGAAACTGCGTCCCATCATTTGATCATCAAGTGGTTGTGGAACATGATCCGAACAACTGCTGTCCCACTGCTGAGAGCACATGTGGTGCCTCACCAGTGTTTTATGGTTAACATATATGAAAGTATGTGAACTGCACTCTGGGAAACGGAAACATGATACGCCAATTAAAACACAGAAGCAATAAAGCTGCTGAGCCTGAGAAAGTCCAGAAGGGGAAATACACACTCACTGCATTTATCCTGCATCGGTACGTTTATTAGATAAAAGATGGAAAAGAGAAGAAAAACGAGGAAGGCCTTGATGTCCTGGTAGATGAGGCGAAGATATCAACTTAAAGTTGTGTTCACCTTTGAGATAGTGGTCTGTGCAGTCATTTTCAGGGTGCAGCAGATCCAACTAATGAAAACTCTGAGTATGTGTTGGAGACAGAGACGGAGTCTTTGTACCTGCTCCTCACTTAGACAAACACCATCCCAAACACGGAGAGGCAGTCAGCGTAGCAAGAAAACAATTCAAACAGAAAGACCAGAGTCGGTTCTCCTTGGTTTGTATCAGGCTGTAACACATACACTCATAACTCTCTGGACGGTCTCTGGAGGGAACTTGTTGCTATGGCAATTAGTTGAGGTTAGGAAGATTTACACTGATAATTTAGTACAGCTGCAACCTCTACACACCCTCTCTTAATTTACCTTGTTTTTTTCTCTCCCATTCATGTCATAAGATTTTATGGTGTGGATATGAAGCTGCAGACAGGAGCAAGTTAGTTTATATTATCTTCGGCCTAAAGGTGCAGAATCAGGACCTCCAGCTTTCAGGTACCTTTGAGAAGCTAAGCATGAATTATTAATGTAAATACATTGCATACTGTTGGAAAAAGCTTTCCCTGTAATGATAACGTCCTGAGGGCATCCTATCAAAATAAAATCAACATGTTCAGGCCACGCAGATTTTCCAGTCTTTGTTGAGAGGAATTCAGGGAAATTTAAGCACTCCATTACTGGGGCAGACTCAGGTTTAGAGAAAATGTAAGATTGACTGAACATAACAACCATCGTGTTGTAAAAGTGGACGTAGGAGCTGTTACATGCAGCTGCACTGACTCTGCTCTGATTCTGCTACACGTACATGAGAACGTGAGTGAAAACTAGGAAAGTACCAGGTGTCTTCTTAAACTGATATTCAGTGAGTCACAGAAGCATAGTGCTGTGGTGTGTTTGTTTACCCTGCTCGTGGCCCTGTGCAGCTCAGAGCAGCTGACAGCTGATAGTGATGAAACGTGCAGAGACGCAGAGGGAGAGTTGACCTGCATGTGGGAGTGTCTGCAGGGCATTTGTGCTGATATATGGAGCAGCGTGCTCAACATGAACACTATGTGCATGAGGGAAAAACAAATATGAATAAAAAAGTGTGCATTTTTATTTTGTAACTTGTTAAAATACCAGTTTCTGATGACACCACGTGTTATTCAAGATAATGCATAACACCATGTGTTATTCTCCTGCTGTGAAAGGAGAATGAAAGAAATCTGAAGAATTGGGAGCATCATGTTTCAGACATGCATATAGAGAAATCCCACAATCTGTAATAACTGCCCATAATAGCTCTACAGTTTGTTACAGAGAAGGTGAAACTACGATAAAGCATCATTCATGTTTAGATGCCTTGATGCTACTTCAACTTAAAATGGTTCTTTTTAAGATTGGACTTTGTTTTGGTGGTAATTTATATATTAGTCAATAGTCACTTGACCAAAGTGAAAAGCCTTTAAGAGCATCTTAAATGCTTTGTCATTGCTGAGCCAAAACTCTAAATAACATTTCCTGCATGTGTGACAGCTGATGTTCGATACAACCAAACAGAAAAACCTGCCTGGTGTCTAGTTGGACCAGCCGAGCACATGTCCTGCCTGTAGTCGTCGTGTTGTGCGGATGCAGAAAACATCAAGAAGAGGCAGTTTCCAAACCTCCAAATGTCGTGCAGCGTGGGTGTGGGAGGTCTGAGTGCTGGAATGTGGAACAGCTGTATGTCCTGGCTTGGCAGTCGAGGCGGGTAGCTGTATGATGGGGGCACTCAGGGCCATGTGGAGGAGGCATCCTGGGAGAACAATGGTGAGGGAGTGGGGGATCCCTTCTTTCCATATCGCCCATCTGTGAGAACCTGGAAGGGGTGCATCTTCCAAGGATTTTCTGCGATGAGGCAACGGAGCTGTTCCCCTGGGAAAGGAGCTTAATAAGACGTGCATACATATCCGCCCTCCTTGGCCGCCTGTCTTTCTCAGCTGCTGTTGCTCATTCATCCCTCACTCTGCTGCTGCTTTCCTCTCCCTCACTCTTTTCACAGCCGTGTGGTGTTTCTCTTTCACCACTTACTGTTTTATCAGCACAAAGTGGCAGAAAGCTGAGTCTGTTTTTTTGTTTTTCTTTCAGCCCACGCTAACTTTTGTGCTCTCCTGTATTCTTGAGCCTTGATATCAGTCTCTGTGTAGTCATGGTAACCTGTCAGCTGCTGTGTTCATCAGTCCAGTGGTCAAATTACTTTATTTCTCCAACCAAAATCCAAAGTGAATTGAATGAAATCCTCTGGAAGCATGTTTACATTTGGACATTTCAGCAACAAGAGCAACATGAGTTTATGATCAAAATTTTTTTCTTTTATTGACTAGTAGATAGGTCATCTTTTCCCTAATTCTGCTTTGCGCATCGCTCTTCTCTCCGGCTGTTTTCAGAGCTGGAAGAGGGAAAACTGTGACAACTGAGCGACACTTGCGATTCCTGCCCACTTCAGTTACCATGAGATCTGGAATCTCAGACTGGACAAAAAGAGAACAAAACCTGTTTATTATGGTCAAAATATCTTTCAAAACGCCATATTATTGAGGTTATTTCTGTGCAGGATGGGTGTGTCTCAGTGGCCACAGGAACATTTGCCTGCTTTCTCTCCATGCTGCAAGAAAGGTCTAAGGGGACACACTCATTTACTCACATAGGGGAGGAGTTTGTGTGTGTGTGAGGGCATGACTTCCACCATCAGCACAACAAGCTTGCCTCCACAATTAGGTCTCCCCCTGTCTACGTAAATGTGGGTTTTCTGTTTTTTTTTTTTTTTTTTTTTTTTAAACAAGGGGAGTTTGCAGCAGCCATGCACTGGGAGCTCCAGAGGGAGGGTCTTTGGTTGTGAGCAGGGTTTTTATGTCCCTGCTTTCACTCAGTGGATGCTCAGTGGCCCTTAAACAGCTTGGATCTAACTGTTGAGCGGAGGGCAAACAGGTGGCACTTCGGGGGAACAGTGAAGGTGCTGTGTAGAGGGCTGCTGCATGCTGAGACACTAGGGGAACTGTTGCAGGAGCCAGCATCATGTTGAGGATCCAGACGTCTTTGCTTCTCCTGGTTCTCTGTGCTGGGAACTTGGAGGCTTGGTTCTGGTCATCAGACCCAGACCCCACTACAGAAGCCCCAACCGAGACAACACCACAACCAACAACAGCTGCCGTCACTACACCCAACACCACCAAGGAGGCAGACCAGGAGGGCACAAAGAAGAGCGAGAAGGAGGAAGATGACAACTTGTCTGGGGTTGGGGAGGCAATCATCAACATGGCCACAGGAATCCGTAAGTTTGTCGAGGCGTGGGAGACGACGCCAACCAGCTGGACTACGAACGGAGGCCTGTCAGAGAAGCTGGAGATCCCTAAGCCTAACACCACGGGTAATACAGACAGGTTCAGAGAGGAGAGGGTGGAGAATGTGTCAGGGGCTTGGGCAATGGATGGATCTGGGTCAGGATCAGCGTCTTTGGCTGGTCTTGAGTCAGATGTCGAATTGGTCTTGACTAGCAATTTAACCAATGCTTTTGAAAGTAATGGGACTTTTGAGGGTGGTTTGGATTCAGAATCTTCCGCTGCTGATAGTCACTCCAATGCATCCGACCCCTCATGTCTCCCCGCACCCTCTGATTGGCCAATTTGCTCAAGCAAATTTCTCACGCTGCCCAACTTTTTCAACCACACATCTGTGGAAGAGGTGGGGGCGGTCCTACAGGACTGGGCGTGGCTGACGAAGATGGGGTGTCACCCCAGAACACAGTGGTTCCTGTGCCTCCTACTGGCACCCGGATGCCCTTCGCCTCTTACCCCCCTGCTCCTGCCCTGTCGCAACTTCTGCCACCTCCTGCAGGATAGGTGCTGGGCATCCTTGGAAAATGGGAGTCTGCCAGTGGATTGCAACCTCCTGCCAGAAAGAGCGCAGGAGCCTGGGCATCCTGGATGCATAACCATTAGTAACTGGACAGGTAATGCTGGCGGGTTAGAATGTATCCTGTGTGGAGATACATTTTGAATCCAACATGCATGTCCACTGTACATCATTGATGTTTTAAACATCAGCCTGTTTCTGTCTGTGCGTTTGCATGTTCAGATAATCTTTTCCAGGCACTGTCAATGTGATTTTGCAAGTTTTTACTGCTTTCACTCAAATCATGAAATAACAGCTGACTAATGCTTCTATGGAGGCAGAACATGGAGAAGTGATCCATGATGGTGAACAACAAACCAACTTTCATTGTTGTCTAAGTGACATTACTGCTGTGGTGTAGTTTTAGAAGTGTACATAAGAGCGAGCCCCATTGGTGCATCGACTTCAGCCCTCAGACCAGGGCAACGTCTCCTCCACTGTCTGCAGGCCAAACTCACTTCCTGTCTTTCTACATCCAACAAGCTTTAAGCAAACAGATGAAGGAAGAAGCATTTACTTCTTTCACTTCAGCACTTAAGTTTGTTGGCGCAAATTGCAGCAGACATTGGGCGACCCAGTGTATCGCATGGCTGACTTACAGAAAAACATTGACAAATAACATACACTTTGAACATTTTCGAGTCATCAATTAACCCAGCCCTCACATCCCAGAATGCCCGGAGATGCAGGGAGTGCAGTCCTGCGCTGGAAATTTATTTTATGGCAAAAGGGATAATACTTGAGCATAAAAGCCACATGAAGTTAACTGAGAACAATAAAAGCAAACATGCTGTTCACCCTGATGACTGCCTTAAATCCATCTCAATTGGTGAAAACATGCAAACACAGTTCTGGTGCTGGTGTTGTGTGGTCACTTTCTGCTACATGCACGCCCAGAGCAGGTTCTTTAGCACAAAAGTGCATGATGCAACGCCTGAGTTCATCCCACTGTCCCAGGATGCATGCCGCACTCGTGTGATCATCTCATCGCTATGCAAAATTGTACCAGCAGCACCATCGATCGTTGTGTGATGAGTCAGCATTGTTACAAGTTACGGTGTAAACTTAGTTTTTTGTTTTTTTTTACTGTCAATGAACGCAGTTCTTGGTTGGATAACCTTTAAACTCAGATGGAAACTTAAAAGTCTTACAACTATAGTTCTGTTTCCAATGGACACATTGTGTGGGTTTTGTTTTGTGATTTGTTTTTCAACCATCATGATTATAATCAGATGTAGTTAAACTGGCCTTTAGGTAGACACATTGTAGATTTACTGCACCTGGAGTACAGGATATGAAATGTTGCTGTGCTTTTCATTCGGCTGTTTTTACTGGGTGTGAATTTCCAAACACCTGCACAGCCTCCCTCCTTCATTAGGAAAAGGGTTTGGGGTCCTGTAAGCTCGTTTTCTTTGGACTTTATTGAGCACATTGTGTTCTCTCAGGGACTCCAGGGTAGATGTATTGGTCCCATGTTTTACTTCAAACTTCTTCTCATGTTGTCTTTAATCTGTTCTATGGTGGGGACAAAAGAATTAGTACTTTCCAACATGCTGCATCAGTCTGGTTTGGCAATAATCACTCTGTTGCTCTTATCACACTCTACTCCTGCATGCTGGTCAAGCGTTTCTGTCTTGGGTTATCTCTTGTCATCAAATTTCATAACTTCTGATCAGCTGTGGTGGAATTTTGTGTGGATATAGAGTCTGGGGGGGTGTCGTAACGTCAAGATTGGAAACAATTGGGCCATCTGTGGCTGGGAGGGAGCGTTGAGGATGACATTTATGATAGTAGCTGTGGGTGGGAAAATGGTGCGCTCCGTAGAAAGAGTATGGCGATTGTGTGCTCGGTTTGGGAGAAAGGGCAACGGTGTCGCACCCGGTAACAAGAGAGCCTTGTGACCAGGATGAGACGGGGCGGCTCATGTCTCTGCCCGGGGTCAGAGGGCAGGGCCCGTCGCCTCCACCCAATAAAATCAGTCCGCCTTGATGCGTGGTAAATGGCTGATTGGCCCTAACATGAGAAGATGTGCAGAGACAGAGAGTGGGCCAAAGTATGAGGGACTTTCATTCAAAGGGGGAATTACCCATTCTTTACAGTCAGTGCACACCATTCTTTTCTTTTTTTCTTTTTTTTTGCTATGAGCAACTGTGTGTCATCAAGCAGCGTGTAAAACTGGCTCCAAATTGTTTTCGTATAGACCTTCTTTCAGTTTGTGTTGAGCTCTGGCAGCTCAGTATGTCATCGGCCGCTCTGATGATTTGTGATAATCAAACTGTTTCTGCAGAATAAATGACCTGCAATTTAACCAAGACAGGATTCAGATGCATTATGGGAAACATAGGATCCAGTGTTTCTGCAGCTCGGTTCAGAACTAAAATGTATTTTTGCCTTTATTTATTTATTTATTTTTTTTCTTCTGTGACTTAATGTAATTGTGAGGACATAATTTCCAGATCAGACTCTATCATAATGTGAGGCTTTAAGAAAAGAAAAAATCAGCTGAACACGTCAAAGTCCCATCCTTCCCCCATTAATTAGCTTCTTCAAACACATATTCATACATAGATTCAGGCCTGCTGCTGTTAACTGATGCCAGTCTGTCTTCAAATGTTGGAAGTCCAGTTGTAATGGTCCCAGGAGGGCAGAACTGCAGCTCTCACCCCATAAAGACACACTCAATATTTATTTATTTAAGCTAAACATTCTTAACTTTATTTAAGGTAAGGCAGCAGAGTGTTTGGATTGCACAAATAGCTCAGAGGATGACTAATTACACAGTTTAATTAGTTTGTTGTTTCAATGCTCACTTCTCCAAAAAAGGTCTGTGGCTCTCTGATTGAGGCAAAGGAGCCTTTTGTTGGGGCATAGTTTGATAGTAGTGTAATGTTCTCCAACATTTTGCATGCAACAAGCTAAAAGGAGTCAGGTCACTTAACCAGACCATGTGTTTGTTTGTGCAATTATAGACCAGGAATGAGTGGGTATTGATTTTGTGCATTTGTGGGTTTGAGGTCAGTCGGACCAAGGATGTTAGTTCAACCGAAATAACCAGTTTCTTTCATTTCAGCCTTTCTTTTTTATGAGAGAAGCCAGAATACCAAATTGTAAGGTTTTTTTTTTGTTTGTTTATTTGTTTCTCTGCAAGATGCAACATATTCTCTATATAGAAGTCGATTCCCTTAAATGTGAGAAAATACTGTATATAAAGCAGAGGTTACTGTATAAATAATGATAAATTAATATGCTGAAAATACAAATTCTTCAATAGGATATTAGGTTGTAATTGATATTTTTTATGATGTATCTGCCATAACTTTTTCTACATATCTAGTTCTTCTAGCTCTTCAAATGTCAGACTTTCAGTTTGTCTGAAACAAAGGAATTGGAGTGTCTTTCACTCACATTTCTGCACTCTGTTATAAACAGAAGCATCACTTGGGGAGATTATTCCCAGATTGCTCTTTGATTTGTTTAAAGGGGTGAGACATAACAACGGCTGGGTTCATATTTGCTTTAATCAAATTTGCCCCAGTGCAGATTTGAAAGGAAACTGTATATTTTTGAAGCCTCTTGTCTAACTGTTAGCTGTAGCTTAACCTCCAGTGGAACAGCTTTTCCTACCCCCAGGGAGACACTTCGCCCCCCCTCCCTCCTCCAAAACTCTCTGGAGGAGTCCATTAGTTCCACAATGACATTTAAGCCTGTTTTAACTGGTATGTTGAGTCCATGCAGGCTTTTGGGACCGATTCTCCATCTTTATTCCACATCCTATTAGAGTACCTCATGGTCTGCTTTCCCATGGACATCTGACACTCATTTCCTCCCAAACTCCCTCTGTCCATCTGCTTGTCCATGGCTCTCTTCGCTGGCAGGAACTTTTTATTCATTCACACGGTGAATTTACAGACATGGCACTTGAATAATCCTCTGTAACGTAATATAAGAGGTAATTTTTTCTCTTTTCTAATGTCATCAGGAATCTGAAACATTGGCGTATACAATACAAAGGGTGCTGTCAGCAAGGAGGGAGGTAGTCAGAGAGGAGACAGATCAGGGCTAGAAGTCATAAGCAGACATCTGGGTAGCATAACTGTGTCTTCCCACATTGGGCTGTGCTGCTAGTTTGTTATAGACTGGAATGGAGCTTTTAATGGTGAGAGTTGGTGGTAGAATAGTGAGTCTTACCAGCACCAACAGTAATGTAAGATGACACAATTTGACCAGAAATACGCAGCTTGCTGCAGCACTCTGTCATGTTTTAGATAGTATTAGTAGTCAGCACTTTGGAGAAATGTCTCCCTTCGCCACAACTCTGACCTCCGTCCCATTCATCACCTGCATAATGAACATGGAACAGTGACAACATCAGTGTCATACCTCACTAAAGGCCCTGTGGCTGGACGAGGGCATATCCCTGCAGCTCACTTTGAAGCTTTTACAGCCCTGGATGATCGACCATCATCTGGGGAGTCCTACAGAGTAAACTGGAAGGAGCTGTTCTTTGGGGATTTGGCTTTGTGCACATATCATGTTGAAATAAAATTTTATATAACTCAACATTCAGTTCACACTGATTAAAGTGAGCAGAACATCCTCCTCCTATTTGCGAAAGTCACTTTAACTGTGTTTAAACAGACGTCAGCATGGAGAAAGTGAAATAAAAATAGTTTGAAAATGATGTGACCATGAAACAAATGTGCTCAGCTCCATCAGTGGAATATTTTAACAATAAGACGTCTCCATTTGATGAATCTGCTCTCACTGTATTTGATGTTGTTGCCCGCAGGTTGAGAAACGTTGGTATATGTAAGAGTATTTAGTTTCACAGGAAAACTCTCATTAAATTGAGAGTCCAAGACTGAGATTGCAACTTTGATACAGAAATTAGAAAAGTGTGTGTCGTTGTTATGCAACCACACCGTTACTGGTCTAATAAAATAGTTGGCAGACTGTGCTTGTTCATGGGAGCTTCGGCTGTTACTGCCGGCATAATGGGAGACCTGTGGTCAGGCTGGACAGATTCCACATGTGAATGTATGAAATTAAACCCTGAGAATAGCTATCACTGAGTAAAAGTTAGAAGCAAATTTATCATTTTCAAAATAAATTCATTCCACATACGTAATTGGGCCCACTTGATTGTCTGCAACAGCTGCAACAGCTGTGTCAGTGAGAAATTTGCCAACGGCAGGTGCCATCAGTGGGAAGATGACCGCACAGCGTGCCCTGCTCCTACTCCAATCCAATTGGACAAAATCCCACAGGATCCAAGCTTAAACTGTGGCCATCCAGGGCGAGGCAACACAACGTGCACCATTCATGCAGCAGGGCTTGTGTATGTGTGTGTTTTTGTGTCAGAACATGTGTAGAGGATTACTCCCTGCCAGCGTCGGGCTGGCGAGAACAGATGTGCAGTTAGTTATCAACTGGTTGTCCCATAATAATTGACCGTGGCAGAGTCTTGCGTTACAATAAGCAACTTTCCTCTCAGCAGGTTGAAGCTGAGCATTACACTCTAAAGTCCTGACGAACACTCACATCTTCGGCCCTGGAGGTCGCTTCCTCGACTTCACTCACTGAACGCTCAACAGACTGCCGATGATGCTTTCACATCATTTATCATCTCTGGAAAGTCCCCACGACAGCTGACCTCTGCGACCCTTTAATACAGTGCACTGACAGTGCTCCTCTCACGAATCTGTACTGACAGGGCATCCTCAGGAGATCACTGTGCGGAAACGCCTGCCAGGCCAAAATGTTTTCCCTCCGGTGACGGCAATTTATGAGAACAAAACCGTGGATTTTGAGGCGGCTGCTGTTTTAGGCCCCCCCCCCCTTTGGTTATTTTAGTCTCTGAGAACTAATTCCACACACACATAGCATTAATGTGGAGCCACTATAAAACTGGAGGATTAAACCACCCACTCAATCAGCTGTGGTTTCATTTAAAGGCTCATTTCACCTACACCAAACAACAGAGTTTCTTATTTAGCTGGATGACATTGATGGACGCAGATAGTTTTGGTTTTAATGATCCAGATCCTTCTGCTCCCTCTCTCACAAAGTGTTGTGGGAATTGAGGTCCACGTTGGATAATTTTGCACTGACACAGTCTGATATATACTATGGAAATATGTTCAGGGATTCCTCTGCACAGTGGTTACGTGATGTGAAGTGTGTTGGACCTGTAAACCTGTCTCTACTCATTTTGTCATCCATATATTATGCTTCGATAAAACAACTTGTGATTTGCTGATCATTTCTGTGCTTCTCTCTCTTTGGACTTTGTGTAGTCTTCAGCTCAGCTTAATAAATCCAACTTTGCACAGAGCAAAGGAGGAAAATATTTCAAGAATTTTTGTGACTGATGTAATTTTCTTTATGCCAATTTAAGTTTAGAAAATCTAATTTAAGGCTAGCGCTCCACAGCTTTTCCAGTCAGATTGGGCACTGTTTTCTTTTTTTACAGCAGTGTGCCTCTCCAGCTTCTGACTATCAATCCTAACTTTCTGTCTCTCTCCTCTTTCAGAGGAAAGTGGCATCACTTTGCTGCAGCTGATTGGAGACCCTCCACCTAGTGAGATCAGCAGAGTCTATGGCCCGAGGGGGGAACCTGCCTATGTCTTCTCCTCTGCGACAGTGTCAGGTCAGCCGGCCCTGGCCCACGTCCCCAATCCTTTCTACCGCCACTTCTCCCTCATCTTCCATGTCAAGCCCTCTACTCCTGCTGCTTCCACCCTCTTCTCCATCACTGATGGTCCACAGAGGCTCATGTACGTCAGCGTCAAACTCAGTGCAGTGCAGTCTGGCCGTCAGAAGGTGCAGTTCTTCTACACAGAGCCCGACTCAGAGGCCTCCTATGAGGCGGTCAGCTTTGACGTGCCAAGCATGGTGGACACCTGGAGCCGCTTCTCACTTTCTATCTTTGAGGAGCAGGTCACTTTCTACCAGGGTTGTGACTCTGAGCCACAGGTGGTGAGGTTCGAGCGTTCCCCAGACCCCATGGAGTTTGACCAAGGGGCAGGAATCTTTGTGGGTCAGGCAGGAGGAGCTGACCCTGACAAGTTCCAGGTATGATTGAATTAAAATAAAGCGTAAAATCAAGCGTTGAACCTTTCAGCATGTGAAGTCTTTGAAGTAAGGGCAAGGGTTATTTTTTTCCCCAGGAAATACCAGAGATCCTGGAGAATGTTTAGGTTTTTAAGTTTTGTTTTGTTTTGTTCTTTGACAGTTGATGGCATAGAAACACTGCTGACAGGAACAGCTAATAGCTAAGTGGTAATACTTTCACTGCCGGAAGGGTAAAGAACTGTAGGGCTGAAAACAGAACCTAAAGTATAGTTATTCAAAAACTTGAAATACTTTCATCAAAAATGTTTATACATTTGTCCTCCATAAGAGAATATTAATTTGCTGATCTGAGAAGAAATATCAGAGGAAAAGCTCATCATTCAGTGTAGTGTCACTTATATTGTGCACAAAGGGATCTATTTCTTATTCGCCAGACTCTGGAGATTGGAGGTTAGTGGATTTTCTCACTATAAACTCCAGGCTAGAAGCAAAGGAAATGCTCAAGTGCTCAAGAGATGTTTGTTCATCACATTTCTGACAGAAATGAATGAAAAACAGCAATGAACCCTCCTCCAAATGTCACCCAGGAGACCTGGAAATGTCAGGGTAATACATTATGTGCTAAAAGAGCAGGTGTGTTGAGTGTACATGTAAGTGTGACCTCTCAGCGGGTTCAGATCCTTCTTCCTGTGGCTTCTCATACCAGGTTTGTCTCAGGGACACTGACAACAGGCAGAATAGACTTGACCTTCCTCTTCTTTGTTAAAGTATCACTTCAGCTCTCTCCCCTTTGACCTCTGACCATGAGCACGAGCCAGTTGATGACTACATGTGACAGTCGCATTGTTTTAAGCTGTCGAGTGAAAAGGAAAGATATAGTCCATGTCAAAGATTGAACTTTTCCAAAAAGCAGTTATCCAAGGTAAAAACTGGCCTCTGTCGTCAGATATTCCCTTGTCAAGCATCATAAAGTCCACTTGGACTCAAAACTGCCTGCCTTATGTTCAGTCAGATCCGAGCTCTTGAAGATGACATGAAGAACGAATGACATAGGCAGCTGAGACACGTTCTGCTAATGAGTCACATTTTCCGTCTCTGCCGGCTTCAGAGGAAGCTGAATGCATGTCTGATTGTCGGTGGAGTAAAATACATTCAATTTCTTTGTATGTGTTTTTTTTTTAGGGGGAGATCGCAGAACTGAAAGTGGTGGGAAACCCTCAGGCAGCTGAGCGCCTGTGCGATGACGAGGATGACTCTGACGCGGTGAGTGTTTGTGTTTGGCTATTTGGTCAAATGTGCTGCAGACCTCCTGTTAATCTCTTTTTCCTGTTTCTGTGCATCTCTCAGGCCTCTGGCGACTTCGGCAGCGGTGACATTGAGAGGACAAGAATGATTTCACACACTGTGAGGGTGAGTGTGTTGGTCTCAGATGAATGTGACTCACATTTTCTTTGCAGACTCACAGCAAAAACTCGCTGGTTCAACACATGAAGCTCAGTTCCCTCATCATGATGAATCCCCCTGAAGACAGTTACATAACTCTCTGGCTCTGATGGCTCCAAATGTTTCACCTAATCTCAGTAAAACATGAAGTTGAGCCTGACAAACTGGAAGTATGGATTTTGATTTGGCCGGGATGGGAATTATAGGATCTGGCATTTTTGCAGCTGGATTTATTCAATGGAGTTTTGTCAAGTATTTTAACTACAGCCTGAGTGGGTTACAAAGTTGGTTTGACCTGGTACAAAAAGCATTGACAGACCATAAATAGACCAGAAAGCAGGTCGTGGACTAGGGGCACAGCACCTGTGGTGGAAAAAACTCAGTTTGAGCCAACTTGGTTGCATGGGAAAGTCTCATGTGTAAAGTCTGAGGCACTCAATCACCGTCAAATATTAGTAAAAGATAAAGACTATAAGCAGCCTCTGGTTCATCTGGTTAATTCTGAGTTTGCCAGATAAAGAAGCAACAGATGAAGTTTCAGATGTTTTCAACTATTCAACTGTTGTATTTACAGACCACCCCTGCACCTTTCCGTCCGGTACCTGAGCCCCCACTCACGTCCTCACGGGGAACCATAGTCAAGGAAACAGGTAAAATAAGTCTTTTCTTCACAACAGCGGAATCATGCCCAGCCGTAAATCTCCAGCCTGCCAAGACATTGATCACAGTAAACACACAGTGTAAAAATGTCATGGAAGTTTTTAATCATACAGCAGCCACAGCCAAAGAAACGTCATGCGGGATAGCTTTGCTTTTATCCAGAAATATGTGCATTACCGGTGCTTGTCTGGGCCTGAGAGTGCGTCTGGGAGTGGTGGGGGGGTTGGTGTGGGATTTCAACATGCAGCAGGAAACTCTTTACCTCCCCCAAGTGGGAAAATTTTGAATTTTTTATTCGATTTTTTTTTTTTCTTTTCTCTTTTTTGTGGCGAGAGTGAAGGAAAACTGGATTTTAGCTCTAAAATCTCCCTCATCAAGTTCAAATGTTCAGATAAAGACATCAGAAAGCCCTACACCACCTGTCCCAGAAATTCTGCCAAAAATGAACATTGCTTGACGTTCACTGCTCCACAAGCCACCGCTGAGCAGCAGGTAAAGCTGTGTTTGTGTTGTGACTTCAGATGTCAGGTATCAGCCGTCAGTGGACTACAGCCGGCCTGGATCACCGGGCCCAAGAGGTGGGTTTCTGGGGACAAAAAGATCCTGAGTAAGATTACGCCCGAATCAACACGTGGCCATCCTATCACAGTACAGAATGAGCATGGTGGATCTGCTGGTGATGGAGCTGTTAGCATGTGGGTGGAGGTTTGTTGGCGTCCTGTTGCACCTTTGCATTCGGTGATCAATCCAAAATATGATCTGTTTTGCTTGCGTTCCAATGAATCCTCCTCTGGGCTTGTGGTCATATGAGAAATACACGTGAAGGGGCTTTTCTTAAACACAAACCTGACAAGAAGGTCACCAAACATATCACCCTGTTGGAGCCCTGCTTTTTTTGTTTTTTCTTGCTTTTTGCTTGGTACTTGGTATATTACAAATTGCTGGCAGAACATGCCAATACACATGAAGTCGAAATGTGGTGGAGCAGCAGCACCCTCTGCTGCTACTGAGCAGCTGAACAATGCTCCATCATCAGCTCCAGCAGGTGGTGGAAGACAGCTCTTCTTTTCTTTTTCTTTTTTTTTAATACACTTCAATAGTGACCGTTTGTATTTGAGTCTCTCTCATACTTTCCACTCTCAGTATGAGTTTCACCCTGAAGGTGGAGGTAGCTCTGTGGGTTGCAGTGACACCTGGCTCAGCTCATGAACTGCGGCCACTCTTACTCTTGTCCCATCACTTTTTCTTCAGGTCCTGATGGTGCTAAAGGTGAGAAAGGGGACAGAGGAGAGAAGGGTTCAAGGGGCGAGATTGGCCCTGTAGGACCAAAGGGAGATTCAGGGTCCAGAGTTGGCGCTGGTGACTCTTCTCAGGGTGGACAGCGAGGACAGAAGGTAAGTGACTGTGACAGATTCAAACGCATCACCAGCTGAGTGACATATGACTGACACATACGGCACTGTCTCTTTGTGTTCTTATTATTTCAGGGTGAAAAAGGTGCAAAGGTATGTTCACTATGTCTATCTCAACTCATGTTACAGTGCAGCTCCTGTTTGATGTCAAAAACAGTCCTGCCAGGTTTATTTACATGCGTTGACATGAAGCGATTTCTAAAAAAAAAAATACAAATCTGATTTAAAATGAAATAATTCACAACTTCTTGCTGGGACAGTATGGGAGAAAGGGAACATATTCAGGACTCTGATTATAGAAAGTAGCTGAGCATAAAGCTTGGACTGCTCCGTCGTTACTGGTATAATTTTCATTGAATTCTCTCCAGGGGGCATCTGGCACTGGATACCCTGGCAATAAAGGAGAACGTGGTGCTCAGGGACCTCCTGGGCCCCCCGGTCCTCCTGGCCCTGCAGCTGAGGTGGTCCGACTCGGGGATGGCTCTGTCGTGCAGCAGATGGCAGGCCCCCCTGGACCTCCAGGACAGCCAGGTTTGGATGGTGCCCGCGGACCGCCAGGAACTGATGGGGAGCCTGTGAGTGGAAATCTTGACTCTCAGCCATGTTGAATGCTTTTTTACATTCCCGTTTCTCACTGACTCTCAATGGTCTTTCAGGGTGACCCAGGAGAGGATGGCAAACCTGTGGGTGGCTTTGTTTTACTCAATAAATTCTAATAGTTTGACTATGATTCAGAAATCTTTCATCCCAGATAGTTTGGCATATAACCAATATCATTTTTACTCTTTCTCATGTTTTCAGGGTCCAGCTGGCCCACTTGGTCCCCCAGGCAATCCAGGAATATCCGGTGCTAAAGGCCAAAAGGTGCTGAAGAGTGGATGTAGGATGGAGTATTAGATAACTTTACAGGGCTTCATTAAGTGTAGTCATATGTGACTGAATCGTTGCAGGGTGAACGTGGAGAGGGTCAACCAGGACCTAGAGGTCCCCCAGGACCACCAGGGCCTCCTGGACCTGGCACTGGGGATCGCCCAGTATGTTCACACTTATTTGCTTTTCAGTTTTTTACGTTTTCGTTGTCACATTTGTCATTTAAGGTTTTGTGTTTCACTAGACGTTTGTAGACATGGAGGGCTCTGGATTTCCAGACTTGGAAAAAATCCGGGTGCGTATTCATTCATCTCAGTTTTTCCAGCCTCACCTATTTTCCCCGGGTTCAGTTTGGACCTCGACTGTGTTATACAATGGGTTGTTGGTGGAGTTACAGCTTTATCCTCTGTTGCTGGGGCAACAATAGACAAAGATGCAGAGAAAAGCCCAAACTCAGAGAATGAATAAGAAGCATGCATACTATTGTTAAGATCAGGACATGCAGGCCTACCCTGATTAAATTGTTGTCTTTGTGCATCTTGTCTTTTTCTCCTTGACACCAAACTTCCAATCTTTCAATATATTGTCCTCTCTGAAGCATCTGAATCAGAACTTTTTTCTTCTCTTACCCAGGGTCCCCCTGGTCCTCCTGGGATCCCTGGTCCCCCAGGCCTTCCTGGGATCCCTGGTACTTCTGTGGCATTGGGGCCTAATGGTCCTGTAGCCGTTGGACCTCCTGGACCACCTGGACAAGATGGAATCCCTGGTCTGCCAGTAAGTATTTTGATATCATCTGACTATGGCTGTGTATTACTTCTAGACTTTTTGTGAGGGGAAAAAAATCAAATAAAAATTGTGACTGAATGTATCATGTCTGCTGTTTCAGGGCCCCCCTGGTCTTCCAGGGCCACCTGGTCAACCTGGACTCAGAGGAGAGAAGGTGCTAAATATTTGAAATGAAACAAGCTGTTTTGGGCAGGTTTTCTGTAAATATCAAAACGGGTCAGACACGACTTTGACATCTTTCTTCTGAATGTACACTTTCAGTTTAACCAGGGATTTGCTTCTGTGAAAGCGACACATGATATTTTTCACGTATGAATGTGTGCATATCCTCTCGTTTTATCTGTTTCTCCTCCAGGGTGACTGTGGTGAGCTCGGTCTTCCAGGAGTAGCAGGAGAAAAGGTGGGTCAGGATTTTTAACCATGAAACCCAGATCTGTGGAAAACCTGAACATCATAAATCCAGGATGTGTTTATGGCGGGTGCATCTAGATCGGTTCTCTCTCTCCTTTAGCAAGACACACAAGGCACCAACTTTTTCAACGGCCTGCTCTCTTACTTTACTCCATCCTCTCCGGAATCTAATGGGGCACAGGTACTGGGGGTCTATGCTTTGGTGATTTCCTTTCCCTTCCCTTCTTTTTGACAATTTAACCTGCATCCTACAGGGTGTTTATTCCTCCCTCTACAGCTCACAGAGCACAGACTTTACCTCTATTTTAATTAAGTCTTCTGCTACTTCCATCTCTCTGTGTCTCATAATGAGACATCATCAAACCCTGCTTCACCTCTGGTGTTCTATCGCTGTCTGTCTCTTGCATGGCACCTTTTTAGCTTTTCAACTGCAGCTGCACTGAAACTATTGCCCAAAACAACCACTTCTATCCCACCCACCTCAGGGTGCTCGGGGTGACCAAGGACAGACGGGTCAACCAGGGCAGACGGGGCTCGCAGGGCTCCCCGGCCCCATGGGACCAGTTGGGCCTCCAGGACCCCCCGGACCACCAGGACCACCTTACCGCGTCGACATTGTGAGTGCAGGACTCTGTGTTTGTGTAGATATAGGTGACACAATTTCAACCAAATGTGGTAGATACTGTGAACAAAGTCTACAGGAAAGCTTTTGTCAAAAAGAAAATTACGTAGAGAAATGCTTAAAACCTGTATTCAAAAACTGAACCAGAAGAAGGGGTCTGGATTTAACTCAAAGAAAGTCTTTCATGCCTTGGTGATGATCCACAAATCCTTAGATCTGGTTAATAAGCTCCTTCAGATCGTTGTGTAGGGAGTAAAATGGTGGATAACATCCAGGGTATCATCTTTTTTCATTTCAAAACTCCTCCTTCCAGAGTGACGGATACGAGGGGATTAATGGCGTACCTGGACTCGCAGGCCCACCTGGACCACAGGTAACCATTTCCCAACACAGTACGTGACTGATTCTGTTGTAGTCTTTAGAGCTCGTGCTCTAACTGATGTTTTCCTGTTGGGTCTTCCAGGGTCCGGCTGGTATTCCAGGTTTACCTGTAAGTCCTACAAAGAATGTGCAAGACTCTGTGTTGAATGTTGCACCACGTCTTTACACAGCGATAACTCTGACTTTTCATTTTGCCATTTTAATAAAGTATACAGCTGCTGGGAAAGATGTCACAAACAATCCCTCACAATGATCTTAAACAACATTTTAACAATGACTTCTAGGGTAAGCCAGGTTTGCCAGGAATCCATGGAGACAAAGGAGCAGAGGGACCAAGAGGGCCCGCAGGGATCTCAGGTCTTGATGGATTCCCTGGTCAGGAGGTGTGTTGCTGAATAAACTAGGTTTTGTTACTTTTTATCTTATTGACTTTATGGTATCTAAAAAAATGCACAGTTAGATCATTTGTTTGCATGTTACTAAGAATCTTTTGTGTTCAATTTCCAGGGCCAGAAAGGTGACAGAGGAGAGAAAGGAGAGATGGTGGGTTACATGGAAAATATAAAAAAAAAACAATGCAGATGTTGTTGTTGAAATGTCTTGTTTCTTTGTATGGCTGATTTTTTTTTTTTTTTTTTTGGTACCCATTTGTGTGGCAGGGTGTGCCAGGGCGAGATGGTGGCCCACCTGGACCTCCAGGGCCTCCTGGACCGCCAGGACAGATCATCTACCAGACGGGCGATGTAAGTCACAGGTCAAATCAATAACAAAGAGAGCAAGAGACACACTGGTCCTTTTACTGACTGAAGATGTGAAGAAAAATAACCTGCACATCGTAGCTCACTACTAAATCACTGAGTTACTCATGTTAACTAACAGTCGCTGCTCGCTTTGTGGTTTGTTCACCTCCACACTAACTGACCTAACTCTGTCTTGCTGTAGTATAACGACGTATATTGGAGTGAAGGGTGGCAGGTGAGTGGACGCACCCTTTGGTCCCCTAACCCATGTCACTACAAACTTCACTAAACTGAGGTTCCAAACATGGTAAATGAATATTTCCTTTTCTCGTAATGTCTCATTTTTTGTTCCTCTGCAGGGAGGATCGGGTATTCCAGGTCGGGCAGGAAACCCAGTACGTATCGCTGTCATAATCACATAGCTGAACAAGGAAAAATGCAGTTAATGCAGGAAAATGGAGGTGATATATTATGTGTTTTGATCCAGGGACCTGTGGGACCAAAAGGAGAAAAAGGAGATTCAGGTCCTCCAGGATATGCACCTAAAGTAGGAAACTCAGCCTTCATAAGAAGTGTATTTACTCTGCATCATTACAGACTGTGTATATAATATTTGGCTTACAGGTACGCCATTCATTTACCCATTACCCATATTTCATGGTCTTATTTACTTATTTTTGCATAAAAGATTTATTTCCTGTGATCACAAATAAATGAATTATTTTGGAAATATTAAAATTTTAAGTCATCTGATTGTTGATCACAACAGGGAAAATGCAACTGATGATGAAAAAGTAACATTTTGAGATGCATGTTTTGTTCAGGGGCAGAAAGGAGAGCCCGGTATCATCATGGGGGCTGATGGGAGACCCATGTACTTGGGTGGCCTGGCAGGACTGCCGGTAAAAACGAATGCTGCATTGCATTTTAACATCTGGCATGATTATTTTCTATCTCGCCTCAGTGTTTGATGTTTGCATGTGCTTACAGGGTGAGATGGGACCCCCTGGCCCCGTGGGACCACCAGTATGTACCGTATTTTTATTTACCACATTTGCAGAGTTTTTGATGACATATCATAAGCTCACAGTATCACATCAGTGGAATAAGACAATTTTTTTACCCTCCAGGGTGCATACGGTCCTGAAGGCCAGAAGGGAGAGATTGGGCTCCCAGGCCGACCTGTGAGTGTGTTTTTTGCAAATGTGAAATTAGATTTTCATATCAAGTCAATTTAAAATGACACCCATTTAACCTGTTATTACTCTTCGTTCTGTTACGTTTAAATGTGACTGTGGAAGTGTGTTTTGCTGTAGGGTCGGCCGGGGCTGAATGGCGTCAAAGGAGAGAAGGGAGATTCAGGCAGTGGATCCGGATACAGTTACCCTGTGAGTATCGCAGATTTTACTTTGTCACAGATGAAATGAGATACATAAATTCAGTCCATCAACACACACAGTAATTAAGTGAAGTAACCAAAACTTTTGCTGTGTCCCAGGGTCCTCCAGGTCCACCAGGCCCCCCTGGACCTCCTGGACCTTCTGCTCCCATTGACAGACTCGGAGTGAGTGGAGACAGAACATATTTTGATATTTTCGATTGTAGCAGGTTTTTCTCCTGTGGGATGCTGATTTATGTCTCTTTTCATTTTAGGGATATGACGAATACTACAGAAATTACCCAGGTGAGCTCATCTGATATTGTGAAATGAGCATGACTCAGAAAACACTACCTACCAAGCCCGCAACAGGGGATGGGGAGGGGAGGAGATGTTAGAGGAAGCAGGAGGTTGCTGGACGAGGAGGTGGTGGTGATGGAGAGGAGCTAGTAAGAACTACAATGAAAGATGATTGGTCGAATTTGGCGACCTAAGAAAGGAGGGAAGTGATATTGGAAAATAAATTAGTATAAGAATCCAATGTGTGCTAGGCTAGCAAATTTCCCTCTGTTCCCTCCAGGCTTGCCCTAGAAACAGGATCACAGATGAGGGTGGTATCAAACGTCTTCTTTTACCCCTGATGTGTGAAGGTAAATCTGTGTTTGACTGAGAGTAATCCACTGTTCCCCTTTTTTTTTACAGCAGTGAAAGGAGAGAAGGGTGAGCGAGGACTGCCGGGGCTCCTTCAAGTTCCAGGTAGCACTGAAATCCTCATACACATGCTGAAAAATCTTTAAAAAAATGTTTTGTATTTCCAGCCTTTTGACAAGTTTACAGCAGGATGTTTTTATCTTTGATGCAGGTCTCGGGTCGACCTATGATATTTACACTCTAAAGGTAGTCCTCAATATATCCTGAGCGCAGTGATTGTTTGGGTCAGAGTTTGTGGTTAAAGTAGAGTGTGACGTTCATTTCCAGAACGAATTGAAAGGAGATGTGGGAAGTCCCGGCTTGAAAGGAGAGAAAGGAGAACCAGGAGGAGGACATTATGATCCCCGCTATGGAGGAAGCTATGGAGTCCCAGGGGTGCCTGGACCTCCAGTAAGAATGAACCCTCTGGATTTACTGTCTCCATTTGGCTTTATAATTCCTGAATTGTTACATCCTTATCATCATCGCTGTCTTTTCCCCATCAGGGCCCTAAAGGTGACTCAGTTTTTGGTCCACCGGGCCCTCAGGGGCCACCTGGTCCACCAGGAAGAGGTTATGATGGGCAACCTGGACCACCAGGGCCACCTGGGCCTCCGGGACCTTCTCTATCGGGAACTTACCGAGGCACACAGAGTGAGTTGTAGTCATAAACACACCAAATAATCAAGGTGAAGTGTGTGTTGGTCTCATTCAAGTTCGTGTGATTCTCTTAAAATGACAGCTATCAGCATTCCTGGGCCCCCGGGACCACCTGGAGTGCCCGGACTACCTGGATCCTCCTCTGGGGTGAGAGGATCTGTGACACACTCATATTTCTGCTTTGCTTCCTGATTAGCGCCAAGTCAAAAATAACCTCTGCTGGACTTTGACTCACAGGCACACGTCTGGTGAGATAAGATACAACTATTAATTAATAACTAGTGTCAGGAAAAATAAAGTCATTCAGCAGATACCGCCTCCGTACAAGGTTGTTGTTGAGTTCATAAGTTAGAGGTGAGGTAATTTAATCTTATTAAAGAAAATCATTCTGTTGAAATACAGTTATAAACCATTTTGGGTTGCCAGATGAAACAAAACACATTTATTAGCAGTGTGAATGAATGGATTATTATAAGAACTGTTGAGAAATGTCTTATTGTTTTGTGTCTGCAGGTGACTGTGCTGAGGTCCTATGACACCATGAGAGCCACAGCTAGAAGGCAGCCTGAGGGCTCTCTGGTGTACATCTTAGACCAAACCGATCTGTACCTACGGGTCCGAGATGGAGTTCGACAAATCCAAGTAAATCTTTTTGCCTGTCACGATCCCAAACCAAGCAGAATGACAATGAATATTTAAATAACCTGGCTTTCTCCATATCAATGCAGCTTTTTTTATCTTTCAGCTTGGTGGCTACATTCCGCTGGCCAGTGAAGATGTGAGTGTAATTTAATCTTTTTCTCACTTCTCCAGAATATAAACTCTCCCTGTGGTGACACATATTTTCCACATTATCTCCAGGGTAACGAAGTTGCAGCTGTGGAGCCCCCCCCAGTCGTCCCCTACTCCCCAGACCACCGCTCCAACACTGACTCCCAAAACCCCGACACTCACTCACAGCCTGACTCACATCATCCGACACACGCCGACCCCAGATACCCACCGAACCCCGAACCCAGATACACAACTCACCCGGACCCACGATACCACCCCGATCCACGGTACCATCCAGATACTCGATATCAGCCAGATCCACGGTACCCATCACCGTCAGATCCACGCTTTCCAAGCTACACAGACCGAATAAACCAGCCAGACGGGAGGTATTCTGTCCACACCGTCCATGAGCACCCTGCTTACCATGACACTCGCCACCCAGTCACGCCTCAGCGAAGACCGCCTCCTCCTGTGCCCCACTCTCCGGCCCACGATCACACTTCAGGCCCAGGGGTATGAAAGCCACACTCGCATATCGCAAAGCTGCGCTTTGATTTATCACAGGTGAAATTCTGTCACGTCACCAGGCATGTCGGTGTTTCCACAGCTCCACCTGATTGCCCTCAACAGCCCTCAGACCGGATCCATGAGGGGCATCCGCGGGGCAGACTTCCTCTGCTTCACCCAGGCTCAGGCCATCGGGATGAAGGGAACTTTCCGGGCCTTCCTGTCCGCCAGACTCCAAGACCTCCACAGTATCGTCCGCAAGGCAGACAGGGACCATTTGCCAATCATCAACCTGAAGGTACTGAGTGAGGGGCTTCCATCCTGGGAATTGTAAGAGTTAGATGAGCAGATATCACACATTACCATTAACTCTACAAATAAACACTGCCAATGTAGGTCCAAATGCCTATTTGGACATAGGACCTGTCAGACACTGATACTTAAACACGACTAGACCTGAAGGAAAGAAGCTTAAATGGAATATCTTGGCAGATTTTTGAGCTGTGTCTTTTGTCTCTTGTTTCTCAGGATGAGGTTCTGTTTGACAGCTGGGACGCCATCTTCAATGACGGCAGAATAAAGGATAGGGTGCCCATCTACTCCTTCGATGGCAAGGACGTTCTCACTGACAACACATGGTGAGCCAAACTCACAGAAACACACTGAGTGGCTGAAAAGCGACGTTACAGCAGCTGTGTAACGCCATGACAAAGTCACTGAAAGCTCACCTGTTCGCTCCCAGGCCAGAGAAGATGATGTGGCACGGCTCGACCAGCACCGGTCAGCAGCACGTCAACGGCTTCTGCGAGACGTGGCGCGTCGGCGACCAGGCGCTGAACGGCATTGCGTCGTCGCTGCACAGCGGCAGTCTGCTCCAGCAGACCTCCAGCAGCTGCTCCAGATCCTACGCCGTGCTGTGCATCGAGAACAGCGTCGGCCACTCCAAAAGATAGACACGCACACACACACACACACACACAACACTGGACAAAGGGAAATACCAAAGTGCTCAGCCAGACTTTTGTCCACTCATGCTCTTATCAATCTTTGCACTTTACTTGGTGCTCTGTAAATACATTTTTGAATTAATAATTAGTTTATGTCCATCAGCTCCTCTTATACGGTGCTACACAGGATCATCCCAAATGTTGAACCTAAGCTCAGGTGACTTACAGTAACCCCCCCCCCCCCCCCCCGGCAGCCATTTTGGAAGTCTGCACCTTTAGCGCAGACTACGCTTCCATAAGCGCAGCTTCATCAACACGCGTGTCGATATTAACACTGAAATTAGCATGCTTGTTGCAAAGCGACGATTGACCTAGAACACTGGAGGTGAATTGGTTCCTCTCTGTTGTTTTCACATCGTTTAAACTTAACTTTCTAGAATCTAACAGCGTTTAAGTTCGTAACTGTTTTCATCATTTTGGTTCAAAGTAGTTCCAGAGGTCTGAACAGTGTGGTGGATGGTTTCTCTAAAGTTAAAGGGAAACCGACGCCTCTTATTTAATACCAGTGCATTCAAATCTCAGAGCTCGGCGTTAATTCCTCTCTTTCACTCAAAAAAAAAAAACAAAAAAACAAAACATATCCAGCAACTTTTAAACATCCGGTAAATTTACAAGTCTACCAAAGTCTTCCTGAGCGATTTCAAAGCCAGATAGCGATTGCTCAAATCTGTTAAACAATCTTCTGGGTCTTTTAAAGTTGGCTGGGTGTTTGTTTTGAGGAGTTAACGCTGTGTGAGTGCATTGTAATGGTAATATGTCAGAGAGGATACACTGCTGTGATCTTAACCACCACTAAATAACCACAGAGCCAGAACTACGACAATATGACATATGTTGACTTTTTCCTCTCTCTTCCTGCCTGGAAGGAAAATATTAGCATGTTCAATTCACAGCTGGAAAATCAGTGTTAAAATAACTCAAAGCAGGTTCCCTGTGTCTTAAATGCATTAATTTAAAGTTCAGTATTTGCTGTGGTGGAAAATGCGCATCCATCATAGTCAGACGGAATTAACATGTTTCAGAGTCCAGCAGTGAGATAAACAGGATATATGAAATGGATGTGGTGTTTTTTTCTCTGTAACCCGCACGCCGTTTTTCATTTGTCTTACATGAGAGGATATTTTCAAAACGTATTTTTAAAAATGACAAAGGGATATTTATTTTTTATAAACTGTGCTTTTTTTTTTTTATAGTTCAACTACAACGTGTGATGTGAATGCTCTAATCAAGAGTCATAACGCGTCCAGCAAAAACCAACACAAAGATGCTGAATGCGTGTTGTTGTGATCCTGAAAACGAGTTTCCCACTGATATATAACAAATGGAATTAATCTCCAGATATGTGGAAAGGATTCAGCCATAAATGTTTGATGCACTGTTGCTTCTTATTTGTTTCACTTCTTATTTTGAGAGCAGCGTAATAAATGCACTGCAGCTTACTGGTGTCTCCAGTGGAGAGGACACAAACCTGAGTGTTGTTCATCAGCTTTCTGGAGGCTAAAGATGTTTTTGTGTTACTAACAGAGCCATAACTAATGCAGTATGACATATATTAACCCATGCAGATTATAATCTGTCTCTGTTTGTTATATGAGCAGCATTTCTGAAACGCTGCGCCTTCACTGAATAAACCTGTGTGGAATTAGTGAGTTATGTTGTCGGATGATGGTTGTGTGGAAGACTTCCTGATAAAGAGAGCGAAATCTGGGGGACATGCTTACAAAAAAAAACAAAAAAAAAAAACAACTGTGGCCTTTGTCTTCATGCTTACACAAACAGTCAACTCAAACGACCTTTGACCTAAGTGTAAATGATTCCACTGACACACTGGGAGAGTAGTAAAGTAAACACACTATGGCGATATCACCTCCATAACATTTTTTCTTTGCATGTGAAGGTGTGATTTCACTGTGTCCACCTGTTATCCAGTAAAATATGGAAAAACGTTATGTTTCCTATTCTGTAGCTGTGCTGTAGCTGGTATTCACTTCAGTTGGCATAGCATAAACTAGAACCAGTGTCCAATGTTCAGTGTTCGTATTTGTCACATCCACAAACATAGATAAAAAAAAATTTAATTTAAAAATGTCAAATTTAAATAGAATTAACCAAATTTAATGTTAGACGGTGCAGAAGAAGTTGGAGTTTGTTCCTGGAGCGTTTTACTTTAATTTCCCAACTGGCACCATACAGATAATGAGTGACTCACTTTGTGAGACAGCAGCCCTTTAGCTATGACTCAAAATCACTAGTTTCCTTCCAGGAAGATAAACTGCTCTCTGCAAAATGTGAATGCTGTAAATGCTGAAAAAACATTTTAGTCTTCAATGGACAAAAAGTCTCATTTACATATTTTGGATTTTCTTAATTAATTCAGGTCAAGTGTGGGAAACAGAACTGTGAACATGGAGTCATGGCAGCAGTGAAACATGAATTTGTTGACATTTAGACATAATAGCACTAAATTACCTATTAGCTTTTCTCTGTGCTGTATACTCGGCCGAGCTCATCCCATGAGGCAGAATGGCTCCGTTGTAATTTCCTTACAACTGAGTCCAAGATTGAATTACAAATAAATCAAATCAAATACATCTTTTATTGTCTTTTTAAAACAAGCGCGCCAAGACGAAGTGGGTAAAGTGTGCGCGCGGTGTGTACAAACGGAATTATCGTGCAGAAGCAAAAATTTACAATAATAATAAAAAAAAAAAAAAAATCTGCCAATGCCCTCTTCGGGGCTCCCTACCTCCGCAACAGATACACAGACCCTCTATTTTTGCCGGATGCCGAAGCGCGGCGCATAAATTACGCACACGTGCACGGACAAAAAATATGAAATTTACGGTTTATTTTCAAAATAAAATACTCCGTATTCGCGGCGGATCGTATTTTACACCTTGAAGACGTCATAATGGGCGGGGACAGACCTGAAGTGTACAGGTATCGTTTCTCCCCGTTGACTCCATGGACGAGAAGATGCCGATTCTGTGGATGCTGCGTGGAATACCACTGCAGGAGTAATTGCAGTGGATAGTAAGTTACTAATTTGGTCCAAAAAATGCCCCCTGGATGGCCACAATAAACTCTTTAAATGGTTTTGTGGTTCTGTTTATAGAAACTACACTCGGCTATATCGCGCGACTGCGCGTGATTTCGCGAGATCTCGCGAGCCATCGCGATTCCCGCTGTCCGGCTGAGCCGCACCAGTGCGCGTCAGACTGCACAGGCCGACCGGTTGCCTGCTGGTCACAGCTCAGGGCAGTTATCGGCGCCCTCACTGAAGCTGAAGTTGAAACAGCTGGGCGTGTTTGAATTGTTTGACGTACCTGAAGTCCAAACGGAATTCCTGGATGAGGTTAGATTCACCGATGAAGGTAAAGTAACTGACTCTTTCCTGTCTTTTTTTTTTTTTTTTTTTTTTTAATTAAACTGCTAATAAAACTGCTCTGAAGTTATATTGCTCTCTGAAGGGATGTGTTTTTCATTTTAGTATAAAGTTGTGAAGGCTGTGGCCACAAAGTACAGACGGTTAGGCGTAACTAGACGGATTCCTGTTTACCAGCATCAGCACAAACTTAGGTTTTCAGATGTTTAAGCAACCTTCAACAACGTCATTTGGATGATTTACCCCGTACAATGTGACAACATTTGGAGCTTTTATGTTGGGAAGAGAAGTGAAAATATAAAGGCCATTAGATTTTTCTTCAGTTTAATACGGAACCTAAAATCGGTACAACCAGTGGCGGAAAGACGTGAAAGTCTTCAAAATTTAATTCATGACAAAAAATACATCAGCCTGAAAGGACCCGTCGGATCCAAGCTGGCTGCGACATGATCGTCTTCACCAGAAAGAAATGACTCAAGAATCCTGTGACAAGAGTTTAATTTCCTGTTTGTCATTTCGTTTGATATCGCACGTTCTACAGAAAACTGAAACTTTTATGTTCAGGTTTGAATGTGAGAATAACTTGTAATGAGCATTTTTACACAACCTTGAATCTGAAACAAGGTCGTTTAACCGTAAAGCGCTGTAAGAGTCGGTGTTGATGAAACGCAGGAAGACAATGTTGTAAACTCATTTATCACTTCGCAGTGAAACTTCTGGAATTTCACTCATACAGTTGGATAAGTTGGTTCTTTTGAAGTTACAGTAAGTGATTAGTCTCACCAGATTATAAAATGCAGTGGTTAACTGGTTATTTTTGGGTGTCAGAACATTTTAATCTTGTTATTTATATATATATATTTATATATATATATATATATATATATATATATATATATATATATATTTTTTTTTTTTTTTTTTTTTTTTTTTTTTTTTTTTTTTTTTTGACATCATAATGTTTGTTGCCTAAACAGATATAATCTAAGCCGGTCTGCACTTATATGTTTTTGCTACACTGCAGACGTGACATTAATTTTTCTTCTGAATGAAGTTGTTTTTTTGTTTGTTTGCCTGTTTGTTTGTTTTTTGACATATGTGTAAAGGAGTAAGAGGGATTCGTAGCGATGGATCTGTCTGAGGGGATTGACGAGGGGATCCTCCTCTCAAACACCTCCTTGTTTGGGGAACATGAGAGGACCAAAGCACAGAGGTGAGCAGCATTCACACGTTACACACCCTAATCCTTTTTCTTTTTTTTTTTCATCTCTTGTTCGTTTCCTTCACACTTCAGTTTTTTTCCAGGTAGGTTATGACGAGTGAAACCACCAGGCTTTATTCAGTCATTTCTCCTTGATTTCTAGCAATATTTTGTTTGGATGAAAACCTTAAAGGTCCAGTCCAGAAAACAGGTCAATGGTCAGCCATTTTCTTTCGCCACTCTCCATTAAGGAGAGTCCCTGATATCCCTAATTTCAATTTTGAGGTCACATATAATTTCCATCCTGCTCAGATAACTCAAGACCAGATTCTTAACCTTCCTGACTGACAATTAAAAGTACAACTTGTTGTGTTGCAGCCCAGAGTGGCAGCAGGAGAGACCGCCATCTCCTGTCCCCTTCGTGTCCACGAAGAGCGAACATTCAATAGAGCCACCTCTTGCTTTTCAAAAAGCATCTGAAGCAGAGTGAGTCAATGTTATTATATTGGCCTTAACAATACAACTAATCTTGAAACTGTCATGGTAATTTCAGTTCCTTACATCTGATCTACTTGAGATACCCCAATTCCCTTTTCCTGACTCGGATGTCAGATCCTTTTGGGTTTTTAATTATGATGTCTAGACCTTTTAACACAAACATACAAAACCCTGCAGGATACCTCCAGTGTGGACCACACCCAAGGGAGTCAGCAACAACTCCTACACCAGACCAGGGGGTGTGAAAACGCACCTTTGGGTTGAGGGGGTTCCTCAAGTACAGATGTTTAGCTCTCCCTATGCTTGGTGTCTTTCTTAATTTTTACCGCTCGTGTGATGATCGACCTTTTCTTTGCAAAGAAAATGAAACTTGTCGGCCAGCAGAAGTCTCTTTCACTCTTCACCAGCAGCAGAGAATCTCCAAAACTTAATTACTTTTTCAACTATTTGTCTGTCTTAGGATCCTGGAGAAGCAGACGGACTCTCCTGTACCAAGCTGTGTGTCCCTGAAGAGTGATGTCTCAATGGAGCCACCTCTGGCTTTCCAAAAACAGCAAGTCTCTGATTAACAATGCAAAGAACTGGACTCGTACTTGCAGACTTATTTAATGCGGCTGACTGATGATTTTTGTGATTTGCTGACTTAAATTGATCGCAAAAACAAGTATGAAGATTAATATTCTGACTTGTTCTCAGACCACAACAGAAGAGTCCAGAGGTTGACAGAGATCAGTCTGACGTGGAAGGTGGAACAGATGTGGACTCCATATTTATGGTGTGTACAGATGCAAGCACGTAGAGCAGCGACTACAAAATAAAACTGTTGTAGACTGAGGCTTTCCCTGGAAGACAGATGTGGCATCAATTTATTGTTTTTCCAGCTGCTCGAGCGGAAAATTGTAAGCTTCGTGAGGGACGAGCTGAAGAGGATGCTGAAGTCTCTAAATTCAGCCCGCCCAGGCGACGAGGTGATGGGGAGTGAGGAGGAGGAGTGGAGGGGCAGCAGGGAGGCCCTTCTGAAGATCGCACTCTTCTTCCTGAGGAAGATGGAGCAGGAGGAGCTGGCTGACTCCCTGCACAGCAGTAAGAGGATATTTTCAGCTGCAACATGGAAAAGGAGAGTAGATTTAATGCCCATATAAATATTTTACTGAATAGTGAATAAAGGAAACTGACCTATGTAGGCAATTATTCATGATGCGGACGTTTTGTTATGGACTCAGCACTCATTACTGGTGCTTTCAATCAAGTTAGCTCCTCATGCTAACATTTACACATTAGTGAATGAACACACTGACTAATCCAATCCATTCAAGCCTCATTTACAATTACACCACTCTGCAAGCTCCCCAAGCCAAATCCAAAGCATGGCAGACTTCTTCTGGTGACTCCGATAATCTTTTTTATGTATATTTGCATTTTTAAAATGAGCATGAGGTGACCAAACTGGTTTCCAAAGTCAACTGGATGCAGATTTGAATAAATCATGATTGACATGATGTGATTTGTAACCACTGAAGAGGTGAAAATGTCATATTAGGAAGGCTCTCCATAAGTCAAAGAAGAGCAGGGCTCTTTTAATCAGGTCGTCTTGCTCCACCCTCTTCTTTTGCAGTAGATTAATTGTGTTGCCGCCATCTGATGTTGTTTTTAGTAAAAGACTTTAAATGAACTGAACATTTGACCAATTTTTGTTGTTGTTCCTGCAGAATCTCCTACCTCATGTCAGAGTAAACTCAAATATATTTTAAAGGAGAGGTTCCAGTGTTTGTTTGAGGAGCCTGGTAGAGCAGGAAAGCCAACCCTCCTGAATCAGATCTACACGGAGCTCCACATCACAGAGGGAGGGAGTGGACAGGTCAATGAGGAACATGAGGTCAGACAGATTGAAACAGCATCCAGGAGACCAGCTAGAGCAGAAACAACCATCAGATGTGAGGAAATCTTTGGAAGATTGCCAGGAAAAGCTCAACGGTGCAGAACAGTGTTGACAAAGGGAGTGGCTGGCATTGGGAAAACCGTCTTAACACAGAAGTTCACTCTGGACTGGGCTGAAGACAAAGCCAACCAGGACATAGAGTTCACATTCCCCTTCACCTTCAGAGAGCTGAATGTGCTGAAAGAGAAGAAGTTCAGCTTGGTGGAACTTGTTCATCTCTTCTTCACTGAAACCAAAGAAGCAGGAATCTGCAGCTTTGATCACTTCCAGGTTGTGTTCATCTTTGACGGTCTGGATGAGTGTCGACTTCCTCTGGACTTCCACAACACTGAGGTCCTGACTGATCCTACAGAGTCCACCTCAGTGGACGTGCTGCTGACAAACCTCATCAGGGGGAAACTGCTTCCCTCTGCTCGCCTCTGGATAACCACACGACCTGCAGCAGCCAATCAGATCCCTGCTCAGTGTGTTGACATGGTGACAGAGGTCAGAGGGTTCAATGACCCCCAGAAGGAGGAGTACTTCAGGAAGAGGTTCAGACATGAGGAGCAGGCCAGCAGGATCATCTCCCACATCAAGACTTCACGAAGCCTCCACATCATGTGCCACATCCCAGTCTTCTGCTGGATCACTGCTACAGTTCTGGAGGAGGTGTTGAAGACCAGAGAGGGAGGAGAGCTGCCCAAGACCCTGACTGAGATGTACATCCACTTCCTGGTGGTTCAAGCCAAACTGTGGAGCGTCAAGTATCATGTAGGCGTTGACGCGGATCCACACTGGAATCCAGGGAGCAGGGCGATGGTTCTGTCTCTTGGGAAACTGGCCTTTGAACAGCTTCAGAAAGGAAACCTGATCTTCTATGAATCAGACCTGACAGAGTGTGGCATCGATATCACAGCAGCATCAGTTTACTCAGGAGTGTTCACACAGATCTTCAAAGAGGAGAGAGGCCTGTACCAAGAAAAGGTCTTCTGCTTCGTCCATCTCAGCGTTCAGGAGTTCCTGGCTGCTCTATATGTCTTTCTGACTTTCACCAACTCCGGCGTCAATCAGCTGTTTCAAACAAAAACCTGGTGGTCTAATCTCTTAAGGGACAAATCTAAACTGTCATATCTCTTCCAAATTGCTGTGGACAAGACCTTACAGAGTCCCACTGGGCACCTGGATTTGTTCCTGCGCTTCCTCCTGGGGCTTTCGCTGCCGACAAATCAGAGACTTCTGGGAGGGCTGATGACAAAGACGGGCTATAGCTCACACGCCAGTCAGGAAACAGCGGAGTACATCAAGAGCGTGATCAGGAAGGATCTCCCGCCAGAGAGGAGCATCAATCTCTTCCACTGTCTGAACGAGCTGAACGACCGCTCTCTGGTGGAAGAGATCCAGCAGTACCTGAGCTCAGGAAGCCTCCTCGCAGCCAGCTTCTCGCCGGCTCAGTGGTCAGCTCTGGTTTTCATCTTACTGTCATCAGATAAAGACCTGGATGTGTTTGACCTGAAGAAATACTCTGCTTCAGAGGAAGCTCTTTTCCGGCTGCTGCCTGTGGTCAAAGCCTCAAAGAAGTCTCTGTAAGTGTAGGGGGGGAAAAAAAACAAATTCAGGTGTTAATCTTGAACCACAAGCTGCAGCTCGGAATATTTACACCAACAAAAACATGCGCAGAAAAGTAAATGTGTTGTTAGTGTGTGTCTTCACCAACAGCAGAGGAAACACTGTTATCAAAAGCTTTGAACTACTGACAGAAAGAAAAGTCAAAGTCAAGGGGGCAGATCAGAAGTCTGGGCAAACTGGGCATTAATTACGGCCCATCATTTAGTTACTGAGAGATTTCAAGTTGAGGGCCAACTGGCAAATTAATGACAAGGAACATCTATCATTCACAGATTAATTGGGCATAAATGGATGAATGTTGGTTGTTTTTTGTTGTTGCGCATTCAGGCTGACTGGCTGTAGCCTGTCGGACAAAAGCGGTGAAGGTCTGGCATCGGTACTCAGGTCCCAATCTTCCAGTCTGAGGGAGCTGGACCTGACTTACAACAATCTGAAGGACTCTGGGACGACGCTGCTCTCTGTGGGACTGCAGGATCCACAGTGCAGGCTGGAAAAGCTGAGGTCAGGTCATGTTGTGCTTTCATATTTGGGACTGGGTTGACTCGTTTCGGAGAGTTAAACCTCTGTCATGCTTCTGCTCATGTCTCCAGGCTGAACCAGAACGGCCTCAGCGAGAAAAGCTGTCAGGGGTTGTCATCAGTTCTCAGCACCACGTCTTCCTGTCTCAGAGACCTGGACTTGAGTTACAACAACCTGCAGGACTCCGGAGTGGAGCTGCTCATGGCTGGATTAAAAAGTCCACCCTGCACACTGGAAACGCTCAGGTCAGGATAGAGTTTCAAAAGGTTGCTGATGCACCTGTGGTGTGATTCCATTTGGCTCATGCACTTCTCCTGCAGGCTGATTGGCTGTAATCTATCAGAGCAAAGTGGCGACGCTCTGGCTTCCAGTCTCAGCTCGTCCAGTCTGAAGGAGCTGGACCTGAGTAACAACGACCTGCAAGATTCAGGCGTGATGCTCCTCGTCGCTGGACTGGACAGTCCCAGCTGTACACTAGAAACTCTGAGGTAAGGTCCCCTTGGACACCCCGCTTTTAATCCCGTGTCTCACTGTGATCATTTAAGTAAAGCAGCTGGAATGATTCTGAAGATTCTTGTTGTTTCAGGTTGGTTCAGACAAGACTCACAGAAACGTGCTGCCATGAATTTGCGACAGTTTTCAGCTCGAAGTCTTCCAGTCTGAGGGACCTGGACCTGAGCGACAACGACCTGCAAGACTCGGGGGTCGAGCTGCTTTTTGCTGGATTGGCAAGTTCGCATTTTAGACTCCAGACTCTCAGGTTGGATCATATATGGTCTATGAAAATGAACACAGACTCTGAGGATGTAAACTAAAGGTTGAACATTTGTGTTTCCTTGTCAGGTTAAAACAAACCAACCTGACAGAGAGATGCTGCGAGCAGATCTCATCGGTCCTCAGCTCCCAGTCCTCCGGTCTGAAAGAGCTGGACCTCAGTAACAACGACCTGCAGGATTCAGGAGCGATGCTGCTGTCGTCTGGTCTGCTAGGTCCCCGCTGCTCACTGACAAGTCTCAGGTCAGGATACTCTTCACAGATTTTCTCAGGCCATAAATGAATCCACAATAACTGACAGTTTGTCATTAGCCTGCTATCAGGCTCGAGTTATTCAGGTTGCGAGTGAAAGTTTGAATTCACATAATTCCTGACCTGACCTGAGTGGTTCAGGGGATTTTAGTTTTTATTTAGCTGAAATGAAACAGAAAAACAGAAAGCATTTTGTTTTTTTGCCTCAGCCACTCGCAGAAAACATTTAAATTTCAACAATCACCTCCCCGCTGATTTGTGAACCTGCCACAAACCGACGACAACAAATCAGGCAGAAAAAAACTAGAATTTCTATTCCCCTCCTTTAAAATGTTGCCTCAGACTTTTGCAGGCAGTGGTTTTCATGCAGTCTAATTTCTTTTTGGTTGGGGGTGCTGTTGTTCCTTCAGGCTGAGCGGCTGCAAGTTGTCAGAGAGGAGCTGTGACGCTCTGGCCTCAGCTCTCAGCTCCAGGTCCTGTTCTCTGACAGAGCTGGATCTCAGCAACAATGACCTGCGGGACTCAGGAGGAAAAGCGCTCTCTGCTGCGCTGAGGAATCCACAATGTGTACTGGAAACTCTTCGGTGAGATTTCATTTTAACATGTGCCTGTGCACTCTGCATCTGCCTGTGTCCCAAGTGAAATTATTATATTCCTCAGTTAAATACTGTTATCGTATTGAGATCATTGTACGTAGTTATATATAAGTTAGTTAGTTTAATAAGTCAGTTTTTGTGTCACAAGGGAAATACATGCTTTTGTTGATTATTTCTGATGCAGTAGTTGTAAAGTTAACATGCTGTGATGAAACAGCAGACATGTTGCAAACATGATCTTTCTCCTGAAATGATCGTGTTTGAACCTTTTTTTTTTTCATATTGATGCTGAAATTCACAGAAATATAAAGGGAAATGTTTTTAATTTTTTAGGTTGAATCAAACCAGGCTCACAGAGAAATGTTGTCAGGACATGTCATCAGCTCTGAGCACCGAGTCGTCCAGCCTGAGAGACCTGGACCTGAGTAACAACGAGCTGCGGGACTCGGGAGTGAAACTGCTCTCAGCTGGACTGAGTCCACACTGCAGACTGGAAATATTCAGGTAAATAGCAGTTGTTTGTGTTGTTGTTCACACCGTGCTTTTCTGTTCATTTTTGGCAGCAGGAGCTTTCCAACTAATGTGCATGAGGAACTAAAAAAAAAAAAAAAAACTCCTCAGTTTTGCGTGTTTCGCACTTGCACAGGTTGTCAGGCTGCATGGTCACAGAGGAAGGCTGTGCTTCTCTGGCCTCGGCTTTGAGCTCCAGCCCCTGCCACCTGAGAGAGCTGGAGCTGAGCTACAATCATCCAGGGGACTCAGGGGCAAAGCTGTTTTCTGCCACACTGGAGGATCCACAGTGGGGACTGCACACTCTCAGGTGTGGAGGAGGGGAGGGGGGGTTGTTTCTGAAGCTTCCTGTCTCCATGCTGACCCGACTGTGTTTCATATCTTCCAGTGTGGATCATGGAGGCGTTCAGCGGTTGAAACCTGGTCTGGCAAAGTGTAAGTGTGTGAAGTGAATATTTACACCACGAATGTGACACCCACCCACTGCAGACATGCCTCTACATATGTTGTCTTCACCTCCAGATGAATGCGAACTCACACTGGACCCAAACACGGCTCACAAAAACGTCGTCCTGACACAGAACAACAGAAAAGTGATGCTGGCGCTCGAGAAGCAGCCGTATGCCGATCACCCGGACAGATTCGACTGGTGCTACCAGGTGCTGTGCACAGCTGGCCTGGCTGGTCGCTGTTACTGGGAGGTGGACTGGAAAACAGGGGTTGATATCGGCGTGACTTACAGAGGGCTCAGACGAAGGGGTGCACGTGATGGCAGCAGGCTTGGGTGGAACGAGAAGTCCTGGAGTTTGGAGTTGACTGATAAATGTTATTATGCCTGGCACAATAACATCAGGACAGCTCTTCTCACTCAACCCTCGGCCGCCTCCAGCAGAGTCGGCGTGTATCTGGACTGGCCTGCTGGCACCTTGTCCTTCTATGGAGTCTCATCTGATTCTCCTGTTCACCTGTACACCTTCCACTGTGCATTTACTGAACCTCTATATCCAGGATTTGGGTTTTTGTCGATGGACTCATCAGTCACCTTGTGTTAGAAAACCTCTTTAATCCAAACTATTATTCATATTACAAAGCATAGTAATATGAGAAAAGCTTTGTTTATATTTACTGTATAAAAATGTACACAATCTAAAATTTATTTATTTACATAATACATTAAAAAAATAAAATCTTTAGCAGGTAAAATTTGGAAAGCACGACGTGGAAAGCAGGTAAAAATCTTTAGCAAAAAAAATTTGCATCAGTCTTGCTAGTGTGGTTGCTATGGTGACAATCGGTGGCACCTCAGGGTGCCCTGCAGGCAGGACCAGCAGCAGCCAGCAGTTTGTAGTTCAGGCCAATCACGATTGAACAGAACCGACTGAGGCCCACAAAGTCGGAGCACATGATGTTGACTCCTCCCCCCCGTCCTGGCCTCTGCTCGCTCAGCCAGCCGAGCAGCAGCGGGAGAGATGCCACGGTCATCGCCCTCATGGTCTGCAGGGGATGGTACAGGACATAGGAAAGGTCCTCCGTCAGGTTTAGGCCCAGGGCGAAAAAACGATCTGCAAAACAGGCAGCGGAATCAGGTCACATGACCTCTAGACATAGAACAGGGTGGGGGGATCAGACGGACCTGGAATCGTGACATAGAGGTGACTTACATTTAACCTTCAGAAATATGACGCATCATCATCGATTCAACTGCTGTCGTCTATTAAGGAGTTTAAAGTCAATATTACAGTACATTTTACCTGCTAATAAAGCTATATTAATTACACAGACAGTGGAGAATATATATATATATATATATATATATATATATATATTTTTTTTTTTTTTTTTTTTTTTTTATGTTTTTTTTGGGGAGTTGATTTGTATGTACACACTGCATTGACGGTTAACTGTTCAGTTATATGTTAATATAAATTTTCTGTTGACCACAATATTGTAAAATATTTTTTACCACAGTAAAAGATTTGAGTACTTCTTCTGTCTCTGCCTACCTGGTGTTCCTTTGCTCTTGTGGGCTTCCAGGTAAGCGATCACCTTCTCAGGGTCTGGGCTGTTAGCATAGCTGAAGACAGAGTGCACCCAACATTTTTTTTTATTCTTACTATTTTTTTTATATAAATTTGGTGAAAATGACAGGGATGCATGACAATAAAAACATTGTGCATTTGAGATTAAAAAGAAAAAGCAGCACAGTGCATTTTACTAGTATGGTACTTCTTCCCACAGCTCCTTGTGCTTCAGCACCACGTCGTGCTTTCCATAGGAAACAATGACCTGCTGACCTTTGGACTGACAGGAACGCAAGGTGAGACTGTCCTGCACACACATGCCCACTTCATTAACAGCAATCGGGGAAATAAACTTTAAAACTTTAAAAATAAAAGCCCCTTTTCAAGAGAGCGAAAGGTGCTGTACGTTAGTTCATTCGTAGATTCTTGCTTTTACCTTTGGGAAGCAGAGTTTGTCTCTGAACAGCTTGAGGATGTACTCCACAAGACAGCCGTGATCTTCGTCAGTCAGCAATTCAAAATGCGAGCAGCATATGATGACGATCTCTCGAGGATGAGCGTCCAGCCAGGCAGCCAGTTCATCCAGGGCCTCCTGCCAACACACGAATCTGGCTTTATGGTAGAAGCTGAAAGCAAGGTTGGCTTTGTTCGGTTTTAATGTGAGGAGAGTTTTAGAGATTGTTAAATTCTACCTTAACTGTGATCAGTGTGTAGATGCCATGGGCGAAGAACAGCCTGTCATCTGCAGCCGGTTTCTTGGCGATCCGCAGGTCCAAGTACCGAATACCGAGATCACACTGATCACTGAGCACCGATTGCTGCAAACGCACAACAATAAATAAGATAGATTATAGAATGCACTTTGGTTTTGTCTCTAAATAGTAAGAGAAGGAAATGTGAATTAGATCATATTCATGTTTTACCCAGAAATGCATTTAGTACTCAGACGGTCAGATTTAGAGGAAGTGGTGACAGTATGAGGAAGTGTTTTGTTTTTCTTTGATGGTTTTGTGCAGCAGTGAGTCTTTAAAGTGTTGGGGGCCAGACTCTCACATTGGAGCAATATGGTCGGGGTTCAGCTGGCCCCCTGATGTTGACCCCTGATGTTGACCCCTGATGTTGACCCCTGATGTGGACCCCTGATGCGGACCCCTGATGCGGACCCCTGGGCTCCGTGTGTGCTCCTGTACCTGTGTGGTGGCCCAGCGGTCGATGCAAGGCCGAGTGCAGCAGGGAAACAGCCTGTCGCAGACTCTGAGGAGGGGAGGCTCTGATCCCAGCACAGGAGAGGACTTATCCAGGCAGAAGGACATGCTGTCATGGCTCCCTGGACAGAGGGGAAGGAGGAGGAGAGTCACACAGACACAAAGCCATGAAGATATTAGAGATGTGTTTTTAGATGAACTCAAATATTAAGTGCTGTGTGTCCTAATAGTATGTGTTTTACCGGGGATGGCCAAACTCCACAGCGGGACGTCCAGCAGCTCGTCCGGCAGACTGGACATCCAGTCCGGGTTCCCTCCGAGCGGCCGCCCCGGTGAGTCCTCCATCTTTCATATGGCTGGATAATTTCTGACTTTCGTTTTGTGTCTCAGGACGGAGGTCTCTGCACCGTTTCCCCACATTCACTTTTTTTCCCCAAAATCTTCCGGGTTGACTCAAATTTTTATCAACAAACCGACATTTCCGGTTCTCATTTTCAAAATAAACAATAATTTCCAAAGCTAAATGAGCGTTCGCACGTATTCATAAATAACAACATTAAACGTATAAAAACCGGCCAATTTATAGTACAAATGTACAATATTTAGCTTTTATTCGCCCACTATTCGTCATCATATGATCTCGAGAATACAAAATTGTTACTCCAAATGACCAGTAGATGGCAGCGATAAGTCAGTTTGAAGAAATATTCAAACAGTTCATGTTATCAAATTCAACTTTTCAGCTATTGATCTGTCACACCCTATTCACCAGTTTTATCTATCCATCCATCTGTCTATTCAGATCCTAGAGTTTATATCACATTTCATATGGGTGTGTGTGTTTTGCTGTGTATTTGTGCAATATAAATGTAACTTTAATATACCATCTATACTACGATAGTGTGTAGATGTATAATGGTAAGTGAAGGGACATTGAACCCTACTGAAGCTCGTTCCTCCACGTGATCTCCATTACTTATTCCATTCTATGATTAAATTATACTATTATTAGTTTAATTTAATGTATAATTTAAATACGACTTTGCTTTCAACAGAATGAAAAGCTTTGCCACCCAAAAAGACCAGGAGAAGGCCATCCACATTCATCTCCTGTCGATGATGACTGTCATGATCTTCTGACCCGACTCCCCAAAAGGAGCATTAAACAGCTGCAGGTCATTCAGGTCATCGATATTTCTTTGAAAATTTAGAGAATATAAACTCAAGTCAGGACTAAACATGGAGAAGCAGCATTTAGCTTTTATTCTGCAAACAAGTGGAACAAACTGCCTGAGGGAGGTTCAATCAGCACCAAACCTGCTCTTACTTTTCTCTGTACGTATGCTTTTGTGTATGAAATGCGCTGTATTAATGAACTTGCCTTCCATCGAGTGTTTTCCCTCGTCAACCATATACATGCTCTCCGCAGTCATTGGAGTCACACATGGACAGATTACTTCAAATGAATGTTTTAGTTGTAAGGCTAAGGACAAACAAGTGGCTGCTGTTTAGTAGTTAGACTCTATGACGTGCCTTTTGCCTGAAACATTCAAGGAAAGGGTTGTTTTCACAGATGGGAATGAGCTCCATCACTCATTCAAATCAGGCCTGTATCCGGAGCTGCTGTTGCACGGTGATGTGGCCTCATTCAACTTTTATCTAATCAGAAAATCTCGTTAGATGCAGAGCCCCTTCTCATTTGGAGATAAGATCCAAGATGGCATTATTTTTGAAGTGGAACTAAGGCATAGGTCATTGGTCATGACGGCGAACAGCATGAATATGACCAGGTGAAGAATGTACAGCATATTACTGCGAACTAAATCTCATCCTGTCTTATTTCAGTTGGCAAGCACCATTATGAGTCATATCAACAAAAAAAAAAAGAGAGAGACAGTCTGGTAAGTATCATCTATTTTCATTTTCTGCAGCTCTTTGTGATCTGTCATCTTATATTTCAGTGGAGCGATGTACCTCAGAAATCGCTGTAGCATGACAAAAAAACAACGTCAAACTTTTTCAGAAGTGCAAAAGTCATTCAGTCCGCTTCAACATATTCACTGGGATGGTTCATACTGATGGTTTCGCTGTCATCCCGTCACGTGGCGCCGTCTAAATTCTGCTGATTTATCAGAATCAGGATTTTTTTTTTTTTTTTTTTTAAAAAAAAAAAGGACTTGGCTTTGGTTGAAAACACAATTGAAGGAGGTAAATAAGTAAAAATGTTTTTTAAAAAGAATGAATACTACAAATACTGTTGATAAATGGAAATGTGCAAAGACAAATATGCTTCATATGAATAGCTATTTAACTCAAAGTGTAAAATAATGACGTGACCTCTTGACCTTCCTGAAAGCCGTACGATATGTGCTTGAGGTCCGTTTACTCACCTGTTTCAAGATTTTCAACCCGATCACACATTCTTGATGAGACCAACCAGTTTAATTTGTTGTGGCAGAGCTGTATAGGAAACATTTCGTGAAATTGATGCAAGCTGAATTGTGGACGTTGAGCTGAGCTACAAGGCTGAAGCCAGCATGGTCAAAAGATCAACAACGACAACAAAAAGACTAAAAGATTAAGAAAGTCTTTCAATGAATAAGAATAAGTAGATGATCTGCTTTCACCAATGATATAACACGTGATCAGCAGGAGGGGAAATGAGCCGACCCTCCATCCTGACAAAGCATTCACCTGTGTGGTGGCCACATGGGGGCCTAAATGGAGTCCATCACTAGATTCAGCGTTTCCTGGGATTGGTCAGCGGAGATGAATTAATTATGGCAAAGAAGTAAACATAAATCGCCCGGTCCAAATACATCACTGTGGGGCCTGTTTAAAATGAACAAATTTATTAGATTATGATTTCTTGGAATGTTTTGTACGGTTTGTACCGTTGTAATTTGACCCAGGAATTTCAATTTTTGAGGAATTTTTTACGACCAATACCATGTTCACGATGGTTCATTGACCTGGGAAGAACTTTTTACCAGACGTGTATGATATGTTGCATTAGTTCTACACATCAGAGAAAATGGACTCATTTAGTATAAAACTGGGTTCTTCTGGGGTCTTGATGTCATTCGAATGCTGTTTGGCTCTTTGTTATTTTCAGTTTTGTGTGTTACTTGTCCTGATCATGAATAGTTTTTGATCTTGTTGTTTTCTGCCCCCATGTTGGGAAAGTTTTCATTTCAAAACTCTGGCACAAATTCTGAAAATCAATCAATTCTGAAAAGGTACGACAGAGTACAACAAAGCAGCCAGAAAACGCACACCTCTGCCAAGTTTACGCATTTCTCTAAATCTGCCCCCACCTTGACAGTGGAGAAAAATGTGTCAATTCACCATCTGTCTTTTGATTTTCTTTAATTGAGCCTGTTGCCAAGCAGTTGTGTATTTTGATGTGTGTCTGTAATTAGTGAATCCATGTGAGAGGAGATTTGTTTGAATTTATAGCTGTCTGAATGTAAACTGACCTGCCCACTGCCTCCACCTTACCGGGTCACATTCTTCTCTAATTTTATAAAGCAGATGGACTTCAGCACTCGACACACACCTCTGGTCTCGGTCTGCAACCTTCGTCCTGCTCTGACATCCAGGCTGTGCTGACAGGTAACGCCTTATCACTCATTTTCTCTACTGCCTTGACTTTATTCTTATTTTCTGCTTCACTGTTCTCTATATTTCTCCTCTTCCCTTTGTGCATTTTCCAGGCATCCATAATAATTCAAGAGAGCCCTTGGGATTTTAATGCTCAAATCAAATTTACCGTGTGATATTTAGAAATTCAGAGGATTGCTTGAGCATCATGTTATTTCAGTGAATGGAACTCGTGTTGATTGAGATGTAAGGCTTATTAAGGAGATGTAGATTGGTAGATAATGGAGGGGGAGGCACAGAGGGCCCATAGCAACGATGGGCTGCGAGGGGTTCATTGAAGCACTTTAGAAACAGGGCTAGCATAGTGTAAAAGGTTTTATCAAGCAGGATAGGTGGCTGAGTTCGTGGTAAGGAGGGGTTTGGAGATTTTTATTGGGGTATAGAGAATCGCAGTGGGTTTATTTGTGTGTATAATGGGTTTATACAGGGATTATGGAGTTTAGAGAGGCTTTAGAGGTGTTAACAAGGGGTTTACAGAGGAACGAGAATAAGAGAGGGTATGGAAATGGGAGGTTGGTTTAGTTTGAGGTATGCGGGCATTCGTGGAATATGGATGTTTTATTGAGGTTTTTTTTTTTTTTGTTTGTTTTTTTTTTAAGTAACGGTAATCACCACAGTCTCACATGGGACAGGTTGGTGGGTGGAGTGTTTTTTTTTGTTTGTTTGTTTTTTTTTTAAAGGATTACACTGGGGCTCAGAGTAAGTATGGGGTCTATAGGGCAGTCAGAGTTTAGGGAGGAGTATACAACGTGCAGGGGATTTCTATCAGGGCATGGAGGGCTTTGTTGGATATCTAGGGGGTCGAGACGGATTCAGGCTGGTGACTGAATAACAAGTGACATCAGAAAGACAAGTAGTTATGCTACAATCAAAGGTTTTCTTGCTCAACTACAAAATCCTTGATATACTCTCCCCTCACTTCAACCTTCTGTTAAATTGAGTTGCACAGCTGTTGTGTCGCAGCATATTTGCACCCAAATATTCTACGCTGAGCGTAATCCAGGATTTGTGGAGGTTTAGAGGCTTTTTGGAGCCGCTTGCTCAAGTCCTTCTAAAAGGGGGGAAAGTAAATGAGAAGTTTTACCCGCACCATCCTGAAATACCAATTTTATTTAGAAAGTATTGCAACGAGCCTGACACATGATCCTAAGATCTGGGGCAGGGGGGAAATTACAGACACACAGTTTTAAAGTGGAATGAGCAGTTTTGTCTGAACTGCAATGTCATGAGTCAAGATGGAAGTCATTCAAAAGGGGTAAGTTTGCGCTGATGACCAAAATGTATTCCCTAATTATTGTTTTCATTAATTTAAATTGCCTTGTTTTTCCTTCCTCCTTGCGCTCATTCACTTTGTTGTCAGGGCAGCTTCACTGAGTCTGTGATGAGACAGTGATCATCATCTGAGCCGTCTGGTGACGGTTTGGGTTTATTGATGTTGTCACATGCACACTGAACAGTTTCCCCTTTAAAGACTCTCCAGCTGTCTAGACAGGATAGATTTTTTTTCTCAACTTGATCAGTTGCATAAGATTTCATGGAGCAGTCTTTTTTCTTTTTCTTTTTAATCCAACACATCCCCTAATATTGAAATCCAGCTCTGATGATGCTGTTAGCGGAATAAAAATCTACAAAAGATAATGTTGGAGACATTTTTCTTTCTTTTTCCTCTTCTGTGTTGCCTCTTGCATTCTTCCCCCAACATTGTCTTTATTATAGCTTAATTATTCTTGTTGCTTTCCTCCTCCTCGCACTTCCATCCAATGCCTCTTGTTTTTTGGTCTTACCCATAACATCTCAAAACAAATTTTTGCTTCTGTAGATCAGCAATATCATTAATTTAATGCAATGCTAAATTGGATCTCCTCAAACGTATGGAACCAGACTTTAAAGTCACACATTTCCATTAATAGAGTGGAAGGTATTTACTCTACATTGTGTGTCCTTGTGGGTCCAGTTTCCCACATTCCATGGCCTAATTTGTTGTATGTAGTCCTAAATTAAGTTTCCAGTACTTTCAGAGGGCCTACCCTCCTGGTCAGGGAGATGCGATCTAATTAATTGGATCATGTGACACTGACTTGACAATGATAAAGGTAATCTGTCCCGCCTCAGAAGTTGTATCCAAGTATGAGATATTAAATGGTGCTTGATCTTGTGCGGGCCCCCAGTGGGCCAATTAGGGAATACACTATTTGCATTTGCGTCATCTTTACAGTCCTGTTGTTTGTCTCTATCGCACAGAAATTATTCGTCAACATGACTGAGCGCTACGACTGCACTGAGTGCAACAACTCCCTCTACGGGCAGAAATACATCCTGAGGGAGGCAGAGCCATTCTGCATTACGTGTTATGATTCCCTTTTCTCCCACAACTGTGAAGTGTGCCACGATCTCATTGCCTGCACCGGCAAGGTAACATTTTTAGTTAGCCAATCATGTATGCACTTTTCCAAATTTGATTTCAATTCCTCAAGTTGTATTTTCCCCCTCAGTATTTGCAACTGATAAATGGCAGTATTTCTGTTTGGTTTTGGCATATTTATTGCACCATGTCTTGGTGTTTTAGGGGAAGGCCCATCAGATTTTAATTTAGCGTATATTGGACTGTTTCCATAGGCCAGACCAGGCACATTTAAAAACAGCCATTCTTTCATTTTTCTGATCAAAGCAAACGCTCACTCCTTTTATTCACACTGAAGGATCTGTCATACAATGGTCGCCACTGGCACAGCGAATGCTTCCTGTGCTTCAAGTGCAACAAATCTCTGGCCGACCGGCCCTTCACCACCAAGGATGACTTGCTGATGTGTACTGACTGCTACAGCAGCGAGTACTCCTCCAAGTGCCACGCATGCCTGAAGACCATCATGCCAGGTGAGGGAACCGGTTGGGCCATCTGAGCAAAGGTCAGAAACCGATCAGACACCTCAGTGGAGATTTAAATATCAGTTATGAATTCAGCTGAGTCAACCCAAAAGCACATTAAGTGCTTTCAGTATTTTGGAGTACATCTGTGAATTCCTGATACCATCTGTGAATTGCAGCACTCATGCAATGCTAAAAGGAGGACACTGTCATCACCGTACTTTAATCTGCATACCAAGCATTCTCATTGTACTCTTGTGACACCAAACAGTTTGGAAGTAATGAGTGCCAAAAAGATTTATCTTTGCCTCATCAGATTTGTGACAGTAGGCAGATGTAGACAGGCTTTTCTGTGTGCGCGCGCTCCAGCATGGATCCTGTGTGGATGACACCCATGCATGCCGGCCCTCTGCAGTGTAATGTTGTATTTTGTCACAGGGAACACTCATGCCAGTTTGGCTTTCTTACACTTTAGCTGACTGTTATGAGCATGCAAACCAATTTTTCTTCAACTCGTGTGAAGGTCTTAAATTCAAAGATGGCCCGGGCTCTGTCCATCCTTTAATATCTTTTAAAAGGTTGCATTTTTGACTAATCTAATATAAAACCAACAAACAGGAACTGTGTTGGATCACATGGAAAGTATCTCAAGGGAGATTTAGGTTTTTCTGAGAAATATTTTGGGGTGTGTGCATTTATGCTGAGCACCATAATTGCCATTAGCTATAATGAGTTGATCCGATTGCCATCTGGATGGTTGCTCTAACTCAGTAAACATGTACATGCATAGACATAAAACAGCTTCTCTCTCTTGTGATAGCTATTAACTTACTTGTTACTGTTCTTAAAGCCATAATAGCTTAAGTGAGTTGCAGATCAGGAGCGACTGAGTGGACCCTCGGCAGCAGCTGGATGATGTGCAAAGATGGAGGTTCAATTGAAAAATTGCATTTGCTAGTGTGAAAACTCCTCTCTGTTTCTATTTCCCTTCTCTTTCCCTCCCACACATGCTTTCTTTGTATCTCTCTCCGTCCACCAGGCTCAAAAAAGATGGAGCATAAGGGCAACAGTTGGCATGAGAATTGTTTCACCTGCAACCATTGCCAGCAGCCCATCGGCACCAGGAGCTTTGTGCTCAAGGACTCGAACAACTACTGCCTGTCCTGCTATGAAAAGCAGTTTGCTCTGCAGTGCGTCCAATGCAAGAAGGTGCAGTAACACCAGCTGTGGTTTACATCCGCTTTTATCACCATTCACAAGCAGCTCGAGCTGCTTTTATGTTGCGTGGTCATCTCTTTCAATTAAATTTGATGATAAATCAATGACTTTCTACAAATGCAACTGATTTAGCTCATGGCGTTGCACAGAGGTCTCGAATGAGCAATTCCTCCATGTGTCAGATTATAACAAGATCAATATTCACTTTGAGAGACATTTAAAATCAAAGTAAACCTCTCGAACTCTGCCTTTAGATGTCCCATGGGTACCTCTGATATACAAGTCCAATATGTGATGTTTTTAATGGCTGAACAGTCCATGCACGGTCTATGAATTTCAAGAATCTTACCAAAGGTGTCTGGAAACCTGCAGTGAGGGAGGAAAGAAAACGGTTGAGGGAGAAAACAGTCATGGACAGATAACAGGTGAACAAGCAGTGTAGAAACTGAGGTGTCTTTTTATCCTGGAAGCTGTTGTGTGAGACAAAGCCAGGCTCAAACAGGATCAACGATAGAGACATTGAACTGCATGATCCTGTACCTACAGATGATGATTATTTTTGAAAGGGCTCTATTTTATGACTGCAGCTGTCAAAGTCAAGGTCCAGTTACTGGCTTTTTCTAAGGCTCTTCCTTCACATCCAATACCCTCTGTGGAAAAGAGGCAGATGTCTTATTAATAGGCTTTGCCCATGATGATTGGTTGTGCTTGAAGACTCTGGGAAAATGAAGGCAGTCTTTGGGATGTGATTGTGATGATTGTGTTACCTTCTCTTATCACCTCCAGCCCATCACCACCGCTGGGGTGAACTACCGCGACCAGCCCTGGCATAAGGAGTGCTTCGCTTGCATCGGCTGCAAGGAACTGCTGGCTGGCAAGAGATTCACCTCTCGGGACAACTTTGCCTACTGCTTTGATTGCTTCTGCCAGCTGTTTGCCAAGAAATGCGTGGCTTGCACCACCCCAATCAGCGGTAAATTATATACTGGAGAGTTCGGATTGTTGTTAAAGAAACAGCTACATAATCGCAGTAAGCAGGTGTGACGGCTATTGGATGCAGAATTGCCCAATTTTGTCTGAATCATTACACAAAGAAGCAAATTGAATAAATACTACCTGAAGAAATCATCCTTTTAATGGAGTTTCACATGAAAAGTAGACTTGAGTCAGTGAGTTGTTGTGAAATACAGATCAAAAGAAGGTAAAACGCATTAAATGCAATCAAGATCTAAACCCTGCATCCTGTGTGTCCAATCACATGCAATCCCCAAGTTATTCACAGAGGTCATGAGACTTGTGAAGCAGGCCACTCATCTCTCCACTTTGCTGCTTTTGTCTCAGGTCTCGGGGGCAGCAAGTATATCTCGTTTGAGCAGCGCCAATGGCACAACAACTGCTTCAACTGCAAAAAATGCTCTGCGTCTCTTGTTGGCCGAGGCTTCCTGACGAGCAACGACGACATCATCTGCCCTGACTGTGGCAAAGACTTTTAAGAGGTCTTTGCCATGGAGTTCGTCTGTATCGGCATGCACTGGTATTCCTCCTCTAACCTGACCTTTTGTTCCTGCTGAGTTGTTTTTTGCATTTGCTGATGATGCTTTGTTTCACGTAACAATTTCACACTGACAATAAATACTGCATGAATTGTATATCTTATGTTGAAATGAAAGCCTGTATGTGGCAGAATAACCGATTTTCATAGATTTTATTAAGAGTGTGAACTAATCCTTTTTGTTCTTATTAAAAGATGATACATTCTGTTTAACTGAACCTCTCAGCCTCAATAAAGATTTTCTTAATTTCATGGCTGCTCCACTGGCTCAGGGATTGAACTTGTTATTGATACAGTATAGGCACAACTGCATGGGGGATTATGAAAACTCTGCATTTAAATCCGTCTGCATCAGTTGGGGCAAAGATACCAAGGTTTGCTACCAAAACTATAAATTTGGTATTGTTTTATCATATGGGACGTTAAAATTCTAACTAATGGCTTTAATAAGAAACATTTCCAATGATTTCAAGTTCACTTACAGGTCATCAATGAATAATAATAGTATGTAATATACTATAAGTATCAGATGACATGACAAGTGATGAAAGCGCTGCATTAGTTCATAAAAATCTGAGATAGCATTGGTAGGGTCTTAATGTCTTAGAAATTTAAAATATTGTATAATACAGATATTCGAATAAAGTGCAAATACATCATTTTTACAACTGTGTGTTGTTCGATCACACCACTGTTTTTTGCGCTAAAGGGCCAAAGATCCTCTCTTAATGTAGTAAAAAGCATGATCTGTATCAAGAGCGCTTACTCTGTCCAATTACACGAATGCTCCTCTACCTTTGACTGAACGCCGTAGAAATGAACGTATGGCATCGTTGCGCAGAGACGATCTTTGTCTAGCGGACCGGAAGTCGTCGGCAGGTGCTACAGTTCGTCCGGCCCTGCCTGCAGACTAAGAAGGAGCTAACGCAATTGGAAAAACCTGAAAACTACCGCTCAGAAATAAGAAAAGAATAGCTAATGTAAGATGTGTGTTTTGGTTTTATCCGAGTAGTTTCCTTAGCTGCCGATGTAAAAACAAGCGTGGCAACAGCTCAGAGAAAAACGTTTGCGGTGTAAAGCTACTGCGGCAGCTAGCTAGCTGGCTAAATAAGTTAGCTTTGCTTTGTTAGCCACATTGCTGAGCAAAACTATGCCGTTGTAAATACGAGAAAACGTGTTTATGTGGGCCACGTATGCACCCACCACGAAGTGGACTTATTTTTTTAATAAACGTGATATTATTGGCCTCTTTGGTATTTTTATGTGTGACAATTGCAGGATGTAGCTAAATGCATTTTTTTTTTATTTCATGCATCCACGAACGAGAATTGTTGTATATTCATTAAATTGCAGCATTTAAATTATCGTGTGCCGTTAAAAAAAACCCAGAAACAAGCCCGTCTGTGTTTTAATATGAAAACTGAAGAAATGCTGTATTTTTCACCAGATTTTCTATATTTCACGAAAATTGTTCATTGATGAGTTCCTAGGTATATGTGGCAGAATTATTTTGTGCTGAGGAATATGAAAAATTTTATCATGAAAAAACGTTTTTAGAAATCTCCCTTAATCTCCATAGTATTGTGTTACTGTCCCTCACAGTCCTCCCTCATGCAAAAATTAAAATTAAAATAAAGTGCAAAACATTGCCAAATTGTTATTTTTTTTAAATTCATTTTATGCCAACAATGCTCTTGGATTTGTGTTATTTTGGAAAACAGCTGCAGCAGGTTTAGATAAGTTTTGTTTATGTGATCTGTCTAATAAGCATTGTAGCATCAGTTTTATAAAGTGTCTCCAACAATCAAAGCTATTTATTTTGATTAGATTGTATTGTGTTTGCAGAGGAAATGAGTGCTGCTGTCCCAAACCATCGAAGGACCAAGCCTGGAGGTAAAGTTTGTGGGCCTGATGGCATCTGGCTAATTATTCAATGGTATTATCTGCAATTTTGAGACAGCATCTCAAAATGTCATGGACAACTCAGACAACAGATCAAGAATCCACTGCACTTTGGCTTTGCATGTTTCATATAAACAGAGTGCTGTAACTCTGTTTGCCTATTCAACCATAACACATGCACAACGCAAACATCAATCTTTGTTCATTGCAGGCATAAAGCCTGGGGCTGTGACCAGTGGTGCAACTGGACCGACCTCCCAAATCCCTGGTCTGTCCCAGAGTGCCGATGAAAGCTGTCCGATGGAGAGGATCAGTGGTCGGCGTGTTGGGATATTTGAGACAGACTCAGATTACGTCAAGCTTGCGAAGCAGGGAGGACACAAAGGTGAAGGATGCTTTGAATGTGCTATTTTAGTGCTATCTTTTGTATCAAGAACTTTTCATTTTCATCTTGAGTTATTTTGTGTTGCACACCACAAGTTATTTTCAATGAAAGTTTCAACGAGTTCCATATGAATGTTTCATGTGCAAAATCTTCTGCAATATTTTTTTATTTCACAAAGAAGTCAATTTTTCATAATGTTCTGATGCTCTTGTCCAACATTTGTGCCCTGCTAAATGCAATTCCAGGCTCCATTACAAAACATCAGTTACCATGCACACAGCTTGTTTTATTTTTTTCCTTAACTAATTTGACAACAAACAAATTGATATCATGATGATAAAAGAGGGCAGATGGGCTGCCTGCTCTCAGTCATATCTCCATCTAAGATGGCTAAAGTTTGTTTCTGTCTTGCTAGCACTGTGGTAGCAAGACTATGTGACAGGGGAAAAGGCGGCATTTAAGAACATTGTAAATCCTTACCTAAACTGCTTAAAAGACAGATTTATAAACTTATTTTGCTGTAGGTTATTTTTTTAACCCATGAACAGAATCAATTGTCGAATGTTGCATTGTGTATTTAATGGTGAAATACAATGTTCATGTTTGCTGACAGTGCTTTTATTTAATTTGGAATATTATGTTCCTGCTTCTCCCATGTCCTGCAGGGCTATTGAGTCATGATGCTGATCTTGACAGTAAACCAATGAAACCTTACAATCCACCCAACTGGTTCGGAGATGAGTCAAACGGGTAAGTCGACAAGTTATGAAATTAACAACAAATTATGAGAAATATAATGTGATGAAGATGATGCGTTGCCATATATTTAAAATTTTCATTATACTGAGGCAAATGTGGCTCATCATGTCAGCGTAAAGACAATAAACATTCTGTTAAATGATGATTAAGCAGAGCGGTTTCACAAAGGCAGAGACTGTCTCTGGGTGTCATTTGAACTGGAGTGTTGAACTTTCTCAGCAACCAAGGATAGGATAAACCACAACTTGCGGAAATCCTTCTCCATGCTCCCGAGAGCCGCGTAGAGCACTGACGAAATGGCTGAAATTTGCCATGACGCAATGAGTGGCAACCAGTAATTTCACTTCGTATGTCACCATAATTTTGTGCTTTCAGTGGAAGCAAAGAAACTTCTCCCACCAGCCAGATGAAGGGTGGTAGCCAGCTGCTTGCTGCACCATTTGGCACTGATAACAGTTCGTCCTGGGAAAGAGAGACTGATATATTTACCCATGGTAAAAATAAGGTGAATGGAGCAAAGTAGCTACACAAAACATGGACGGCATGCTAACATCTTCCATCCTTCCATATTTTTTCCATTTTTACCATCACCTTTGCATTAATTTTGACATGATTTTGCGCCATCGTTGCATTTTCGTTTGCGTTCACCTCTCTCATCATTTTGGGTGTGCGCTCATATTTGGAAAACACTTAAACTCTCAGGTGAGTACAGAGTAATGCTTTTAAAGTACATGATGATAAATACATTCATCTTAGCTACATTTTATACATTGTAATTTTTCTTTCATATTCAAATAGATTGTCTATATTCTCCATATTATGTGGCCATATGATCAAGACAGAGGAGGCTTTGCTATGAAGCTTCATCATGACAGCGGTAGAGTTTCTATACCAGAATTGCAAAAGTCAACACAGTATGAATAGCAAAGAATATACAAAGAAGCATATTTATACTGTAGATATCACATGCTATTGAAGAGAGCCCTGAGAGACATGTTTTAAGGGATTATAAACAAAATACCCAATGTAAATGTAAGATAGGATTAAAATGAGCTATCTGTAGTTTAAAATTGTCTTTAGCAAGCTAGAATGTAGATTTGTTAGTTGCTTGCTTCATGCCAGTTTCTTTAATCATTTTCATTGCATGATTCATCCTCTACTGTATCACCCAGATCTATCGCACTTCCTTATTCACCCTGCATATTATAAATTGGCTCGGCTTTGCTGTAATTTTGCGGCGTTAAGATCAGAAGTTTCACCGCTTTTTTATTTGCTGCCTCATGAGTTTGGAATCTCTTCAGATTGTAGCTGTGATTAAAGGCAGTGTGTAACCAGAGCTTTGATAACTTCCACCCTACAGATGTCCCCTGATGGTGCCGCTGATCAGTTGGAGGGTCTATCCATAGCCAACAAATACAAGAGAACGTGAGTGAATCTCTTACAGTCCATCTTGCACCCAGAATATTTAACAACCCAGTCTTTTAGTCTCTTTGTGCTGCTCACTGTGCTGTGGTTTTTCTGAAATACATGAGCCTCAAATTAATTTACACAATGGGTGAAGCCATACTGATGGTGCTGTCTCTCATCTTCCCAGGTCTTATGATAAGAAGGCCCCCCCAGTCAGCATGTCTAAGCTGCTGAGTCATGGTTATGTGGAGGAACAGAAGAAGTCTCCTAATGATGACGATGCCTCAAGTATGACACAGGGTTCATTACAGGTTCATTAAGATGCAGAGTAAAGCTTTTCTAATCCCTTTAAAGCTGTTTTACAAATTGAAACCAAGGTCCAACCTCTGGGAAATTTTGGAAATACGTTAAAACATTGATGTCTATACATTTATTGGTAGCTTTTGTAGTATTTGTTTATTCCAAAATCAAATCGAACAGATGAGGAAAGGCTACGAACCAACCAGTCAGATAAAATGTTATTTAACACGTTGACATTGTGTTGTTGATACCTTGGTACCACCTCATGGGGCTCTGTTCAAATTTTTATCGCCCGTTCACTTGAACTCGGGGTAGCTGAACTGGTTGGATTTTTATAGTCAAAGGTTTGAACAAAATATGTTTTGAGCCTAAACTCAAGAATTCACATGAGAATTATGGCCAAATTTTTGACGTGTCTTAACAAACAGCTGAAACCAAAGCAAATGGCGCGGGGATACAACCACTAGGCAGTAATTGTAGCTTCATTCTGCAGTTAGAGGTGGTTGTAGAAGGCACGCATGAAAATTATGAAATTACAATTACTTGATTACTTCTGCACCAAAGGTTGATGCTTTTCTTCTCCAGGTGTGACCTCAGAACAAACCAGCACTATTGCAACGGAGGATGTGGACGACCTTGAGTAGCGTGCACAGATCCTTGTCTAGAGGGCAAAGGGGTTGCCTCCACAGTCATGAACATGCTATTCCGCCCCTCTCAGATTCACTTGCATTTATTGTACATCCACTGACTCTTAGTTTTTGTACTCATGTTTATGCAAAAGGTACTGTCATTTCTATTTATTTGCTTTAAGTTGTAAAAATGATTCATGCATATTTTGCCGAGTAGATGTGTTGTATTTGCAGTACTTTACGTTGTTTTTTCTCGATTTGAAAGACGAGTTGTACGCAGGGGACGAAACTAACATTTTGGTTCTGTTATTTTCCCAACTAGTTTGGGTTTTCGAAGTCAAAACGAGACAGATTTACCTGGGAAAGCTTACATTTTTCCCGGGGTTAGTTCCCTTCCCTGGTTGTATGAAGATCGAGTTAGATAAATTGATAAAGTGTTTGTGCTAATGAATTGTTGTTCCAGTGATGTGAAGGATTATTTGTTTTGATCAAGGGCTCCTGCTCTCTGAAGGGATGTTCAAGGTTTGTGTGTTTACAGCTACGATCATTCATTGAGACAGCAATCCCAGAGCTGTGACCGCATGCCAAATAGCATAGTGAAGGCTAGAGCCAGCACTATATGTTTGGTTAAAAAGGGCCAAAAATGATTTATAGATTGCTGCTCTGCAAAAGGTCTCCCACCTTTTATGTTCTCCACAAATTCTGCTGCTTCACAGTCCTGAATCATGAAATTGAAATTGTGTAGTGTCATTTCCCTGGCCAACTTTTAATCAAATAATCAGAACAAAAGCCCATTAAGAAAAAACAAAACTTCAGACAGAAGAAAAAAAATGTTTGGTTATTTGTGTGGCATTAACTAGTTTCTGTACAAGTGACGGCTAGCGAACGCTGCAAGCACAACTTATTAATAAGGAGACTCATCAGTAAATCAGTGCCAGTGCCAAGCGTTTGATGCTGGTCCAGACATGCCAGAAGCTTGCTAATGATAAAATTAAATTAGATGTATTCTGCACGTCAAAGCCTTTCATTCCCCTTAGGCTTAGTAACCTTTAACTCATAGAGCAACAGAGAAAAGGGTGCATGAGAAATTGTAAGAAAGAGGCCACCTTCTGCAGATCGACAAACTATAAATCACTTTCATTGTAATTCCCTGTGAAGATTAAGGCAGACGAGTTTTTAAATTGTGACTTCTGAACATGCCAACCAAGCTGTTTTCCCTGCTCATGCAGTGACTTAGGAGACACCAGTAGGCGACATTAGTGTTTGTGCACAACCTGTTCTCACCAACCCCCCCCCCATCTCATGACATGCTTATCTGCCTAATGGGAGAATATTAGTCGTGAAGTCAGCATCACTTTCCAGCATAAAAGCTTCACAACCAATGTCGAAAGCAGTGAAAACGTTTGATTACTATTTTCAGTCAAAGAAGAGACAGCTTTTAAAAATAATCCACTCCAAAACTCATATGACTTGGAGAGTGTTCACCTCTGTTTTGGCGCTGTATTTATCTGGAAGGCAGTACAGTAAACACCGTTACAGTAAAATCCTAATCCCACAGGGCCATTTCTCTGGTGAATAAATGCTCTTCGGATGAATAGGAGGATGATATATGTGGGGCTAACAGCTCAGAGTTTGTCCTAACAAATCCAACACTCATCACCTGTGTCTCAATGATGCAGCAGTAACTGACTAAAAAAGTATTAAACAAAAGCTCTTACAGTACAACACTACTGGCCGCTTGTCACTTTTCTCAACACAATATATTTAAGCAGTAATGCATAATTATCTGTGTGGTACTAAGAAGTGTCAAGTGTTGTTTAAAAAAAAAAAATTAGACTCTTTAGTGACACTGGATTTTATGTTGCAGTATACAGAATGGCGAATGTATCTTTTGATATTGTTTGCTTTGAAGATAGTTTTATTTGTATGAACTGTTATATCAATGTACAGTATATACATCGAAAACTAGTGTTTCGTCAATTTATTCCTCCCCTCCTTGTTTACAAACCTGTAGTAGGAACCTTTAGAGGCATAACTTAGCGAAGTCGTTCCCTTAAGTTTCATCATCCCAGCTTTTTATCTGCAAGTGGTATCAATTTATTTTTAAATTATGTACCAGAGAAAAGTGAAGAAGGCAACTTTCAAACTGATGATTCTTCTAGTGTTGTAGTGAGGAGATATGTCCGTGAGAACTCAACTTAAGACTTTACTCATCTAAACTTCGCAGACTCTTAATTCTCATTTAAATAAATGAGCATGTGCATGTAAACTGTGTACTGTTTCACCTTACTTCTTACAGCCATACATTAAATAGTTTTTTCCAAGCTGAAATTAAGTGTTTTTTTAATTTCAATTTAGTCTCCTGAATGTAGGCAGCAATACATATTGAATAGATAATTATCAAATTTTTGTTTCATTTGCAATCTGTCTAAGCGAATTGATGTGAAAATTCCTTATATAAAACACTTCCTCCCCTTCATTGGCAAATATTTGAGCTTTCACTTTTAAAACAAATTTGAATCCAGCTTGAAATATTTTTATCAGTTACATTAGAAGTCCAATAATTTAAACAAAGCCTATTCACTGAAGGAGAACAACACAAAAATGATCAGATAAGGTGACCAATATTAGTCAGAATAATAATAATAACATTTTTTGTTTACTGTACAGTACTGATTCATAAATGTATCAAATGTTTGTATGCAATAAATATGAATGCATGATTGAATCTATCTCTGCGAAAAAACCCAAAAGTGAATGTTTAAGCTTTTATTTGAAGTTGACTGTTAAATTCATGATTAAATCTTTCAAACGTCTATCATAAGCTTTTTTTCAAAAACAGTTATATTTTATCATAGCACATTATAACGTTAAAAAAAAGATAATTTGTGACTTTTACGAATAAAAAAATAACAATTAAACTGCACTTCAAAATGTATGCGCCGGTAAAATACTTGAGAAACTTTACGTTACGCTGTTTTTTTTTTTTTTTTTGGGGGGGGGGGGGGGGGGGGAGAATCTTGTGGAGACCGATCAGGCCTCGTGCACAGGGGGCGAGACGCGCACGCGCACACGCACGGTCGCCGCTGCAGGCTGCATCCTCCTCTCCGGCAGCTCAGTGTGCATCTCCCTGCCGCGGCTGCTGCAGCTCCGGTGCATCGGCGGCTGATCGATTCCCCGTATCGGAAAAATAGTCCGTAGCCGCATGGTGACGTCACGCCGCTGATCGGCGATAGTGGCTGGGCGGGTTGGTCGGTGGGTGGGAGGATGGCTGGGTGCCGCGCGGACGCCAGGGGTAGATGGGGGCATTGAAACCGCTCACCAGGTAATAATAACAATAATAATCTTGAGAATAACGAAAACAACTCAGGTGTGTTCTGATTCTCTTGCACGAGGAGCGCGTGGACGTGCGCGCCACTGTTGTTGCTGTTTGTTTGTTTATTTATTTGTCGCGTCGGCGCGTGGGGAAATGTAGAGGCTGTCACGGGCGCCTGTCGGAGGAGGATGGACGCGTAACAGGACGGACTGAGCCAGCTGTGGCCTGCTCCGAACAGCAACATCTGGCCGGTGAGTCGCGCCGACAGCCCGCTCGTCGGGCTTGGTCGTGCGGGCAGCTCCGCTTGTGGGAGCCAGACGGGGGAACCGGGGAAGGGAAGGGACGGTCGGTGCGAGTGCAGCCCCGCTCCCGGCTCCCGCAACCCCCCCCCCAGGTCCGGTGGCTCGGTGTCACCTCGTCCTTGGCTCGCCGGATGGTGGTTGAGTGATTGATGTGCCCGTTTGACGGACAGGCTGATGGAGGTTCAGGCTGAAATCTGGAGCAGAAAAATCCTTATCCTTAAATGCCTCTTTAATGTGTGGTGTGCACGCAAACGTGCAAATGCAGTGCATAATCTTAAGGTAAAGCTATTGCTGTTGTTTTTAAGGGGGGCTCTGCATTTGCATGAGCCAGTGAAGGGTTAAATCCCCACCTGATGGCCTCATAATACCAACTGAGATAAAATGTAAATCTGGATTGAAAAGCGGCACAATTGTGATCTCATGATTGAGCCTCTTTATGAATCCAACAGAAACTGATACGAAAGGTGCAGGTGAGCCTCCATGGCAGTGTTGCAGGGATGTTTCGGTGTTAAGAGATCTATATATTCACGAGATGCCCACATCTCTCTTGGAAAGGTGGACAAACAGAATATCTCAGATCATAAGGTCAAAGTCCCTGCAGGATTATCACAGTAGCTAAAACAAAATATGGTCCCGTCGGGTCCCTGGCCTGTGACAGTGATTTTCTGTTCGTTGTTTCTCCTCATTGTCCACATCCTGACCAGCTTGTACTCCTTCTGCAGGGTCAGTGAGGGCGCCTCAGCAGCCAGCCAGCTCTGGACTATAACGGGCAGGTGGAGGCGATGGAGGAGGGGGGCGCCGAGGGGGAAGGGCCCATGGTGGTCAGAGAAGGGCAGAGCAATCGCAACCTCCATCCGGATGCCAGCAGCAACACCACCACCACCAACAACCTCCTGGCTTCTGTCAAGGAGCAGGTAAGGAGGCAGGAAAGCTTCACTATCCCACCTCTTTCCGCTCTACTGCCTGCTTCTACAGCTCATATTTCATCTTCTTTGGATGAATGATCTTATCTTCTCCGAGATGCATAATTCATGTGTCCTGTTCAGACTGAATTAGAAATGTCTCACGGCCTTATTACGAACAAAAACTTGTTTAATCTAACAAGTTGCAACCCCAAAGGCAGGTGGAGAAAACTTTCAGCAGGAGGGCACAAATTCAAAGAAGGCTGATGCATTTGTAATGTGAGTAAAATGTCAATTTGACAATATTCAAGTATGTGATATAATAGCTGCTGTTTGTGACTGCTAATATCTTGTAGGTTGTATTTGAAGTCAAATCTGATTCACCCAAATCTATTTCACAAAGCCAAGTCTTATCTCCAGATGAGCCTGAGTATGTAATGGGGTCTCCAAAATTCTATCAAAACACTCATTATATATAATATAACTATATACTCTGTCCTCTGAAAAGCATAGAAGTGAGGAAAACAAACCAACGCAAAAGACTGAGGCCTTATTCACACAAGAGTGACTGTATAAGAGGACTTCATTGTTTAGCGGTGTGGAGTTTCTGTTTTGTATTAAAAAAAAAAAAAAAAAAAAAAGTGAAAATATTAAGAACAGAGTCGACTTCTGCTTGAAGTCACCAGATAATGTGCAGCCTGTGTGAATAGAGCATTACATGAGCTGGCAGCAGTGTCTTGAAAGTGTGATTTTTCTTCCTTTTTTCTTTGCTTATTTATCACACATTTCAGTTGCAGTTTCCGTCTTCTGGTTTTGACTGTCTGCCACAGTATTTCAATTTCTCTTGCCCAGACTTTTGATCTTTTTCTTTCCTTTGCTTCAGCTGATGAGCCAGTGCGACAACACGTTTGCCAGTTGTCTCTTGCGACTTGATGTAAAGTTTAATTAACAGCTCAGAAACCATGACACAGTTTGATTGGATCGCGGCGCATTGACATCAACTGACAGCCAGGGATCTTGTCCATTTCTCAGCCGCTAACTTTTTGCACTTGATACTCATTGAAAAACAGATTGTTGTTAGATGCCAGTGGGGGGAAATCATAATAAAGAGATTTCCAGCTGCAGTGAGATGACACCCTCCATTTTTCCATCTGCCTGCTTTCTCTGCTCCCTTATTTTTATGCTTCTTTCTATCCTGTCAACATGGGAGTCTGTCTGTTCCCCGGCTTTTAATTATGCCTGGACACTAGCCACGTTCTCAACTTAGTCCCCTGATGTGTGCCTCTAAATCAGGCACACTGCTATTTAAAGGCCTGCGATGACCAGGAAGAAGAGAAATCTGCTTTTACTTTTAATCTGCAATTTCTTTGGAGTAAACAGTTAAAAATATGGGTTTCCTGATTGCTCTGAAGCCTCAACTGATGAATTAAGGAAAAGGTTGCTCTGTCACTCCTTGATTATCTTTAGTGCTTCAAAAGCTCTGCTTGCTGCTGGAAACTCATTGCATTTGACACAAGATTATGCAGATCTGCTGCAGTCCTGTGGACGCATTGTCTTGCAGTGCAGGAATTGCATGTGTTGGATGATTACAAGTATTCTCTTAGCATTTCTGTTTTCGCTTAATTCAGTAGTAGTTTGCAGTCACAAAACTTCACGATTGCGATATTTGATATGCGTGTCCTCAGTTAAAGGACCTGAATGTAAATATTATCTAGAACAAGTGTACTTACGAGTCGTTTCCCTCACCAACCGCATCATCCAGAGGTGGCATTGCCAACATCAACTCTTGTCGCCAGTACCTTGTTCTTCCAAGTTAACACGCTAACCAGCTAGCCCTGTGTCTTGTCCCTTCCTGCTCGTGATTCACTGCAGCTTCCAAGAGACGTCGCTGCTCATAGGGGGCATTATAGCCTCTTGTACTATGAAGACAGTCATCCTGAAAATCTTGTGAAGTCGCAATCAAGCGTCCATATTCTGTGGCACAGAAAAAATTGAAATACCCCTTTAAGACAGCTGAATGCACATTTTCTATTTTCTTTTCTTCTGACAGAAATCTATGTTGACGCAGGTTTACATTTTCCTGAAAAATGACTTTTTGATCTGATTATTTTTCTGTTGTCATGCATTGTAGAGGGGGCATTTACCATCACTGGCTAATTTGTAAAGACTAACATGAACCAGTCTTTTACTTGTTGTGGTGTTGTACTTGAGCTAGAAACACAATGTGAAAATGTTTATTAAGGTACTAACACATCATCAGATGTGTTGTTTGCTGATGAGGAGGCAGGTGAACCAGGCAGCTATAATATGTTTGCTCTAGAGAGAAGGCTGATTTCTCTATTTATTTAATTTGGAGATGAATGATGTTGCTTGGAGTGAAGGAAATGGATGAATAAAAACAAACATAGTACATACATATATGTACAGCATGACAGCATTTTAAATTTAGAAGTTGCCAGAGAGCAAGCACTTTATCATGTAGCTTGTCTCAGACTGTTGAACAGGCTGCTACCAGAAAATATAATCAAGCTGCTTTACTTCCCTCCGTGTTTGGATGCAGGCGGCAACGCTGCTGAAGCATCAAATCTACCGGCTGCAGTTCCTCCACCGAAATGTCAAATTAGACGTGCTAAATGGAGCACATCAGTTATTGCCTTCCATTGTGTTCAGGCCCTGATGCCTTTCCACTTTGCTCTCATTTAGCCCATTAAAAGTAGGGAAGTGATAGACGTGAGAAGGGAAATGCCAGAGCTGAAGATGTAGCAACTTAGAAACTCACAACCTGCATGGTTGTCAGTCGCGTGTTAAATTTGCCACTTCTTAAGCAAACGTAGTAGGCTTGATTAGATGTTGAGAGAACAGCCTGTTGTAATGCTGTGCCAAAATGAAAGATGAGACATCTGTAGCTGCTATCTGTGAAATCATGACTGAAATATGTCCTTCATAACCGATCTGAGCAGTTCACAGGCCTGTCACAAGTTATATTTTTATGACATGCCAAAGCACGATGATTGAAGATTCTCTACTAGTTTGACATTGAAAGTGACCTCCAAATACAAATGAACATTCAAAACTGTTAGCGTGCATTTCAAAGATGTAATAGCGATGGAAACTTCAAGAAGTTAGAACACCAATCCAAGAAATTGTCTAATGTAATTCCAATCAATGTAAACTGAAGTAAATTGACAAATTGGATTTTTTTTTTTCCTGTTTTCAATATGTCAATATGTCCAATACGTCAAAATCCTTTATGTATTTATGCACGAATACATGGACAAGTCAAATGAGCACCACGTTAAAAATACTTTTCGCAGGTTGACACTGATCTGAAACTCACAATTTATGGAGGCTTCAAAATTCTGATCTTGAATAAACCTCTGACTATAGACGCAAATGTTTTAGACGCGTCAATCGTCATTTTATAGACATCCCTCCATAATTCATTCAGACACATTTTGTTTAGTCAGAAACCGAGTGATTTTTAGACACAATTTGGGGGCTTGAAGAATACTTGGCTTTCAAAGCTTGAGCTTGTCATGGTTTACCCTCTGGTTGCAGAGATCATGAAATATCAGTAACATCCTAATAACTCTCATGTGGGGCTGTTTTTATGAGTCTGCTTATGAAAATCGTGCATGTTTCCTCCCACAGTGTTATCAGATGTTCATCTCAGGGCTTGTTAGTGTCCCAGTTGCAGGCAGCAGTAGTTGTGCGGGGCAACTCCCAGGTGTAAAAGTGGGGTCCTGCAGTATGAATATGAAGCATGGTGCTGCTGAAAAACGGCATGCATGCTCAGCAAAGCCCTTCCAAGGATAAAAGGGGGAAACAAAAAGCTCAATAAAACAACAAATGGGCCACGTCAGCGTTCCCCATACTTGGATTGATTTCGACAAAAAGAGCCGTAAACACCACTTGCTGTGTTAAAGCAAATTAAAGTACAGTAGCAGCCGCTCCCGATGTGGATGATTGATGGTCCAGTATGCTTTTCCTCCTCCTTGCATGAGCTGTGGGGTCGCAATATGAATCTGTGAGTTAAACCAGCTCTGTCAATCCAGTTATGTCATCGCCCGAGCTCTGCCCTGCCCCCGATGATATCAGCGCCACCAAACTGTTGATGTTTGACATCTGCCTGAATTTGAATGCCTGCTTTCTGTCATATTTTCAGAAAGGAAGCTTACAATGGGCTGTTGTTGCAGTCTGCCTTGTTCGCTCGAGATCACGGATGCCTGAGGTTGCTTGTCATGTTAGGGCGGAGCAGAAGCCCTGGAAGAGAAAGCTTATATCTCTTGAGCCACTGTGTGGAAATCAAAGCGGAACGTCCACTCGAATATCCTGTTTCAACTCTCGCCAGTGATGTTCGTTTCATTGTTAGGAGTCATTTAACGTCTTGTTGAACCCACTGTGCCTTCACCCGCCTCATATAGTTATAAAAAGGAATACCTTTTGACATCCTTCAGAGAATAAACAAAACTTGTTGCTTTCCATCAAAGGTGGGCGTTTGGGTGTACAGAGAGACGGAAAGTGTTTTAATCCATCTATGGGTTAAATGTGTAGGTAGCCAGAGCAAAAACAAAAGCAGAATGCAAGGCATTCTGATCTATTGAGGTCTCTGTGGGTGTAACAACTGGTATAATTTCACTGTCATTGATTGTTGAACTTTATTGCCAAATGGTACCCCAGGAAAAAATAGGTTGTGTTCACAATTAACATGGCTGAAAAATTTCCTGCAGTGTCAGACGTGTCTCATGACATCACTGACAACACTGAAATGGGCCTGAAGATGTTGAGGTTTCAGCTTTTAAGAGTGAGTTCTCCCTTTAAGATGGTGAGTTTTAGCGACAGCAGTTATGTGTCGCAGTAGCAGAACTAGGCTGAACATTTCACGGATATCACAGATGCAGTCTGGATAAACCCAACTGCTGGGCTATGATTAGACACGGCAAGAAGGAATAAAATGCTGAGGTCTGGGGTCGCTGCCATTCGATAAAATACAGAAAAACACTCTTTGAAGCCGCACAATAAGCTGGGGCGAATTGTCCAGTAGCCCGCAGCTGGTACGAGACATTGCCCAGCACGGTTTTACATCGGCCTGTTAGGGCGAGGCATGTTTCCAGACATCACGAGGTGACGGGCGTAGGGCACCAATGTGGCTGTGTTTGTCCCCCGAGGCGTGCCGTAATGTGGGGGAGGCTGAAACAAGGAGAGCTGTGTGTTCCTGTCCTGTCTCTGTGCTTCTCTCAAGTGATGTAAGGGGATGCAGAGGCACACGAGGGCAGATGCTGTGAAAGTATGCTGCAAAATGTTGCTGGAATAGCACACTGTTGGATCACAGTGTGTCAATCATACATTTGATGCTGTCATTTATACATTAGGTACATATCCAAAGCAATTTACTCTTGGTGTTTCTGTCTTCTTTGTTTGTTTGTGTGTGTGCGTGTATGTGTGTGTGCGCGTGTGCGCATGTTTTTTCTTTTTTCTTTTTAATCTCCCTTCTCCCTATGTGTTATGGAGGTGTTATTTTTGTGTCACCTTGCAGACACAGTAAATGAGTTGACTCAACTACGCAACAGTGTCAGGACTACTTAGAGATGGGCCAAATATGAGGCGCTTGTCTGGTTTTCAGATCTACAGACCTTGTTGTGATGTTTTAAGTGTTTTACTGCAGCCGGTTTGCTTTTATGACTCACCTCGAAAAGCACCAACAAACATTACCACAACTTACACTTCAAGGGCTGCAGTTTTTGTTATTAATTCATCTGATAAGCACATTCCAGATTCATTTATTCACCAATCAATTTGCATCCTCTTTTAGCAATTAGCAGCCTCAAGCTCAAACAATAGGAATAAACGAATCCTTATGTTGGAGAAACTGGAGCCATCACGCGTTTGGCATTGCTGCTTGGAGAATGACTAAAATGGTTTTGAAATAGTTGCAAATTAATCTTTTTCTTGATTGATTGACTAATAATTTCAACTGGGGATACTTTATCCAGCGTGAAGCTCCTGGAAGCTGTTTTTAATTAATTGTGTCTTGGAATACTGTTCAAGCTATTCAGACACACTCAAAATGCTATAAACACTCGAAATCCTTTTCTGCAGTTGCACGGTTAATTTAACATTTTGTGATACTTTCATTCAGCTGCCTCAAAGCAGCATCAGCCCTTTAAGTGGACAGACATCTCTCCAATTATTTCTGAATAATTGCTGCAGTAAAAATCAACACTTACCACGGCTTAATTAGCTCTGTGTACCCAGCTTCCTGTGTTTATGTGCGTGGTCCTCTCTTTAGGGTGTCAGCATGAATACTGTATATTTCAAACGAAGGGATATGACAGAGTTCATTTTGATTTTCGCATCAGCTTCATTGCACCTGAACTCAGGCCAGCTTACCTTGTTTTTAACTTCAGCCTAAAGACCTCTGTAGTGTCAAGTGGATGAGACATAAGAAAACAAACCAAATGATGAGACCATTAAATAAATCACCATCTGATCAAAGTTCCAGGCATCACATGGACAGAGCTGACCCAAATACAAAAGAGCTTTTATAGAGCGATGGAAACAGATGAGAAGCTGCCAGCGTGGATTTAAGTGTCTTTTGTAGTTTTTCAGGGATTATGATTTGAAGGACTTACAGTACTACAGAATATACAGTAGATGGATCGATGGATAGATTGATGCACTGTGCTATGAAAATTGTACAGTACAGACACAGCAAATGACCAAAGGGTAATTCCCACCATATAACTAATTCATCCTCGGGGGAAAGACCTATAAATCACATATTTAAATTTCTTTACTTATTGATTCATGATATAGATGAATTGCGCTAGATTGGGGTGAGACAGATATCAAAAAACCAGGCCTAAAGTGCAGTGTATGGTGCTCCAGTTATAACCTGATGTTTCATTTCAAATGAAAATAATAAATACAAATATAATTTCGAAATGTATGGAATCAACATACAGAGACTCATACTCAAAGTGCTCATAACTGTCAGTTTTACTAGAATAAGTAAGAACAGCTGGAAGTAATCAAAACGGTTGAGGGTGGGGTAGAGTAAGGGAAGGCTAGGGTGGACTTGGGGAAAGAGGTGAAGGGCTACTGGAGCCATGGATGGAGCTGTAGGTCTTTCAGCACGTAGCGCTCGGCAGGGTCCTCGTTTAAACACCCCTGCAAGAAATCTCGGCAGTCTGTCGAGAAAGTGGGGAGCGGAAATATAAAGTTGACAGCTACAATGATCTACCAAAATATCAGCAACAATCAACAGCTGCGTGGCTGCTGACAAGTTTGTACTTGAGTGGGATGTTCATACTTTCTGAGAATTCATTGCTGATCTTTAGCATCCCTCTGAGAAACAGCGTTGTCTCGAATGGTTCTCCACTGTGGAGGGTTTCATAGAGGACAACTCCTAGTTGCCACACTGTGGTTGGTTCAGGCCTGTATTGATACCAGATGTACCACTCTGGGGGAGCGTGAGCACACGTGCCTTGAGAAGGCACACACGATAGGGAGATGATGTGACAAAGCTTTCAATAGAAAAGTTTGTCAATCAGAGTAGAAGCTAGATACCTTACCATAGAAAACACTGTAAAAAGATCTCTTCTTTACAAAACAGCTGAGCCCAAAATCGATGAGACGGACACGTGGGATCTTTGTGCCAGTCTCAATCAGGATGTTTTCCATCTTGATGTCACGGTGAAACACTTTTCTACCGTGAAGCTCAGCTGCAGCATCGACCAGCTGTTTCAGTATGGTCTGGGAGATGGAAGGAAAGACAGCTATGAGACGATGGTCTGACTTTTTTCACCACTGTGACTTTTGGTTTGCAGTCCCCATGACCTGATATTTTCTCTGTGCACTATATATCCACCATATTTTAATTTAAACTTAATATCAGACAGTACACAGGAAAATATGGATTTTCTTCCAAGTTGGCGTGTAATGAGTTCTAAATGCCAGCAACCTGAGAGTTAAAGAGACAGGCATCAGGCCAGCTGCCACCTGGCTGACCAGCTCGACGGAATTATTAGAATTATTATGTTTGAAGTTAAAGTCCTCATGCATCCACTCATGTGAAAATACATAGATGTTATCTGAATAATGCAATGCATCTTGCAGGGCAATATCAAAGCTGGGAGCCTCTAAGGTCTGCAAAGATGAATGTATAAACAACAGTAAAGTAATGAACTGGGAATTCAAATAATGAGGTCTCATCGAGCTCTCCTTTCTTGGAGGAAAAGAATAAAATAAAACTTGTATTGAACAGTGGGCACAAAGGCAGAGCCTGTGAAACATAAGTTAAATTCACATTGACAAAGACCCTCCAGCAACTTACCCTGGCCTCCTCCTCCTCGAGGGAGCCTCCGTTGTCCTCCCTGTACTGAAGAAGATCCTCTGCCGGGACTGGTCTTTCTAGGACCAGGATTTGCTCCTGCTCTAGGTCGTACCAGTCCAGAAGGGACACAGGTGCTGATGTCCCCTCTGAGCCTTTTTTCCCAGCCTCTAGTTTTTGCATAACAGCCACCTCCACAGAGAGCTGCTTCCTGTTTCGTCCCTGAAATATCACAAGGTGGGAGGCGAGGGAGGGAAACTCCATCGATGACCGGAATTCATTTATCATTCATGTATTCACAGCAGAGGTCAACTGTGGTCACTTACCATGTGTTTGCAGTAGATTTTGTCAAGTGGAACATGCTTGATAGCAACCTTTAAGACACAAGTTTTGTTAGGACTCTCTGACCATATTGTGTGTGTGTGTGTGTCTGTATGTGTGTCTCTGTGTGTGAATCATACTGGCAATTTATCAGCTTTTCTGTAGCCTGCATACACAGATCCACAGCCTCCCTGGCCAAGCCTATTGTGTTCTTCATATCTGGCCTCAAATTCAGCTAAATAGACAAACAGATACTGTATTTACTCCTACTGCGAGGAGCGTGAAACAGACGTACGATCTGTCGAGCTCTATCATGTTGGTCTTGAAATGGTTAAAAGTCATTTGTCAAATACATTTCTATTCCATTCCATTGTACCAAGGTGAAGGGGCAGATCTCAAAACTCAAAACAAGAAAAAAACTATCTGCATGAACACATCCCAGCAGCAAAAGTGTGTTTAGATTCTGTGATACTGAAGCAACCGAATCAAACCATCATATAAACTAATGACACACATGATAATCCTACCTCTACTGCTCAGGGGGGACACTTGTTGTTGCGGGTTTCTGTTTTTACTCTCTTTTGAAGGTCCTTCTCCTTCCTCTCCAACTTTCCTCTTCTCTCCTTTCATCCTGCCATCCTGCCGAGGACTGTGACGGGGCTCAGTCCCTTCCCAGGCCCTTCTTCTCTTTCTGTCGGGGATAGTTTCAGGTCTAGTCTTTCTTTTAGCCCTGTGGTTTCTGCCATCCCCTGCGGGTGAAACACTGTGCTCTCTTGTGCCACTTCTGTGACCTAAAATGAGAAATCAGGATGTATCAGTCGGTTTGATCAATTGTTCTGAAATCCTGATCATCTCGTCTCATCCCAACAACAGGAAGCGCTAACAGGTCTCTCACACAGACCTTGATGTCTCCTGGGCACTGTAGAAGAGTGGGTTCTCGAGTCTTTATCCATGGTGGTTGAAAAATTTAACGTAGAATAACGCGTGTGTGTGTATGTCGGACACAAAACACTCGTAACACACTAGTTACGAGTGATTATCTTTCTGTGCTGCAGAGTTTTGGTGAATGGAACACAGAAAGAACATTGTGACATCCAGGGCAGCGTCACAATGAAGACTTCCAGAATATGCAAATCAGTGTTCTTCGATGTTCAGCAAATTCAGTTTGAAATGTTAGAACTGGTTCAGGCTGTTCCCCAAACACCATGAATAAACATCTCAAATGATTCATGCAGTACAAGAGAACTGGAGTGTTCTTGACACCAGCTCTTTTTCAGTCACCTCGCTGGCTTTTCTTCCTACCAATATTCCCTCAGTTCGATTTTATGTTGCATTGGTCTCAAGGTCAGACACTTGATTTTACATAGTCAGTTATAGCTTCCCTTATGAAATATCCTTAACTACTGTGTTAGCAGATGATAATTAGTTCATAAAATAAAATGAATCCATAACATGTGTGAACAGCGTGTCGTTTAACATTTGCTGCAGTGACTGTTTTTAACTGGGCAACTAATGAATGTGTTTTAGCTATAAGCCATCATCAACCTAGGAAACAGTGTTAAGTCTCAGCTGTCAATATATAACTCATCGCATTCAAAGTGCAGTGTAAAACAATGAGCATTATCTTACTCAAAACCTCAAAAATATTGGATGCATATAAAAAAGATAAACGTAATCCTGGAGAGCATCTGTTCATAGAGATGTTCCACAATACAAACTGTACATAAAGGAGTCAAGCTAACCAATAAACTTCCTACTGTGCACAGTAGGAATATAAAACACTCAAGAGGTGGAGGCAGACAATATTAATCCAAGACATTTCAATTGCAAAGTGGTGAAAGACTAAGTGGAAAAAAAAAAGGAACAAGGCAAACTAAAAAGGATATTTAGCAAAATTCTGCCAAAGATAAACAGCATTAAATGTAAAAGATCTTGGCTTGATGGCTTGTCCTCAGGTGTGAATTACTGAACAAAGAACATTTTGATCCTGCAAAGAAAAACGAACTGAAGGTTCACTTATTAGATATTTTCCAACCCACGCCCCTTAAAAGAAAAAACAGAACATTGTGCTTTTTGCTCATGGCTGTAAATGTGACATACTATAGACAGATTAGTTTACTGTGCCACAGTAAACAAGTCAACCACGTCAGACCTTTCACCGTGACTCAGAACATTTCCTGAATTACTTCACAACATGGTTTCCTGGGAAGCGGCGTGTTTTCCGGTCGGGTTGTCTTTATATTTAGACATTATTTGCAGACAGTTAATTCTCCTGTGGACCGTCGCGATGACACCAGCTGTGGTTCCTCGAAGATTTATGAAGCAGCTGTGAAGCCTCTGTGTTATGTAACAGAATACGAATGAGAGAGTGCCGAAGCTGCCATCCATTCAGTCACAGCCTGCAAACATCTGCCCCACTTTAAAACCCTTGAGCAAGGCATTGGATACCCACCAGCTCTATGGGCTTTAATCATAGACATCTTCTATTGTTGTCGTGTGCCTTTGCCTGTGCCTTTTTGTGAGAACCAACAAGCAGCTAAAGCTGGTTAAAAGAATCCTTCTAACGCGTCATAATCATGAAGACGTTTGATTTTCAGGGTGAAATGAGAGGTTTGTCCCAATCAGAAAGTATTGAGCCAACAAGCAGCATCAGATTCACATTGAACCGCAGCAAACACAGTTATTCATTTCTCTTATTCATCTCAAGGCCTTGATGCATTTTTAATATTGTAGGTGTATACATGCTTATATATATTTAATCGCAGGATGGCATGGATCTTTTACTGTATGAACCACAGTAGGGATTGATCAATTGAAAATCTATTTCTAAAATCAAACCCAACCACAGGCCAATATTTAACATTTCTTTTCCTCATTACCCTTTCACATTTTAGATATTTTTCACTCAGTCATCATTGGTTTCGCAGAAATTGGTCAAATGTGTTATTACATTATCCCAATGGAATTAAGCAGTTTTAGTGTTTTAAATCTGAAATCCACTTTAGCAGGTTTAAAAAAGGGCTGCAGTCCCTAAGCAAGCTCACCGCCGGTGAGAAATCAGTCAAGTCATGCAGACTGAATACAAAGTGGGTTTTACATTTAATTCTAACTGGCGTCAAATAAGTCTTAAAAGGGGCTTAAATTGCTGTGTCATGGTGGATGTCGGGTTGTAATCGCTGCCGTAAATGTCTTGCTGTAGGAGCTCCAGTTTGAGCGGCTGACACGGGAGCTGGAGGAGGAGCGGCAGATTGTGGCGAGCCAGCTGGAGAGGTGCATGCTGGGGGCGGAGTCACCAGCAGGAGACAGCAGCAGGTAAAAGAATGGACTTTTTTTAATATCGTATACCCTATGTTCTAAAAACTGCACATTATCTTAAAAGAATTCCCAAATTTTCTTTAACACCTCCCACTAAATGTGCTAATCATTGCTTTGAAACTCCATGCACCGCCAAGGACTGATAAATGCTTGATATGTTGCTCACAGAGCAAGGCTTTTCTTTTTCTCTTTTGGTTTTATAACATGTCTGATCACCAGCTTGGGTTAAATGACTTTCTTTTTTTTTTTTAATTCAAACCACTGTCTTCTTTCCTCTGCTTGGTCTGATTGGATATGAAGTATTACACTGTGGCTCTGATTCAATTTACGTTTCCTTCTGCTCTCACCTCTCCTCCTCCATTTCCTCCACTTCCTGTTCTTCCGTTGAAGCTCGTCCGAGAAGTCGTTTGCATGGAGATCTGCGGGTATGTTTTCACAATTTTACGCTTTCGTGTCTTATTATAAAAAAGATAAGATTGCTGATTTAGGTTTCCAAACCAAAACCGTTGCCCTCTTTCAATTTAAACAGAAGGTCCTGTGAAAGCAAGGTTCTCTTGAAAAGCTCTGTGGAGAATTTTCCTTCCATTCCAGCAATATTTTCAAAAATGGAAAACACTACAGTTTGAAATAAGATAAAATCCACATCATTGTGGCTCTGAAGATGGTTTATTAAGATGTATAAAGTCATTTTATCCTCCGTAGTGCTGCAAATTGCATCTCTGACTGGTCAAGCAAAACAAAACAAGGTTTGCGGAAATACATTTGAGCTTTGTATTTACGGATCTGTCTCAGGTTCCTCCCTTACATTTCCTCACCCGATTTCACTGTCAGCTTTCAAATTAGGCAAAAGATCTGCTAGACAATGCCGTGTTCTTTTTTTCAAAGAATTGCAACACGTGATCAGTTAGATGGAGAAGAGACAATCTGCAAAGGTGAAGCTCTGAAATTGCTTTCGCACTTTGATTTCCATACTTTGTGTCAGCCGGTCGCATTCTGCATTAGTAAATAAATGTTGACTGACAGTGTTTCTGGGACTTGCCGTGCTTTTTCAATATATGACTGATGCTTCGGCAGGTGGGGAGTCGCAGGGTGGAGCCATGGAGGCGTCTGGTCGCCACCTGGATGCCGAGGAGGGACTCTACCTGCCTGAACCGGACCGTGCCTCCCTGCATGACAGTGAGGGTCTGTTAAATGTACACACCACATGGGACTGAGCAAACTTACTGAGGTTTCTGCTTTCTAAAGCACAAAATGGATGAGGGCATTACTTATTAAAAGCACTTTGTCATTTCTATAAAAGGCTTGATGGAACTGAGGTGGTTTAGTGTTTTTCAGCAAAATGAGAGATGAGATCTGAACTTGACAAAATCAATCAACAATTTCACTTTGACTTTAAAGTAACCAGGAGAACTTGGCCTTCAGCCTTAACTAATGCCTCTATCACATTAAATACTCATGACTGAAACCTTTAATTGAGAAAAACTAGTGTTAAAATAACAGTCCAGACACTCTGTTGTTTCTGGAAAGTGTTTGTGCAGTTTGATCGCATTTGATTGGCAGCATCTTGGCAACATGAGCAAATAGCTTAACCAATGACGGCGTTGAAGAAAATAAAGACAAATCCAGGAATATCTGGTGTGAGATAACCAAAGCGCTTTAACTTTGAAAGAAAATGTTTGTGGAAGAAAATATATTTTTCATAGACCAGGATCACCAACCCTGACTACCGTTGTTTCTGCTTCTGTAAATCTTCTTATAAACACGAACGGCTGGGATCGTTACTTTTTCACAACAATTCATGTAAACCGGAAGAAGTAGTCAGTTTTTTGGGGAATTTTTAAAGCAGTGGATTGATTCACATTTGGCGCTCTATTGAGCATGTGGGGCAGCAGGGTGGTGTGTGTGTTGGTCATAATAATCTTCAGAGTATTCATGGTGATGGAGGAACACGTCAGCCAGTGCAGCAGCATGGCTGACTGATTTCTTTTTAATGGTTTTTTGGGAACAATGGAGCTTTTTTGGCTCAGAGGAAGAAGATTCATCAGACTCTTTACTTGACATATTACCCCACTTACCTGACAAGTTAATGTCAGGTGTTTTATCAGCCGCATCTGATACAAAATCATCTTGAGGAAGAGAAAAAGAGGATTGCTCATCTATTTGCTTCCATAGTTCCCACATACACCAACACACTCTCTGACTCTTCTATAACAGATATCATATGCCACCCCCTGTAATGGTCATGTATTCAGATCAGTTTAAATCACCCAAAACATACATTCTGTCCCCACAGTTTTAAACGTCTTCTGAAATGTTTCACACACCTGAGAGCTCTGCTGTGCAACCACAGCCTGTCACTGTTGGACATTAGGCATCTTCAGTGGAGCGTTTGACATGTCGGTCCATCAGGCTTCCTCATTGCTTGTGTTAAACCATGAAAGATGGGAGGCCGGTAGAGCGGAGTGGGGAGGCAGCTGTGAATTCCTGTGTGCAGGAGGCTTTGTTTTATCTCCTCTTGGTCCATATTATAGGAAAAGACACAGCTAATATAAAGACTAAGTGGTCTCTTATTTCAATAAATTTTATCATTAGCAAATATATGATTTCCGAGTAGCTCTTTGAAATGTTCTTGGCCTTATTTATATTCCTTAGTGTTGGAGTTGTGTGATCATGTAAAAATATCCTGCACATGCTGCGTCCTGCTTATCCTATAGGACAAAGTAGGCCAGCATTATCGGAGCTGTTCAGCATGTGCAGAATGTTCTGGGGACACCATAAAGGCTTAATGCAGATATCCACGTGTGCATATTTATATGCATAATGCCTTTTAAGAAGTTGAAAGCCAAGTCAGATTCTATGCAAATCATTAAGCCAACGCGACAGTGGCTGCGGCTCATTCGGAGAGCAGATCAGTTAGATCACTCTTCGCACTGCTGTACATTTTCCAAGAATCACTGGGCGATAATAATATGTATGCAGTGCTTCCTCACGCTCTTATCTTTCTCTCCTCTCAGGCTCAGGAGGTCACTCAGCGCAGATGACTTCATATTCAGACAGCGGCTACCAGGACAGCAGCATTAGTTATTATAGCAACCAGAATGTTGTGCGTTCAGAACCGCGGGCCTCAATATCAAGAAGTCCAAGAGCTGAGGGTCAAGCCTCTGGGCAGGTAGGTTTGTTTGAGTGTTGTTTTCTTATCTCTTGAAGAGGAGGACAGACACGTTGTCACTTCAACAAGTATGCAACATTTCACCAACCCAAGAGAGATTAAAAAAGATTGACTTGAAAATTGGACAAGAAACTATTTGAGATCACAAGGGTCAAAGTTAGCGTTTGATCTTTTGATGAATTGGATCACTGACCGTTCAGCAGCTGTCCGAGAGCTTTTCATTCTGTCACGTCATCTTCATTCCCAGACAGCGATTGTCCAATCACACATCCTTCAACTGCTCAGGGAAGGAAATGGAAATTGCAGCTGCTGAAAAAGTGGCACATCCTGATCGAAGAAAATGCAGCCCAGCTACTTCATTGGAGCCCGTCGTGAACCTAGTCGAATGAAAAATCACATTTTTCTTCCCATAGTTGAGTATTTCGCAGACCGGTGTCGACAGAAAATATTTGGATCTTCATTTCTGAGTAATGACAGCAAGCGGAGGCTCAATAATTGCTGTGGCGAATGATGAAAAGGATCATCTAAAACAGTCCACTCCAATCAAGTCTTACCTTAAAACTGTTAAGGCTCCAACCTTATCGGCTCTTTTTTATGTAGTTAATAATTATACACTCTTTGCACGAAAGTAGAGGCAGGAATGACAGATAATGGTGAGCCTTTTATAATTCTCTCTTGATTTATTCCTAACCCAGCAGCTTCACTGGATGGGTTTGCATGTCTCGGCTCTTAATTTTCCTTTGAGGTGTTTGAGGCATCGATGGATTAAGGCAGCAGAGACTGACATCTGGTTGGCTCAGGCTGTGATGGAGAGACATTTTATATTTGATAATAAGCAGGAAGAAGCAAACGTTTGCCCCCATAAACATGAGAGATTCCTTCAAATAATATATGTACACACAGAGCTCAGCCTGCAGCATAATGAATAAAGACATCTACTCAAAAGACGAATGGACAAATGAAAAAGATAACGATGCCTTTCATCGGACGTGATGAAGCAGCCCGCCTCGTCTCCTGACTGGTAACTGGCATATATATTTGGAGACAGAACAGAGCAGTGTGTGTGACTCTCATCTTCATTTTTCTGGTATTTATTCAGAAAGCAGAACTGTTTAATTGTCAGTGGTGGTATGAATATTATACTTGACATTTTAGCTATTTTGGGCCTGGAGTGCGACATTGATGCTGGCAATTACATGACTGCTAATTAAAAATCAGTCAAATGTCATTAAAAGTCATTAAATAGGGGCATCGGGGGACCTTTCAGGTATTTTAGATTCATTTCACAAAGATTGGAACCGTAAGCCCTTCAGTGTCGTCATTATCTCCTGTCAAGAAATGAGAATTTCTGTCATCGCCTAACATTGCTCTAAAAGTAAAAAGAGCTGCAAAGTTTCAATATTTTAGCGGTACATCTTCATGTTTAGACTGCTTTTACTCTCTGAGCTGTCATTTATCATTGATTTTTCTGTTGTGTGCTTCATTGTTGGGCTCATGGACTGGCCTTTTAAGCATTTTTACCAGATATCAAACATGCTTAATTGTGTACATAATTTAATTTAATGGTATTTGCACAAGCATAATGACCTGTGCAAATGAAAGGGGCATTTTATGAGGCTTTAATAAAGACAGGTGCTTCATTATGACAAAACAGGCAGCTGTTAAAAGTCACATTTACTGTATCGAGAAGCTTTAATCTCTCCCCCATCTTCTACCCAGGCATCCAGCCGGATGTTGCGGAGGATGGCGTCCCTCCCCTCCAGGAGTCAATCCCCTGGCTGTGGCACTGCTGGCACCGTCTCCCCCTCCCGCATCTCCCTGCGAACATCCCAAGGCAGCACCTACGACTCGCCCATCCTCTCCGAGCCTAAACCTCTGGCCGCCGTGTTCCCCGGCACCACCATGCCACCCTCCTGCCCGTCACCGACCTCCCCGACCAATGGGACGCAGGCCCTGGGCGGTGGGGTTGGAAGCGGGTTAGGAGGAGGAGGTGTTGGGCGGCTGGGCTCCACCCTCTCTCTAGTCGAGGGTAGGGGTCTGACGGGGTCACCGTTGCGTTCGGGCATGACGGCGGTGCCACAGCACTACGGCTCCACGCTGCCCAGGCAGAGCCAGCCACTGGCCTACGGAGCGGACCCGTACGGCCTGTACCAGAGGAGCGCCCTGCCTCGCCCTGACAGCCTCATAGGTCAGTCTGACGTTAAATGAAGCATAAACATCAGTCTGCCTAAATTACACCGAAAAAGGATGCGATTAGAGCATTGCAATAATGTCATACTCTTAATGTTGAAGCAGCTGAGATCGATGGATTCTGCATTTCCAAACACAGATTATCAATAGTTCTCTTTCAAATGGCTGCCACTTGTCATAATAATGTTGTTTTGAAGCCATTAAAAGAAACATGATCATTATGAGCTGTCATAGTTTTAAAAAGCTGAACTACACGCTGTCTTTGGACGCATATTAGCTGACAACTATGGAGCAGCTGTGGGTTTTGACTTCAGATTCCCCAGCTACAATTTAAGCAATCGTTAATTTCTACTCCGGTTGCATAGAACATTGTGTTAATTAGTGTAGTTTCTAACTTTCTTGGCTCGGGGTCTCCCAGATGAAAGCCGTATCCGGTTGCCAGCCTCCTCACCAGTGTCAGACATTTATGATTTGAAATTAAGTTTCTAAACTGTGCATCTCTGAATGATCTGAATAAATGTGTGAAGCCCCAAGAAAGAAATGATTCCATATTTCACCTGAAGGAAGAGATTAGCAGAAGTTTTTAAATCCTAGTAAGAAACTTTCAGTTGTCAGGTCAAGGTCAGGTTTTATTTCTTTAAAATTTCTTTGAAGTAGCACACATTCGTTTTTTGGGAAGGGTTCGTTATTAGGTTGTTTAACACAGAATCCTTATTGCGACCAAAATTTTCACATTCCACGTGCTCGTAATGGTAGTTTGAAATTGTATCGCACAGCTTCATGAATTTTCATGAATGCATATTGAGTTAACGGTGCAGTCTTTCGGCGCTCCAGCTTTTGAATCAGTGAAAATATTCATGGATAGAGAGTGTAGCAAGCACCCCAGAGGGCTGACGGGTCAAATCCAACCAGGTCAGAATCTGGGCCGAAAAACACTCGCATCAAGTTTCCTTCCAGCAAGTTTCGGCACTGCAGTGAGAGAGATGGCGCATGTGCGACTGTGCGCGTGTGTGAAATGTTTTCGGCAAACCTTCTTGTAAATAAACGCAGCCACACTCCGCAGCCTTGACACCATTTCCTCTGTTGATTTAATAACCTTCCCTTTGTCTGGGAAAAGTTGACTGAGCAGCACTGATCTAATATTGGAGAGCACACCTTTTTTTTTTTTTCACTGAGCAGGAACTCTGCAGAGTTTCCTGTATCTCTGTGCAGCAGTGAGAAATATGTTGAACAAAATAACTCTTAGGCAAACTGCAAGCTCTGCAAGTGATTTTATCTCAAATCCAGGCTTAGGCAGCTCATTTCATGGAGTTTTTAGTGGAATTATCTTACTGCACTGGTAGATAATGCTGCTGGGTTTGATAAAAAAAAAAAATAAATAAATAATAATAATTTGATGCACGCCAGTTTGAAAAATAAGGAATGTAATCTTTGAGGGTGGGGGGGATTTCACTTGTACCTGGCACATGTTTGTAACTCTGTCTTACTTTTAATCTCGTCGTTGGCTGTGTTGATGTGCAGTTCAGCGGAAAGGAAAACTGGACAGAGAAAGATGGCAGTGAAGAATAAGAAACTACTAGCATAACTGAGCGCAGTGCAGTGGATCAGAGGTGTACAGTGCGTCTTCTACAGTCTCTCTGTTTCAACCAAATTGATGGCTGAGGGAATGAACCGTGTTAGTGTCTACTGGTCTTACTATGAAGCAATTGAGAGGAAACAACAGTACGCTCAGGCATCAGGGGCAGAGCTTTCCCCTGGGAATGCTGCATGCAACTAAATTTTAACTCCTCTCTCAGATGTTACATTACTTTTAGTGCCCTTGCGAAGACAGCAGATTCACAGATACATAGACTTGTTAATAAACTAGTACACGCCACCTGTTTTGATCTTTTTCTAAGTCTAATGGGAACGGAAATGTCAATAATACGGATAGAAGAGAATTTCCAGTGTTCTGAATGTGTGGTATTTTCAGCAATTGCATCCAATAAATTACAACTGCACTGTATTATATGAGGTCCTGCTTGAATTGCAAACTGCTCTTAAGAAACTCTTACCATAGAATTCAAATGTGTATGAATGCTAGATGTAGCTGATTCAAATAAAATGCCTAATATTGTTAAAGAGCAACTAAACCCCTCAGTTTTGGCTGACGTGCGACTGGCTGGAAAATGCCCAAAAATGCCTTGATTATGGGCGGGGCTCCAGAGGCAGTTAAGACACGCCCAGTCACTCTCCAACCGCAGCCCCCTTCCTATCTCCACCACTACACTCACGCGGGTGAGTGTAGCCATAGGAAAAATTTCAAATCGATTTTTCCTATAGCTAACGGGCTAATAATGAGCGACTCTGACTTCTGATGAAATGCAGGTCCTTCTACATTTGTTTTCAGCAGAAGATAGTGGTTTGAGGGGTTTGGTTACTCTTTAATAGTAAAATAACACACATGAACACTACTCAATATACAAATGAAGATACAAATTAATATCGTTACAGTTACTAATTTCAAGTGAGAGAGTCCGCTCTTTTCATCCTTCCTGTTGCTATTTGTGAGAAATGTTGTGAGAAATGGTGGCAACAAGCAACATGCTCATTTTTTAATAGCCATAGTCCCCTTTAGAGGAAACACAATCGGGATCGAGCACAGAGCAGGTCAGATTCACTCCTTCTCTCCTCCTCAGCTCCACTTTGTCCTCTAACAGATTCGCTGTTCGCCATATCGGCCTTATTTATCTTTGATTCTGCCTGATGTTTTCTGGCTGAGTTGCCAAACCCAAAGGTGGGTCACGACTGTTGTGAATGAACAAATTATTTTCATTGAGTAATAATTTATATTTTTAATGATTTCACAGTTTATTAATTACATTTGAGGAATGATAACACAAGCTGATGACTTCCACTGTCCTGCTGTTCTACAAAAATACTTAATTGATAATGACCTAAACCAGAATAAAGTAAAAGTACATTTATTTCTTGTGGTCTACATAAGTCCAGTCGTATAAAAGTAGAATAAGATGGCAATCAGTCATTAAACCAACTCTTGGAAAATAGGTCAAACCAAAGATGATGCACAAATCACATAAAAAAAATAAATCTTTAATTAGGATCCATTGCTTTGAAAATAGATCTTTTTTTATATTTGCTCATTATGCCGAAGATGAATAAATGATGTGAAGGTCATCAGTTATCAGAACTATCTGGCAAGTGATGAATCACTTCAGCACCACTTAAACTCTTCAGTGTCCCACCAGTGAAGGCAGCAACAATGCCTAAACCTGAAGTGCATAGTAATGACTTAATAAGATCGGCGATGATGAGATGAATGACATCCCCGGAGATCAAACCGTCGAGTTTGTGTTTCGTTGATCGGTTAAGACGGCTGAGGCTGGCTCAGAAACTAGAGAGGGGATTATTTCTGTGCTGCTGCCAGCCTCCTTACTGAGCTCGGCTTAGAGACGCTTTTGAATTTCAAACCAAAAGACAAACTTCCATTGTGTAGCTTTGAACCGGATGTATTAAGCATTGTCATCAGGGTCTTGCTGATGTTAAAATGCATCACCTTTCTTCTGCAAACACCAGAATATTACAAAATCTCTCTCAGGCTGTCCTCTCTTACTAACCAGTCATCAACTTTCTCCCTGCGCGCTCCCGTGGATCTGGCGGAGGATTAACTGTCGTAGAAGTGGTGCCGATGCTGCAGCGACGCAGATTTATTCTTCCGTGCTGCCCTCTGTCACTTCACTAAGCCCACTGACCCATATAAGGGTGTTTCTATCACAAAACTCCCATGGAGCATCAGCATGTGATTATCAGCTGACGGTACTGGAAGGCTTTATTATGCTGCTTCACCGTGGGCCTGGTTTAATTTTGTCCATTCTCATATGACACGTGTCCCTGTGTGTTTCTCTGCAAAAGTGTTTGAGTGCGCATGTCTTCAATGAGAATATGCATTTATGCACCATTCGTGTTGTGCTATTGTGTCAGCGCACGTGCAAGAACAGGACAGCGGACCAATTGGTTGTGCGCTTGTGTGTGTGAGGCATAGCCAGTGAACTAAATAAAATGCCTTCTCTCCCCTAGCTGAGTGGTTTTCATCCTGCAGTGCTGCTAAGTGGCCTAATACGTTGCCTAAGTCCTTATTCCCAGTTATCCTGCAGATCCAACATAATCCCAGATTACATGAGGGAGATAAGCAATAGATGGATATACAAGATTAGGCTATTACTGATCAGATGCAGTCGGCCTTTATCGAGCGAAACCTGGTGAGCAGTCAAATGATAAACATAAACTAAGAGAGGTCTGTTCTTGTTTTGTTCTCTGCGGAATCGATTTCAGTAAATTCATTGTCACCATTAAAAATGAAATGTAATTGAAAATGTAAAGCAGAGATAAAGCAGATTCTGTCAGAGGTGGATAGAGGGATTGCGGTTTGACACAATTAAAAAACCAGAGGACTTGCTGGTATCCACATGTTGAATTATCTGAACCATGGCTGCACAATATTTTATCGTCATTCCAGTTGGAGTGGATGTTTGTGCATTTTGTTTACACTGGAAAAGCTAATCTTAAAGAAGGCCAATGGATTAATGATTAAAACATGTCAAAGTAAAGGGTCAACGTTTCTAGCGGTCGTGAAGGTAACATAAATGCAAGGCAAGTGCAAAAAAAATAAAAAGCAGCCAAATGGCAAAAGCATCCAAATCCTGCCGCTTGGGTGGTAGTCGAAACGAGATTTATTGTATTAAATACGATCTAGCGTCATCTTGTCACTCTGCCACATTCCAAGCAGGTGGCGGCTTTAGCATCGTCTAACTCAAAGGTCACCATTTTAGTGTGTCCTTCATTGCTGTAGAGCCCTAGAGAGAGACGCTCGGGTCCAGATTGCAGCGTGCATTTTTCAGTAAGAGTTTCAGCCTTGTTCACTGCAAAATGGGTATCAAGAAAAGAGAGCTGCAGAAGCTCGGGCTCCATCATCAGCGGCTTTAAGTGCAAATTGGTTGTCTCAGCTGTTAGAGCGATCCACCGAGGCTGCCCCCACCTCCCCTCCTGCCCTAAAGCCTCTTTATAATTGGAGTGCTTTTGAACTGATGTGCTCAGAGATTGGAGGATGGAAAAACCCTCTGCACGGCTTGTTTGACTTGCTGATGACGACGCCTGCAGCGCACTCTGAATGACCGGAGTCTTAATGGATTTTATAGGCCCAACACAACAGTTGGGATGACTTGGCATTATCGAAAACAGTATTTGGCACAATCCTGATTTGCGAGGCCTCACCTACCGATGACAAGTACGTGGGTCAAATGAGATGGCCATATGATGTTTTTAACATATCGAGCAGAAGGAGGCTTTGCTCAGTAATTAGCCATCTAATTACTTGATTTCGTTAATTGACGGTTCGACGGCTGAAGGGTCAAAGTGCCAAATTCACCCAGTGGTGGTTTGATCAGAGGGCAAAAGAGAGGTTTCAAGTTTGTGTACTTTGCTTAATTTGTAGAAAGTCTTGTAGATTCCCCCCCCCCCCATAAATCCCTCTCCCTGTTATTAACAGCATTACAAGTTTTTTCCTGATTGTGTTTGAAAAACTATTGCAAAGATGTTTTTTGTGCTAACTTGTACCCGCAGGTCTCCACAGCTCATACGTCGGTCATGCGGGGCAGATAGATCCCGAGCTGAGGGCGGCATTGTCCCCGGACTGCCACATGACGCCTGTTTTCGATGAGCGCTCCTTCCACAGCCCGTTGTACCACAGCCCCACCCACGACCCCCAGGGCTCTCTCTACAGGCCAAACACAGGTACAAACGCTTCCCTCATGAGTCTTGTTTAAATCTGTGACAAATACAGCTACTTGCATTTTTTTGTGCAGTTGTTTGGGAAAATAAAAGGTATCCTCAGCGGAACATGAAGGAGGACTTGGCGGTACAGCAGGACGTAGGGTAGAGGTGACAGAGATCACTCCAATGACTATGCATGAGTTTTAGCTGTCTCATTATCATCACAGCAAATTATTCAAACAGCCCAATTTTTCACAGCGGCGAACCCCCCGAGGAGCCTCGGTTCCCAGGTTGAGAAATTGGTGCTCAGTTTCACATTTTCTCAGGAGGAAATCTATGGTGGAAATCATAGTTTACAGGGACAGGAACTTGTGTTATTATCGTCCCCTGCGGTCAAAACTTAATTAGGCTGAAACCTTTCATGTACTCTGCTGCCTCTTAATTGAAGCCTTTGCAAAAATCATTTCAGGCTGAAAGCTCTGCGGAGTTTGATAGCGGGGGATCTAAGGAGCCATTTTAGTTTCGTTTAGTCAAGATTTAAACAGGTTTGGCCTGCAAGAGCGCTCCTGCATGTTTACTCCCGATATCGCTTTCTCCTTTATGTGACCTCGGATGTTTTTTTTTTGATGCTGCAGTGATTTAAATATTTGCAAAATCCAATCATGACTCGATGTGCTCAGCTATGGGGACTCTCCCTCGGACCACAAGCCATTGCGGCACGCTGCCATACCAAAGAAGCAGCTACGGGCTGAGTTCTGCAGCTCTGTACGTCGACTCCTACAGGGTCTCCGGCGAGCCCGTCTTCTCCCACCGGCACTCCGGACTGGTGGACCGGGTTGTTACACGCACCCCATCGATCGAGAGCATACACAAGGACCCCAGGTATCCTCACACGCAGTTGGCCTCTCCAACCTGTTGTTTAGGTCACAGCTCTGTGAAGCCAAGTCACGTTCTTTCGATTCAAACACACATAACATCGCTAGAGTCTTGGCAAAATGTATCGGTACCTGTTGTTTTGGCAATAGCGACAGCATCAAACTGTCCAGGTTACACGCAACCCTCACAGTGCTGACCTTGCTGATATGTTGTAGTTAATGATATTGTCAACTAAAGATGCTAAACAAAAGAAGTAATTTCAGGCTGACAGATTCCAAACCCTGATCTCTGTTGCAGGGAGTTTGCTTGGCGTGACCCTGAGCTGCCAGAGGTCATTCACATGCTGCAGCATCACTTCCCCTCCGTGCAGGCCAACGCCGCCGCCTACCTGCAGCACCTGTGCTATGGAGACAATAGGGTCAAGGTGGAGGTAAGGTGACAGACATTCAGGGTGAGGGTCAGGGTCATGACTATCTACTGCACAGCACTGCCCTGACATGAGACAACATGTGGTTGATATGTTCTCATGCTGTGCAGTCAATTAGAGAAATGTAAAATTTGAACCAGACCAAGTTAGTTAGACTTTTTCTTTTAAGTGTCACGTCAAATTATTTACAGCCTCTTCTTATATCTGTATACTGTCTCGAAGAGCGTTTTCTCAGTTTACAGGCTTTGAAATTTGTCCCTTTCATTTTTATTTTTTTTATTTTTTTTTAAATCTCTGAGCCCAAGCGCCATCTGCTCCGACAAAACTTTAAGTCGCGTCAGTGCCAAATGCGCCGGCACTCCGACACACTGGAATGCCGCACACTCACTCTTTGCTCTGCTTCCAGTGCAATAAATAACTCCGACACAATGCTGCAGCTTTACATGAGAGCCATTTTAGTGCTGTTTGGTTTGTTTGGTGATGAGCTTTTAATTAGCCTTTGAAGCGGCCTGGACACACGCCTGGTCATTTAGCCAGAGACAAATGTTTTCAGTGACGGTTTGAAAACAGAATCAGAGAGAGGCCGCTTCTCTCCCGAGTCTGGTTTATTTTTGAGGTTTTGAATTGTAGAGATATTCGGCAGTTCTTTCCCCTTAAAAAAAACAAAACAAAACACAAACTTAAATCTATTTAAGTACATGTACATTTTTGTCAGGAAATTGACTCATTTTGTTCTTTTTTGGCAATTAAAACAACAAGGCCTTAGGCAAGTTAATCAGACAGCAAAATTTTTGATGAACAGACTAAAAGTGGGAAAAATGTTAAATGAAAAGACAGGTCAGCAAAAGGCAGAAATGAGGAGAGCCAATCATCAATCAAACGTGATTCAACATTGTAAAAAAGAAAAACAAAACTCTGCACTGAAGGTGACCTCCTTTGAATTTAATGTATTGAAGTCCAAACATGATTTGTTTGAGTTTGAAAGACATAAATCCAAAAGTCAAAAATGCATTTATTTTTTCACTCTTCTAGGGTTAGGGTTAGGGTTAGAATGTGATCTGAAACCAGAAGAAGGAAAGCTCGTTCCTTCACGTGTCAGCCTGTCTGCAACACTTGGTCCTCAGCCAACTGCAGGCCAGACTGGTTCAATACACTCTTTGCTAATGAGGACCATAGTGGCTAAAGAGTCATTTAAGACCGAGCCAAAAAGCATCTATGTGACTGCTCCATGTTCTGCAGGTGTGCCACCTGGGAGGGATCCAGCACCTGGTCGATTTGCTAGATCACAAGATGGCAGAAGTTCAGAAGAGCGCCTGCGGGGCCCTGAGGAACTTGGTGTACGGCAAGGCCACCGACAACAACAAGGTGGCACTGAGGAACTGCGGAGGTGTGCCCGCCCTCCTGCGCCTCCTCAGGAAAACGACTGACAATGAAGTTCGCGAGCTGGTCACCGGTAAGCCACCACAAATCTTTCTGTTCCACTACGAAGCTGTCGTCCATCTAAAGAGAATTCAGTCAATGAAAAGCAGATAGAGTTTGCAGCGGCACATTCGTACCAAAACAGTTCTAGAAATCATAGAATATGTGGAGGGTAGTTTTCTTTTAGGCCAGGGGCGTCTTTTTATGACTGTAACAGCACTTTATCCAAAAAAAAAATAAAAAATCCAACAATAATGCATGGAGAAACTGTAGGCGTTTGCCTACCTGCGAGATTTGTTTGCGTCCCGGCCAGCCGGCCAGCCCGCTGGCATCACCGTCCGACTCGCTGGAAGCGTATTAATCTGCGTATCGGCTGTTCCGTGGGAGGTGAGACTGGCTGTGGCTTAAACACTCAGCGCGCAGTGTTGACAGAACAGATCTCAGCACAGTCCTCGGGACAGATGCTAAGATAATGTGCTTTGGAAACAGGAAGGCTTCTGACAGCTCTGCAGCCACGCGGCACATACTGTTTAATACCAGGAGATAGGAAGCTGCAAGACGTCTCAGCTTGTCCAGTGAAATGCAGTGGAGAGGCCTGATTCCGTTCCTCTGTTTTCACAGCCCGAGACAGGATTTGGACTAATAAAGCTGAACTTGGTCTGCCTCATCACGTCCTAAAGTCCCACGCTCAGAAATATACCTGCAAATATAGATATTTTCAAAGATAATGGTATGGTATTTGGCACAACAGGCTGCTATTTCATGCCTGGATTTTGCAGCCACACGCAAGGGTCACCACTTCCATACCGTTTTATAGTTTGGTTTTCACTGTTGATAAAAGACGAGATATTTAAAGGAAAGAGTGTTTTCCGCCGTTGCCATATGCTGTCATTAACAAAACACGTTTGCGAAGTGAAGGAATAAACACAATCGTTACTCGTTTAGTGTTAGTGTTGTGTTATAGAATATGTCTGTTTTCCAACGGATGGAATTGTTGCCGTAGCTGTAATTCAAATAAGGTGGAGAGTATTTGTGAGAAGCTGCAGAGAAGGTTTTTGGACAGAGCCAAGTTAGCCGTTTCCCCCTTTTTCTAATCTTTTTACTCAACAAATCATTTTATTTCCTAAATTGTCTCAAAGAAATGATCAATGTCACCACACAGAAACATAGCGTTTCCTTCCTGTCACCCACAGGCGTCCTGTGGAATCTCTCCTCGTGCGACGCAGTGAAGATGACCATCATCCGTGACGCTCTGTCCACGCTGACCAACACCATCGTCATCCCCCACTCGGGCTGGAGTAGCATGTCGCACCGTGAGGAGCACAAAGTCAAGTTCCAGTCCTCCCTGCTGCTGCGTAACACCACCGGCTGCCTGAGGTGAGGGACAAATCCAGCTGACCCCTCACTGATGAGTTTTTAGTGTGAAGAACTCTCCAGTTGGCAGAGCTGCCCCTTTTCTAGTTATTTATCGAAGAAAATAATCGCTTTGATGAGCACGTTTATGCAGTAGCCCACACCTTTGTCACATTTATGCAGTCAGACCTGTCCCCAAAATGACACACATCCATTTTCATTCCTTGATGAGAACAGATTCAACAAAGTCTTCTGCCTCCCAAGTCCGTTGAGTTAGCAGGCGTGCCGTTAGCTCGTTAAATCGATTCTCACTTTGAAACATAAGGATGGCTTTTGGATTTATCGGCCTTCTTTGCTGCTCTTTATTTGTCTGCTGTTCATTTGAACGACTCTGTAAAACCACAGCACATATTCGCTGTTTGATAATCCATCAGCGAAGAGGCTGAAATGGAGATTTTATGCAGGGATGAAGCCTGCAGCATATCAAATAGCAACAAAGTGATATCTTTGTCTTAAAAGTCAAAACTCAGGATGAAGGCTTTATTGCAACATGACCAAAAACACAGGAGCATGAAAGTAGATGAACTGAATTTGTGTTCAATCTGTGGTTAGATTAAGGTTGCAAGGGGGGGGGGGGTTCACACAGCACTGTGGAAAAAAATTTATATGCTGATGGAGTATTTTTTCTTAAAATTATAGTTGTCTTTTCTCCTTTTATTCATAAAACACATATTTTATATATGAAAAGACAATACAATTAAAACGCCCTAAAAAACAAATAAAACACAGATATCAAATACCATTTAAAAATTTAAAAACAACTTAATTGTCTTTAAGTGATCGAAAATATTAGGTCGGTGTAAGGCTTTTTAAATCCAAACCAAATCCACACAATTTAGTTCCGGTTCCCCCGGATTAGTTCAGCTAATGTTCCTATAATGCAGTTACATTAGCCGAGTTAACCTAAAATGACGGTATATATTGTAATATCCCACAGACCTAGAAAAGGAATCAGTCAGCCCAAGTACACAAATTCTCACATTTAAAAGTGGCAAAGCGGCAAACGTGAGGCGCATTTTGCTCAGAGAAAGTCCGAAATGATGAAATGACCCAAGCAGGTGCCAAATCATTTTCGCTCAGTTGACCGAAATGTATGTTCCAGGCGACTTGAATGCGGCATGAGCAAAGAAGCTGAACATCTCCGTACACACCAGCTTCAAGCATCTCTGTGTGCTCTATAGGCTATAGATTGACAGTATAGAAATGCATTGTGGGAGCTCTGTGCTGTTGTGCAGTCTTCTCGTGTCAGCTCACCATAAGCAGCATCTGAAGGCTGCTATTGGAGGAGAAGCCTCCTCCTTTACTGTATCCAGGCAGGTTTAAAAGCCACCCTGTGGGGGAATCCACACACTGCATCTCACATCTGTGTGTCTGGCTGTGTCTGTGTGTGTCTCTGTGTGTGTGTGTGTGTGTGAGAGGAACCTGAGCTCAGCAGGGGAGGAGGCAAGAAGTCAGCTGCGTTGCTGTGAGGGTCTGGTTGACTCACTGCTCCACGTCCTCAAAGCCTGCGTCAACACCTCCGACTACGACAGCAAGGTGCTGCAAAAACACACACTCACTAACAAACACAGCCTTTTGTGGTAGCAGGTTATTAAAACACATCCTCCACCACTATTTAAATGCCACAGCAGAAATCAAAGGTGTCGGGTTACGAAGGGATTTGTGATTTGAAAAAACGGTTTGTGATAGGATTTTAACAATTCTCCTCTCGGATATCTGGCTGTGACAAGTCTTTTCGATGACTTGTAATGTGGGATGAGGCCAATTCTGCTGATTGTGGGGACTATTTTCTTTCCTCTACTGCCACCCTCAGTTACCTCAGTGATGATGCCGTGTTGTGTTTGTCCCCTCAGATCGTGGAGAACAGCGTGTGCACCCTGAGGAACCTTTCCTACCGGCTGGAGGTGGAGATGCCCTCCTCTCGCCTCCTCAGCAACCAGGAGCTGGACACCCTGCTGGGATTCTCTTTTCCATCTAAGGAGCTGGACTACCTCTGCTGGGGGAAGAGGCGGCGTGGGAGGAAGAGGGGGGGCTGGCCCGACGACAAGGTACGAACGAAACGCGCCTAGTGTTCCCGAGAACGCTCGCTAAATTCATACACATAATTACGTCTGTCCCAAAGGGACACAGTCAGTAATGCAAATGTGACCTAAAGTTGGATCAAAGAACAATAGCATCTGATGACATTTTACGCAGTGGGACGACACGGGGCCGATCCCTGGCTTCTCCCAGCCTCTGAGAGGAGCAGAGCTGCTGTGGCACCCAACGGTGGTGAAGCCATACCTCAACCTGCTGGCTGAGAGCTCCAACCCCGCCACCCTGGAGGGTGCCGCCGGGTCGCTGCAAAACCTCTCAGCCGGGAACTGGAAGGTGGGACTCATCTCAAATAGGATGATGATACATAGAGACCTACAGGAAAGGCAAAAGGTTTTTCTATAACTTGACATTTTGACACAAAGTTTTGCAACATCCACTCAAATTTGTCAAATGCATTCACATTCATTCACGCATCGAATAAGCACTTGCAGTAAGAATCTTACTAAGAGCGCGTACGTGTGCAGTTTTCAGCCTATATCCGAGCGGCGGTCCGTAAGGAGAAAGGTCTGCCCATCCTGGTGGAGCTGCTGAGGATGGACAACGACAGGGTCGTCTGCTCCGTCGCCACAGCACTCCGCAACATGGCACTGGACGGCCGCAACAAGGAGCTGATAGGTACACACACACACAGACGCAGAGTTCACATATTGATCCCAGTCTGGCTGAGAAACTGCGAAAAGATCAACTTTACACTTCAGTCAGGAGCATCAACAGATCCAAAGAGGCCACAGTTTGACAGAAGTCCCTTCACATCAGACTCCCACCCTGACAGAGTGAGAACACATCACCCCCTGCTGGACAACACACAGAATCAACTCATCACCAAGTCCACCCAAAACTAAGAAACAATAACATGTTTCTTAGACCATGACACACACCTGCCCCCCCCCCTCCCGAAGGCGAGGATATGTATATGAGTATGATATGAATTCTTCCTGTCAAATGAGGTCTGCATTGTGCATCTCCTGCAGGAAAATACGCCATGCGGGATCTGGTGAATCGACTGCCCGGCAGCAGTCCGTCGGCGCTGTCGGACGACACGGTGGCATCGGTCTGCTGCACGTTACACGAGGTCACCAGCCGCAACATGGAAAACGCCAAAGCTTTAGCCGACAGCGGAGGCATCGAGAAGCTGGTGAACATCAGCAAAGGACGAGGGAAGGGGTACGAAACAGCAGAAAATATTTATCCTTGACCTACATTTAGTTAGAAATAATCACCGCTCGAGCGTTTATCTTGTCGCACCGTGTTGTCATGTTTTGCAACAGATACTCAATGAAAGTCGTGAAGGCAGCAGCTCAGGTGCTCAACACGCTGTGGCAGTACAGGGAACTGAGGAGCCTCTACAAACAGGTCAGCACAAGCCTTTCATTTTTCATTGAATTCAAATCAGCACACTGATGTCAACAGATCACACTGATTGGTGATTTATACTTCAAAATCATCATCAGTTGCAATAACTCAACGGCTGCCTTTTTGTTTTGCACAATGCGGTTTCACATGTCGTATGTGCAGGACGGATGGAACTACACTCACTTCATCACCCCCGTCTCCACTCTGGAGCGAGACCGCTACCGTTCCCAGCCGACCCTGCCCACCAGCCCTCTGCAGATGTCCCCCGTCATCCAATCAGGTGAGAGTTGCCCTGTTACCGAACCAGACACCGTGAGATTAGCGGAAGGGCCTCGGTTGTCATTTTTGCATGGTTTCTCTCAGGTGGGAGCGCAACATCTTCCCCTGCGATGCTCGGAATAAGAGGACACGGGTCCAGCTATCAGAGGGCCCAGTCATCTATGCAACTCGACACCTATTACGGAGACGGTTTACAGAAACAGCAGTACACAGGTTTGTATCGGTTACCGCGGGTGTGAGGACAGCGTCCCTTGGGTTCCCGTGCGGTCCATCTAACTGTCTGTCCGCGTCTTTCCTTCAGGGTCTGAGAAGAAAACCCCATATTTCATCGGGACATATTCTTCACAGTCTGGGGAGGATTTGAGAAGGTCCCAGGTAAGAACTGTTTCATATAGTTTCCACATTCTGCCTGATCAATGCGAAGCTGACCCTGCGTCCACCCGCCCCCAGCACCCCGAGCCATTCTACGACGAGCCCGACCGGAAGAACCACAACAGCTACAGGCCATACCTGTCGTCCCCACAAGGCTTCGGAGAGGAGCCCTACGAGGATGAAGCAGTGCACCTGACCCCGTCCTCCCCTGACGGCTACGCCAGCCGGTCCCTCCAGTTTAAAGCCAACACCAACTACGTGGACTTTTACTCCACCACGAGGAGGCCTTCGAACAGGGCGAACAAGTTCACGGGCTCCCCAGACTCCTGGGTGTAGACGTATAACGGACGCCCCGTAGGTGGAGCAGGGCATTTGGGACCATCTGGTTTTCCGTGCGGTGCGGGGAGCGCACGCGGGTGCGACGATGCGCGAAGGAGCGAGGATGCATGCGAATGCGTGAGCATCTCTGTGTCGAAAACTAAAAGACGAAGGCTCGGTTTGTTCTCGCAGCTTTTGACTAAGGTAGAACATGTGCTCGATAATGCAGACCAACCTTTGCGGCCACACTGATGGGTGACAAGTGATTTAAAAGTAAATGTCAAGTTTCGAGGACTCGTTATATTTGCTTTACACCAGAGGATGCATTCACTGACCAAACATCCGCTTCCTCTCAGTAGAACGGTCCTCACGTTGGCTGCCAGATGTTACAGGTGCCAACAATCAACAGCAGAAGCTGCAATAAGAGACGAGAATCTAAAAGTCCAGTTGCCTTTGACCCGTCAAGCATTTTTCTATGTACATCTGTGTGGAAAAGATCTGTATTATTGTGGAGGACATGGCCTGAGTGTCTTAGTCAAAAGGTGGTCCCCCCCCCCCAAAAAAAAAGAAAAAAAAAAAAACAAGAAAACCAGAAAACGAAAGAAAAAAAAACCTGCCCGAAATTTGTCGTTTACCAGAGTGTTTAACGTCAACCGAAATCATTTTTCTCTGCAGTTAAAATGTGCAGTGTGTTGGCCTTATAACATAAATATTGTTTGCCAGCATCATCTTGAATGTGAGAGAAAAAGCAATTGCAGCAGAAGGTAAAAAAAAAAAAAAAAAAAAAGTAGTAATAAAGAAAAAACCTGGGCCAAATACTACTCACCTTTTCTTCTGTCCCAGTTTGGCGTTAATCCTTAAAGCCGAACCGGACGAAGGAAGGTCACTGTAAAGACGGTTTCAAAGAGGAAGTCGCTCTCGGGAACCTTTAAAGACTCTGAGAACCGAGGTTACGTGGGTAACCCTTTGCTTTTCCTTGGCCAAAAGCGCAGTATATCAAACGGTGTGACAAATGTGTGGAAAACTATTTGTACAGATGCTGTCCTGTTACATTGTTGTATCTGATATGTAGAATCTTTCTATGTGATTGTGAGAAGAAGATTTTTCTATTATTTGATTATTTTTCTTAGTTTACTTGTGACCTGACCGAAATACACATCTGTCTGTACTGTCCAAACCTGAAGATAATGTGCAATGTTACAGAGGGAAATATACGTATAGGGATTAAAGATTATATCATGACGATGTCTAGAAGTTTTACCTTTCATCTTTGGTGGACGCGGGCGTGTGTTTTCCTGCCGCATCGGCTCCGTTTTGGAACCAACCAACGATAAAGGTGCGAACGGGGCGTGATCGAGGTGAGCGTCCATTGGCAAATCAGGGCTTCTTTCTTGAAAATTAAGCAGTCACTTTTGCGTTGTGTAAATGTTTTTCTTGATGTCTTTCTTCCTTTGTATTCTGTGAAACAGGAAGGAGGAACCGTGCACTTACTGCTGTCCCCCAGTGGGTGAGTTCAATGACTACTGAGGGAGTTAAACGGGAGTCTTGCCCCCCTGGTCGCTGCAAATTCAGGGAAAAGGTGTTCATTTAGCAGACTAAATGGTTTTAATTAGTGTCATTGATTAGTTTTCTGGGCACATTGGTGGAAATGCAATGAGCTGAGTTGTCCAGGCACTATACCCACCTATATTTTTATTTATATGATTTATAATGATATTGATGTTATTGATAATGTGAGCTGAGTGCACTGGATGCGTGTGTGTGTTGCCGCTGGCAACACCGAGTTAAATAAAGGCTAATCTAATGATTTTAGCTCTGATGAACAGGGCCTTTGTACAGCCCACCCAAACACGTATGAACTTGAAATGTTTTGTTTTGTTTGCACCCGCCAGTTTTATGTCATACAAATTGAATGTCCTAATAATAGAGATGGAAAGGTGTGAAAAAGCAATATTTCATCGGATTTATGGCGTCAAGTCAGGATCTGGCATTCACCGCTGTTTGTTACTGTTCCAGGAAAGTTGCTGAACATCCACCCATCCCTGCTGCCACCATTTCAGGGTGCGAGTGCCCAGAAGCAGGCCCTGCAGGCTGCACGGTCCACTTTGGAGCGGTAAGGGGGCCAAGGCATGAAAATGTCAAACCGAGAGGCAACTGTAAAAGCGGCTGTGTTGTTTGTCTGTTCAGGAGTTGGACGCGAGAGCCATCGCCGTTCAGGAGGAGAGTTCGTTGGACAGGATCAGACAGGCAGAGCACTGAGTTTTTCCCGCCACACTGGAGCTCATGGCCAGTGGTGCCGTCAGGCTCGGAGAAGATGAGCACATCAGAGCCAAATAAGGCTAATCTCGCACAACAAGCTGGTAGTATACCAAAAAAAGAGACACTGATGAATTGAAAACAAGTTTACTGTATCCCGAAAGCAGCAAGGTAGCATGACAGTATTCACACTTGACTTTTCCGCTGTTTCCTTTTTTTGGTTGCTGAGTTGATAAACATACAGGTGAGGAGTAGAAGCCTTTCAAACTTTACTTTAGAGAAACAGACAAATGTTTGGCAAATTTCCTCTGCACTGGATTCAACTAATGACTTTGAAAGAAAAGCATGGCAGTCCAAACACTGACGTTTGTTGTCTGATCAATACTTTAATATTTGTTCTATCATTAATAAAAACTTGTGGGTGGGTAAAATGTCTTTTTAGTGGGATTTCAGGCAGCAGTCTACGTTTGTCTCCTGTGGAAACGCAGCATGTCTCGCAGTCTCTCATTTCTCGCTGTTGTGGACAAACGTGACTCTCCAGAAAAAAATGGACGATCTCCTCTGTTGAGAAAAGGAGAAGTTATTGATCTCGTATCACACTTGAAAAATGACTGAAATGCACACGAACCCGGACACACGTCCCACATCAGAACAGGATCGGCACTCCAAAGAGACGACACGATGCTCTCGGGTCAGAAATGCTGAAATCACTGCCGTCCTCCACACACACTGCAAAAGAAACGCCCACTTTGTAACATTCACGTCAACCGATGTGATAGATATAAAAAAACAAAAAAAAAAAGTGTGTGTATGTTTGTGTGCAGCTGCAGCCGCTACGCATCCTTCTCCAAATCATCCACCAAAAGGAAAGAGTGCCCCGACGGCTCAGAGACATCCTGGTCAGGACGTTTCCGTGGGACTCGCTTTGAAACACGACTCCTGAACTTCCTTGTTTGCTACTACGTCATCGTGACGTCACCGACCGATTCATAGACGTACAACGCACGGATCCTTCAGTGTGTGTGTGTGTGTCTTCAGCTGCCCCCACCATACCTTGTGTCACCCCCGGCCCATCGCTCATCAGTGCCGCATATATATATATATATTGAGGCATAAAAAAAAGAATGAGGAGCCTACCTGAATTTCAGTCTAAGAAATGTCATTTTGTAATATAAGAAAATATTCTATCCATACATATAAGTATAATTTAAGTAGGCTATCTCGTGGCCGGGCCGAGTGTCCTCTTTTTTGGAAATCAAAATATGGCCACCCTAATCACCAACATCGTCGTCGTATATTATAAATATACTTATAAATAAATAAATATAATTATATTATATTCCTCCGCTTTTTTAAAAACGTTCAAAGAAAGGGCCGCAGCACCCTTTAAAGGTAACCCGTCTTTTTTGTGCAGAGTGATCATGAATATATATACACTATATCAAAACACTTCAGCATCAGCATCCAAATAAATGGGCACGATTTACAACGGATTTCAGTTCTGTGTTCACCTGTAACCACAGGGGGAACCGGGAAAGTTGAAAGAAACACCAGAAATAAAGGTGTCAGTGAGGAGAAATGTGCTGAGCCGCCTGAATATGAAGACGCTGAGCAAGACAGCCGTTCTTTTTCATCCCACAAAGCAGCAGATGTGACGGCCATTCAAGAATTCAATTCAAGTCAATTCTGTGGTGATATTTTCATGGACATTTTTGTCATTTTTAAGGCCAAACCACACAGAGCTTTTAGATGTGAGTCACTCCACGCTGTATTATAAAAATGTTTGGATCAAAGTGTGTTGAAGGCCTGACATTGTGCTCAGTCTGGAGTGGGAACGGGTGAGCCGGTGCAGGATTTGTGTCGCTGTCTCTTTAAGGAGATGTGGGGTTGACACGTGCGGGGTGGCAGGTGAAGGACAGGTGAGGGTCACCTGACCTAATGAGGAGGACATTTAAAACAGACATTTTAGGACCTGATCAGTGGCTCCCCGGGGTCAGGCCTGTTGTCCCACGATCCTGTCAGCAGAGTAACAGCAAAAGAAAATCCAAGATGGCGGACACGAAGCTCCGCTGCTACATATAAGTTTGAAAGGCCTTTTTTTTGGTCGGTCACGACAGACAATGTTGACGTGGCTGCATGTTGGGGGCGTCGGCTTGCTATTTGTTGTTAGTTTGTGATTTGTCATTGGCTTGTTTCTTGTTGGTTTGTGATTTCTTACTGGCTTGTGGTTTGTTGTTGTTGTTAGCAATTGCGTCTTTTCCATGTTAAGTGTTTGGTGTTTTCTTACTTTGAAGTGTCTTATTTTTTTGCCTGTTAAATGTTGAGTGTTCAGGTTCTGTTCTCCTTTTTCTGACATAATGTGTTCTCTCTCTTTTTTGCTGTTTGTCTTTGGAGTGGCAGAATTAATTACTCATCTTTCCTGAAAACAAGGTAAGAATTCAGAACTTGTATGTTTCAGTTTTATGTAGTTTGTGCTGCCTGAAAACAAGGTTAAAAAGTCCACTTATTTGTTTAATATTCAGGTTCTGTTTTTTATTTTTTTCTGCTCATCTTTCTGACGTGTTGTTTTTTTTGTTTTTGTTTTTTTTTTCAGAGCTGAAGATTGATGTAACTCGTGCTGACTCAGAATAAGGTAAGAAGTAAATTGTGGTGTGTGGGTTATTTATTTATTTATTTGCTTCAGATGTAGTATTGATTAGCAATTGTGTGTAATGTATTCAGTGCTATTTATTTATATATTTATTTACATAGATAGATAGAGATGTATGTTATCACATTTGGTGCCCCTTGTTGGCAGGATTCTGGGGGTCCTTGTGTATCTTGGGAGGTTTGTCAGAGCATCACACTGGCACAGGTGTCTGGACCTTTGGTGGTGATACTCAGGGATCAGCTCGGGTGCTTCTTGTCGCTCTTCGTCACTGCAGGGACGTCTCTGCTACCCGCTGGGGGTCTTCCTGTCCTGAGGCAGGTTGGGCGGGCGCCCCCAACCTGCTGCAGGTCACAGGGGGGCTTCTGTTGTGGAGTAGGGAGGTCTCTGTGGCTGGCGGGGAGAGGTGGGGAGTACCTGGGCTGGCTCTCAGGTGTTGCTGCTGGGGGTCTGGGTACCGGTGTTGGTGTGGTGTCTTGTGCTGGCCAATCAGGACGGAGGACTTCCTGGTTCTGTTCTTGTTCTGTCATTGGGGGGTGCTGGGTGGGGGGCTGCACAAGTGTAGTATGTTTAGTGTGTAGGTTTTGTTGTTTCACTGCTCCTTTTTCTGACATGTGCTCTCTCTCTCTCGTTTGTTGTTTGTTTTTGGAGTGGCAGAAATAATTACTCATCTTTCCTGAAAACAAGGTAAGAATTCAGAACTTGTATGTTTCAGTTTTATCAGATGTGGGTTGTTGTGGTGTTTTTTTTTTTTTTTTTTTTTTTCTTCTTGCATGTTAACAATTTCTATGTTGTAGTTTCTCTCTTTTTTTTTTTTTTCCCCCCCTGTGATGTCACATGTTCTCTCTCTCTGTTATTTTATTTTTTTTATATTTCAGAGTAGAAGAAGGGACATAACAGGTGCCTGAGAATAAGGTAAGAAATCAATTGTGTGTTTAGGTTCTGCTGTTTCTGTGCTCTTTCTAACATCATGTGTCCCTCTGTTTCTGTGTGAGGTTTCAGGGGAGCAGAAGTGATGTAACGAGTGCTGCTTGAAAACAAGGTAAGAAGTCAATAGTTGTATGTATTTATTTAGTGTTTAAGTTCTGTTCTTTGTTCCTTTTTTTTTTTTTTTTTTTTTCTTCCCCCCCAGGGGAGCAGAAGTGATGTAACTCGTCTTGCCTGAAATGAGGTAAGAAGTCAATAGGTGAATGTTTTTGTTGCCTCAGATTTATGAAGAATTAGCAATTCTGTGTTTTTCTGTATTTATTATTTAGTTTTTTCTGAATTAGAAAGTGTGTGTGTGTGTGTGTGTCTGCCCCCGCCCACAGTGGTCCACATTGGGTGCCCCTTGTTGGCAGGATTCTGGGGGTCCTTGTGTGTCTTGGGAGGTTTGTCAGGCCATCACACTGGCACAGGTGTCTGGACCTTTGGTGGTGATACTCAGGGATCAGCTCGGGTGCCTCTTGTCGCTCTTTGTCACTGCAGGGACATCTCTCTGCTACCCGCTGGGGGTCTTCCTGTCCTGAGGCAGGTTGGGCGGGCGCCCCCAACTTGCTGCAGGTCACAGGGGGGCTTCTGTTGTGGAGTAGGGAGGTCTCTGTGGCTGGCGGGGAGAGGTGGGGAGTACCTGGGCTGGCTCTCAGGTGTTGCTGCTGGGGGTCTGGGTCCCGGTGTTGGTGTGGTGTCTTGTGCTGGCCAATCAGGACGGGGGACTTCCTGGTTCTGTTCTTGTTCTGTCACTGGGGGGCTGCACGAGTGTAGTATGTTGAGTTGTACCTCTGCTCCTTTTTCTGATGTCAAATGTTCTTCTTTCTCTTTTTGATGTTTGTTTATGGAGTGGCAGAAGTGATGTCATATGCGGTGCCTGAAAACAAGGTAGGAAGTTAATTGTTTTATTTTTTATTTTTTTAATTGTTGCTTTAATATTCACTTGCAATTTTTTTATTTATTTTTTTCCAAAATGTCCCTTTTTCTTGTATGTTCAGTATTTAGGTTCTGTTCTTTTTCTGACGTGTTCTTCTCTCTCAAGATAACAAGATAACAATTCAGAACTTGTATGTTTCAGTTTTATCGGATGTAGCTTGTTGTTGTGTTTTTTTTTTTTGTTTGTTTTTTTTTTTTCTTGCATGTTAACCATTTCTAGGTTGTAGTTTCTCTTTTTTTTTTTTTTTTTTTCCCCCTAATGTCACATGTTCTCTCTGTTTTATTTTTTATATTTCAGAGTAGAAGAAGGGACGTAACAAGAGGTGCCTGAGAATAAGGTAAGAAACCAATTGTGTGTTTAGTTTCTGCTGTTTCTGTGCTCTCTCTTCTAACATCATGTGTCCCTCCGTTTCTGTGTGAGGTGTCAGGGGAGCAGAAATGATGTAACTGGTCTTGCCTGAAATGAGGTAAGAAGTCAATAGGTGAATGTTTTTGTTGCCTCAGATTTATGAAGAATTAGCAATTCTGTGTTTTTCTGTATTTATTATTTAGTTTTTTCTGAATTAGAAAGAGTGTGTGTGTGTGCGCCCGTGCCCCCGCCCACAGTGGTCCACATTGGGTGCCCCTTGTTGGCAGGATTCTGGGGGTCCTTGTGTGTCCTGGGAGGTTTGTCAGGCCATCACACTGGCACAGGTGTCTGGACCTTTGGTGGTGATGCTCAGGGATCAGCTCGGGTGCCTCTTGTCGCTCTTCGTCACTGCGGGGACGTCTCTGCTACCCGCTGGGGGTCTTCCTGTCCTGAGGCAGGTTGGGCGGGCGCCCCCAACCTGCTGCAGGTCACAGGGGGGCTTCTGTTGTGGAGTAGGGTGGTCTCTGTGGCTGGCGGGGAGAGGTGGGGAGTACCTGGGCTGGCTCTCAGGTGTTGCTGCTGGGGGTCTGGGTACCGGTGTTGGTGTGGTGTCTTGTGCTGACCAATCAGGACGGAGGACTTCCTGGTTCTGTTCTTGTTCTGTCACTGGGGGTGCTGGGTGGGGGGGCTGCACTAGCC